>NC_133545.1:90820739-91126815 GCF_048773025.1 Camelus bactrianus | reverse complement strand
TATTTCTAAACACCTTTAGTTTCTCTGTAAGAGGAAGTCATATGTTAAGTAATTCATATTTCAATCTTATTTTATCTGAAAATGGTATAGCTATTAAATAAAATCCTATCATTTAACTTAATTTAGCACAACTCTAGAATTTAGATACCAAACATTTAGAGATTATCTTAAGCATACATTTTAAATATATATTTTAAAAAATTTACCCAAAACTCTCATCTGATTTGCATTTAATTTACTTCAATTTTTATCACACCACATTACTATTATTTTTTTTTGACAAATCTGTAACATATATAACAGGATCTTATTTGACTTTCATTAAACCTAGGTACAGTAAAATTATTATACTTAATATTGATGACTTTAAAGATGTCTATATTAATTAGAACATACTTAAACTAAACAATACCAAGTGTTATCTTAATATTGAATATTTTCCAGTTCACGTGAACCTGAAGGTCAACTTAGTCAGTTTTTATTTTAAAAATACTTAATTTGTAAGCTATTACTTTTTACGTCAATTAAGCAGAGCTCTTTGACTTTTTTTTTTTTTTTTAGCTGTAGAAATATCTCACATCTATAATGTGTACTCAGGCTTATAAACAGACCAAAGTTAGAGATCTCATATCTTCACTTTAAAACTTACTTATAAGATAGGTATAATAATAGTTGGAGTAAGCTTAATTTGCTTGCTCAAATCACTAAGGCTTACTATTTATGAAAAAGACATTTAAGATTTCTTGACAAAGTCTGACGGACCCATCAGAGTTCTGAGCTCTAAAATGCCAAAAATTTCTTTGGCCTTAAGTTTTCTCTCATTGAGCTAATTAGGCTCAGTCGTAGGTCACTGTTTGCTGTATATACATTTCTGATCTGCAAGAAAATGACAGACACTTCCAGTTCCCCAGAGAACTGCTCTGTCACGCAGGCCCAATTGTATCTCCTTATTTGGCTTTTTTGTATCAGTGAGAAGAGCTGTAAACCAAGAATTCCATGTTTTAAAACTTTAAGGTTCAATTTATCTTGTCTTCCAAAGCTTGCATAAGGCATTTAGTAAGGTCTCTTTTCCTTGAGTTATAAGTTAAACCCAGGGTAAACCTCTTATTATATTTTTCTATTAGCCACTGAATATTAGTTTTTAGTTTTACATTATATTGGACGGCTCATGTAACTCTATTGGTTTCCTTTATTTTGTTCAATTAATATTTTCTGAGGGACAGAAATGTGCCCAGCCTTGTAATACCAAGAAGAGGAAGCGTTTTTCCATTGAAACATATCTATCCCACAACATAATTAAGCAAAAAGTTTATATAAAGCCCATTTAAACATACCAAATTTACAAAGTTTTATCTCAATTTTATTAACTCTTATACCTTTAATTTTAATATTTATTAGGTTTAATCAATAATTTTTATTTCTAGAAGGAATGCCAGAAGCCTTTTTCTTCTTTTCTTTTCTTTCTTTTTTTTTTTTTTCACTGTATCTAATTTTATAGAAAAGTCTCTGGGATCCCCAAGTTTGAGCCTAAGAACTTAGGCCCTTCTCAACTTTTAATTTGATTAATTGGTCTGTTGCCCCAGTCATTGATCAAATATCACAGTCTAAATATATTATATGTATCTATCCCTATAAATACATACATTTTAAACTGGGGTAAATAAAACGGACTTGTTTGAACTTTAATTTTGGGGGGCAGTAGGTGATCTCTTTGGCCACTTTTTTTTTTTAACTTTACGTAGTGTAGTATTAAAACCTTGTCTCTAAATCCAAAAATGTCCATTTTATTTATCTCATTCAAAATAACCATCAAAAAAATTTACCCATTTTGGATAAGCCCCTTATCTTTCTTTTTTTTCCGTTAAGAAAAAAGTCTTTCGACATTTTTACATTCTTTTTTCCAGTTACTCAACCTAATTAACATTAATTATTCTTAGATTTTATTAACATCTCTAAAACCATTAATGGGAAAGGAAAAACATAAATGTAGCTTTTTAAACCAGTTTTTGTAAAATAAGTTCTTAGATTAACCATTAGATATATTTTCTACCTTTAAACTTGATTTTAATAGGTACCAATAAAACGGCTGTTTATAATGAGAGCTCTTTCAACTCTCACCAATTTAAAAGGTTTTCCAAATTAAGGGATCCATCATATAGCCATCAATTTATATATATATAATGATTTTAAATGAATAAGATGAAGAGGCTTTTCCAAATGAGAGTAGGGGTGCTGCCTAAATAAAATTCAAAAGTTTACTCTTCAAAAGGTAAAGCAATTCATGGTCCAGACTGATGCAACAAAGGTTAAGATGGCAAAATGCCTGAAAATTGGTACAAAGGATTGTTGAGAATCCCAATTTATTTGTGTGGCCACCATATGTACACAATACTTGTACCTTTTGCATGGCAGAGTCCAAATTTTCCATTAAAAACAAAAAGGAAACACATATATACATACATACACACACATAAAACATCCAGCGAAAGATAAAACGTTTATATTTCAAGGACACAGGAAGAGAAATCCAAGTTCCCCCTAAAAGGGTTTTGGTTTTTATAAGTCCAGAATTCCAAAAAATGTTTTTATCAGGCCTGCTTAGTTACTTTAAGAGTGAGATTTTTTTTTTAATTCCCAATTAAATTTGTAAGTTTTGTATGTATATAATCCTGGCTGGGGTATTAGTTGGAGGCTGGCAATCTGTCATTTCTTTATCTTTTTTTCCTTTTCTTTCTTCCTTTCTTTCTTTCTTTTTTTTTTTTTTTGAAAGTTCTATTCCCCATTCTAACGTAGGGTTGTCAGAATAAAATTGCTAGTAGGCTTTCCCGCAGGGACAACTCTATGGCATGAAGTCTTTGCCTATATCACTCCTGCAAGTTTCTCAGTCATCCGAGAAAACTGTTACCAGCCAGGAAGGGGGTCCCATTTTTGGAGTTGAAAGGTTCCTCATAAGAGTTTTACTTTTATTCTGAAAAATTCAATGGAGGTAACCAAATTGAGGAAAACATTAGACCAGCCCCTTACCTAACCACTCAGTCCTGACCCCAGTGTCTTTCAACATGGACCCACTCTGGATGTCTCCACTGGGAATTTTCCTGGTATCTTTCAACCAGCCCCACCTTGGAAGTCTCCTAAAGATGGGTGTTTCCCGTTATCTTTCAACCAGGCCCCACCCAGTATGTCTCCACTGGGTGGGTTATTCCCCCCCAGTATCTTTCAACTGGAGGGCCAGGTACCTGGATACACCGCCAAATAAAACTCAGGATTATCAGCCAATATGGGAGATCTGAGAACCAAGATAGACTCACCCAAATTCATCTGGACTCCCCGAGGATGTGGATGGGCACAAAGGGCCACTGCTGATACCAAGGTCCGGATACTCGGAGAGTTCAGGTGGAGAAAGTCTGCTCTGGGTCCCTTCATGGTGTCCAAAACTGTTGACTGAAATACATGTGCAGCCTAAAAGTTAAGAGTTATGTTTATTTGGCGGGAGGACTCGAGCCGGGATGACAGCCTCTCAGATCTCTCTGAGGGACTGCTCCGAAGAGGTTGGGGAGGAGCTAGGATATATAGGAGCTTTACAACAAAGACCAGGTTGTTGGAACAATAAAACATTGTTATCTAAAAAAAGCCAGGTATGTCAAGTTAAAGAGTTTAGTGATTTTCTATGTATCATTTGGGCTCACTGGATTCATTCTTTAGACAAGCACCTAGCTATCTAGGGCAAGTATCATGTCTTGTATTATTCTCATTCTGTTCAGAGGGCACTGTTGTGAGTGGCTGTAGAGGCTGGTCTTCAGGCCTGTCCTCGCTGGGGGATGGCGGCAGCCGCTGATGACTTGGTTTCAGCATTATTTGTTTCCTGACATGGTTGCAGTATTTTCATTCACATTGTAGTATTTTCATTCACAGACTGATTGTGGATAATCTGGATACGTGGAAAGGAACCGAGATAGAATTACTGCAGGTACCTTCTACTTTAATATTCCGTGTGCAAACATAAACACGGATGAAGCATACATTTGAATTTGGTGGTGTAGGGAAGGGTTTCTGCACATTACAGGAGAAGGCAAGGCAGAATTCCTCTACTTTGTTGGCAGGGATGTGGGTCCACCTGTCTTTTCTGTAGCGGTTTCTGAGAGCAGTTTATGGTAACTAACAAACATTGACAAACGGTGGCACACATTGCATTTAAGAGCTGGCCTGTGCAAACTTGTGTATTGGACAGGTGGATTGGAGAGAGATGTAGCCCAGGCCTGGGCTCAGATACAGGTTTAAATCGCCATTTCCTCACCAAAGGGCCTTGGACTAGAGTGTAACCTCCCTTAATCTGTTGGTGAATCTGTGAAATGTGCATTATAATATTCGTTTCTTCCTGGGTTTGTTGTAAGTTGTAAACAGTATTATAACACTCTTGAAACACTTAACAAACAGGCACTTAGCAGTGTTCACTGTGTCTGTCCACCCTGCTTAGCGTGTGTCACAGCCGTAAAGGTAGCATGTGCCTGTTGAGGATGCACTGGTAGCCCCTTGAATAGGTTGTGAATTTGGTGATTTCCTTTAATCCTTGAAACTCTATATGCCATGGGCAGTTATTTTCATGGACAGATGAGGAATCTCAGGGTAAAGAAGACTGTGTAATTTGCCCAAAGTCAGACCATAATTTTGGGTGCTGGGGCCTCGGTTCAGCATGGGCCCCTGGGCCTTCTGCCCTCTCGGTTCAGCCCCAGAGCCAGACGTGGGGTCGCCTGTCTCCCAGCCCAGAATATCCAGTAGGCAGCAACACAAACCTGGACCTGTGCTGCTTAAGCAAAACTCCGGAGGGGAGGCAGGTACTAAGGGGATAAATGTAAAAACAGAAGACTGCAAATTGTGATCAGCTCTGAGAAGGAAAGGAACACGCCTCGCCACGCAGAGCTGGGAGCTTTCCCTTCGGGGCTGCTCTGGGGGCGTTCATCTCAGCTAAACAAACTCCGGTCCTGCACCAACGCAGGAAGGCAGGGCGCGTGTGACCAGGTTGACTTGGCCTCGTTGATCATACTCATTCCCCATTCAGCGGCAGCTCTTACGGGCACTTACCTAGTAAACAGATTTCAGCCATAATCATCACGCACTTTGCTTGGTAGTTTTATTGGCCTCACATTTGAGATGAGGTAATTGAAGCTGGGGAGTTTGTTGCATGCCCGTGATTACCTTGGAAATAACCCCACTGGTCTTTCAACCTAGACTTGTGTGGCTATTATATCCCAGCCCTTTGAATGGCATCGTGTAGCTTCTACCAAGTGGCACAAATGACTGACATTGATTTTTCTTAATTCGTAGGAAATGGTATGTGACAATAAGAGAAAAAGGTAGTCAGAAATTGTTTGGAAAACTAGAACAAAATCCAATTCTTCCCCAGCTGGGAAGCGTACCCAGTGTCACTCACCCCACTCACTGCCTGGCATCTCCTCCCTGCCGACTCCGTGTTCAGAAGCAACTCTGAGCCTTTGAAGAACATTTTGCCTCATGACACTGTTGACTAGGACATGCGGCCTCTCTGTCCCTGGTTAACTCTCTCTTCAAAGCCATTTAAATTTTATGCAGGCTCCTCAGCTCAGATGTAAGAATAGCCTCTTTAAACTTCTTGATGCAGCTCCTTAGTGAAGATCTTTTGAAGGAAATCTAGCCAAAACCTGGGAGGTATGCACACAGTGACTGCAAACTCAGCACTTTGTGAAGTTCAGAATCAGAGGGGTGGGAGACACAGGAAAGGCTTTTTAAGGTAGAAAGGGGAAAGTGAAAGGACGCAGGCTGTGTGAGACTGAAGCATCTCGGTCCCAGCTAGCAAGGCAGCGGCGTTCAGGATGGTATGTGAGGAGTACAGAGTTCTCACAAAGAAAGAAGTGGTGGGATGGGAGGGAGGACAGATAGATTCTTTACTAGGGAAGGAAAAAGTACGCTGAAAACTTTCTGGTTGAATAAGAGGACTGTGACATGATGTGCTTGTATTTTGGAGAGAAGGGTTTTGTGGGGACAGGCCTAGGAGAACGCTGTCTGGCTAGGGGGTCAGCACAACAGGGAACCACAGAGAACAGGGCCGACCTCAGGGACCCTGCTGGGGGAGGGCCTGCCCGCCATTTTGAGCCCTGGGGGCTGCTTCTGTCCCTTAGCTGGGGCCTCAGAACTCCCTTCATATCCCAGTCCTGTTGATACAAGAAAACAGATGTGGGGCATGAGAAGGGCTGTGTCCCAGGCTTTGGTTTAGCCCCTGGAATGTGCCCCACCAGACGTGGGTCCTTGGCTTCCTGCAGGAAAGATTTCAAGAGCAAGCCACTGTTGAGTAATGGTAGATTTATTCACAGAGACACATTGAAAGGCAAGAGAAAGGCCACGAGTTGTGGGGTTCGGGTGCTCAGATTAAAAGTAGGTACACACTCCACAGACAGAGTGTGGGCCTTCTCGGAAGAGGGAGAGAGAGTGGTGACCGCGAGGTGGCGCTGTGTTGCTCGTTTTCTTGGGCTTGGTTGTTTCATATGCTAATAAGTAGACTGAGCAGCCTAAGGGCAAGGGGCTGGGATTCCCAGGGAGTTGGCCATTTCCCACCCTGTGACCTTTTGTGGCTAGCCTTGGGATGGCCATGGTGCCTTGGGGCATGTAAATTCACCATGTTACTATTACAATGGGTGTATAATGAAGCTCAAGCTCTGCTAGAAGTTATATCTCTTCATCTTGAGCCTCAAGGCCTATTGGGGATTGAATCCTTCACCATTTTGATGTTAATTGTTGTGGCCTTCCTTGAATGGCTGTGCTCTGCCCCCTTCCATCCTGTCTCACTGTGATGACACAGAGAGAGCAAAGGCCGGGCCCTACCCGTGCTCCTGTATTTAACAGGGGGAGGGGTGGTGTGGGCTGAGGATGACTCTGAGTGGTGAGAAGGATGTTTCAGATTTTCCCACGTGGGACATGGGTACCTGCCAGCAGCCACTGCAGATTTATCTCACGGGCATTATCGCTTGTGTCACTCATCGTTTCTATTTTTCTTTTATTGTTTTCTAGTATTTAATCTAAATTTAGTATCAGGTTTTTTTAGTAAAGAAATTTCTCTTTTTCTTTTCCTTGGGGATCTTTAGGGGGTAGGTAATTAGGTGTATTTATCTGTTCGTGGAGGCCCTGGCACTTGAACCCAGGAAACCTTGCACGCTAAGCACACGCTCTACCACTGAGCTCTACCACCAGTCCCATCATCTTTTACTTTTTGCTTTAGCTGCCAAGAATCTTACAGCTGAATTTCTAGTCGGCCTTTAACACTTACCCTAAATTCATGGCATTCATTTTTATGAATTTACCTTCCCCTGGTTTCATTTAAGTATTCAATCTCCATTTTGTCTTCACTCTCACTTTTGTCTTTTTGTTGTTATGGTTGTTAAGCCGTGTTTAAAAAAATTGTTTAATTTCTCTTTTAGCAGGAGGCTGAAAGTAAATAAATATGTAAACAAACTTATCACACTTAAATATTTTATACTTTCTAAGCTGTTTAGTAGTTACTTAAAAACCGAATTGAATACTAAAGTGATAAAATTTTTAAATTATTTTTTAATTTTTTATAAAGGTATAGCTGATTTACAATATGATATAAGTTTCAGGTGTACAATAGTTGCACAATTTTTATTTTTATGTTCCATTTATAGTTATTGTAAAACATTGGCTATATTCCCTGTGTTGTAAGATCCATCCCTGTAGCTTGTTTATGTTAGATGGAGCAGTTTGTATAAGAAAGCTGGGTAACGCAGAGTCTGGGGAGTGGCTCTGTCTAACCCATGTTCATGGTCAACCTTCCTGTCAGAGCCCAGGCCCTCACTCCTCTCTGCAGGGCAGCGAGTGGAGGCAGCCCTCATCAGCGCTGGCACCACCCTCTGAGTGGCAGTGACAACACTGACTCTCTGTGACATGCAAATTGTTGTTCCAGGATCTTTACATGCATTTCTGCATTTAATAATTAAAGCCCTCCTGTGAGGAATCATTTTATGTTTTTAATGAATAATACATTTTATTTTGATTTTGATAGACTTCAAACCTCCAGAAAATGTACTGGAATAGTACAATAAAAGCTTAGAGACAGTTCACCTAAAAGGGCACTATTTGCCCTTTTGTGTGTGGCTTATTTTAGTATAAACTTTCAAGGTCCATCCATGTTGTAGCCTCAATCAGTAATTTATTCTTTTGATTTGATAGTATCTTTTTTCTTTTTCTCGTTTTTGTCTATTTAAAAATATTTTCATTGAATTCTAGTCAGTTTATAGTGTTGCATCAGTTTCTTGTGTACAGCACAACACTTCATTTATATAGAAACCTACCTGTATTCATTTTCATATTCTTTTTCAACATAAGTTACTATAAGATACTAAATATATTCTCCTGTGCTATACAGTATAAACTTGCTGTTTACTCTATACATACTATCTGCAAATCTTGAACTCCCAATTTATTCCTTCCCACACCCTCTCCCCTCTGGTAACCATAGTTTGGTTTCGATGTCTCTGTGTCTGTTTCTGTTCTGTAGATAAGTTTATCTTTTTGTTTTGTTGTTTTTTCATTTTTTGTTTTTTTTTTAGATTCCAAATGTGAGCGATCTCATATGGTATTTTTCTCCCTCTTTCTGGGTTACTTCAATTAGAATGACATTCTCCAGGTCCATTCATGTTGCTACAAATGGCATTATTTTATTATTATTTTTTATGGTGAAAAGTAGTCTATTGTACAAATATACTACAACCTCTTTATCCAGTCATCTGTCAGTGGACATTTAGGTTGTTTCCATGTCTTGCTATTGTAAATAGTGCTGCTGTGAACATTGGGGTGTAGGTGTCTTTTTGAATTAGGGTTCCTTCTGGATATGTGCCTAGGAGTGGGATTGCTGGGTCATATGGGAAGTCAATTTTTTGTCTTTTGAGGAACCTCTATACTGTTTTCCACAATGGCTCCACCAAACTGCATTCCCACCACAGTGTAGGAGGGTTCCCTATTCTCCACAGACTCTCCAGCATTTATTGTTTGTGAACTTCTGAATGATGGCTATTCGGACTGGCGAGATGTGATATTTGATTGCAGTTTTGATTTGCATTTCTCTGATAATGATATTGAGCATTTTTTCATGTGCCTATCGGCCATTTGTATGTCTTCATTGGAGAAAAGTCTCTTTAGGTCTTCTGCCCATTTTTGGATTGAGTTGTTTGTTTTTCTTTCTTATGAAGTGTAAAAGCTGTTTATATATTCTGGGAATTAAGCCCTTGTCAGTCTCATTTATTGCAAATATTTTCTCTCATTCCATAGGTTGTCTTTTTGTTTTGCTTACTGTTTCCTTTGCTGTGAAAAAGCTTGTAAGTTTAATTACATCCCACTTGTATATTTTTGCTTGTATTTCTATTGCTTGAGTAGACTGCTCTAGGAGAACATTTCTGAGATGTATGACAGATGTTTTGCCTATGTTTTCTTCTAAGAGGTTTATAGTGTCTTGTCTACATGTTTAAGTCTTTAAGCCATTTTGAATTTATTTTTGTGTATGCTGTGAGGGAGTAGTCTAACTTCATTGATTTACATGCAGCTGTCCAGTTTTCCCTACACCATTTTCTGAAGAGGCTGTCTTTATTCCATTGTATGTTCTCACCTCCTTTGTCAAAGATTCAATGACCAAAAGTTTGTGGGACTATTCTTGGTAATTTTGTTTATCCGTTCATTGATGGATGGATATTGTTTGTAACCTTTGGCTACTCTGAATGATACTGCCATGAATATTGATGTGCAAGTTTTTGTGAGAATATGTTTTCATTCTGTTGGCTGTACAGTTGGCCCGCCATATCTGCAGTTTCCACTTCATGGATCCAGATGGCTGATTGTAAAGGGACTCGAACATCCTTGGATAATGGAATCCAGGATGGGGGGTTCCTGAAACCAACCCCTCGAGGATACTAAGGGATGACTCTACATGTAGGAGTGAAATTGCTGAGCCATATAACTCTAACCTTTTGAGGAAACAACAGACTTCTCCAAAGAAGCTGCACCATTGTCTCTTTCCACTGGCCGCATATGAGGTATCTCTGCTTCCTGAACAACACTTGTTATTGTGCATGTTTTGATTATAACCATCCTGGTGGTTGTAAAATAAGATCTCATTTTCATTTTGATATGGCTAGTGATGCTGAGCTTCTTTTCATATGCTTATTGGCCATTTGTGTATTTTTTTAAATCCTTGGAAATTTTAAAAATTGGATCGATTTTCTTTGTATTGTTCAGGTGTAAGCATTTGTTATATATCCTGAATACTAGTCTCTTATTAGATACATGCTTTGTAAAATTTTTCTCCTATTCTGCAGATTGTGCTTTCACTTTAGTTCTTTTAAACATTAAAACAATTTCTTTACAGGTGAGGTAATTAGATGTATTGATTTATTTTATTTTTCTTGCTAAGCACGCCCTCTATCAGTTGAGATACCCCCTTCCCCTGTCATTTCCCTTTCTTGATGATGTCCTCTGTAACAAAAAGGTTTTAATTTTGATGAAGTCCAGTTTATCTGCTTTTTTCTTCTATCACTTGTGCTCTTCGTATTGTATCTAGGAAACCAAAGCCTATCCTAGGACCTCAAAGATTTATACTGTGTCTTCTTTTAGAAAGTTTATAGGTTTACTTTTTACGTTTCTGTCTCTGATCCATTTTGAATTAATTTTTATTTGTTATATAAAATATGGGGGTCCAGATTCCAGATTCATTCTTTTGCCTGCAGATACCCAGCTTTCCCTGCACCATTTGTTGAATAGACAATTCTTTCCATGGAGTGTTGTTGGCACCCTTGTGGAAAACTGACTGTAAATGTAAGTTTTTTCCCCCTGGGATTTTATTGTGTCTCATAGATTTATTTATCCAAACTTATGCCAGTACCATACTGACTTAGTACTATAGCTTTTTAGTACACTTTAAAGTGAGTCATCCCACTTTGCTCTGCTTCTTCAAGATAGCTTTGGCTGTCCTGGGCCCCTTGCACTTCCATATGAATTTTGGGATAAGTTTTTCAATTTTTGCAAAGAAGTCAGCTGGAATTTTGATAGGGATTTCACTGAATTTGTAAATCACTTTGGGGAGTCTTAACATTTTTTAACAATATTGTCTACCATTCCATCAACATGAGATATCTTCCATATATGTAGATCTTTTAAAATGTTTTGGTGATACTTCAAAATATTCAATGTACAAATCTTGTAAATTTTTGTTAAATGTATCTCTCATTTAATTTTTAATGCTGTTGTAAATGGAAAGTCTGAGCTTCTTGAGGTAGGACTATATATCTATTTGTTTATTTCTAGGATTTCTACGCAGCAACTACCCTAGGTTTATATTTGCAACATAAATCTATCCACAACTCTTCCCACCCCCATGTTATAAGAAACCAAGACCCAGGTTAAGCTACCTGAACACCTATGTGGAAGTGAGAAATGAGACCCTTGGGTGGGGCTTTGTGAAGATGATACTGAGAGCTTATTTAGGATGGCTTCATCTTAATTTCTTTTAAACAATACTTTCGGTGAAGTCAGATATATTAAGAACATGCCCTTTTGATGTGCAGAGGAGGTAAGACTATTATCAAATAATTTCTAGAGAGAGTGTTGTACTTGAAATCTAATTTGCATCAATCTTTGAAGATTTATGTTTCAGGAGCTTTGACTGAAGAACACCTGTCTTTATTCATTAGTGACAATTAAATGCTCAAGCAACATGTAATAGTCTGAGAAACTGCCCCCGCCCCATAGTGCTGGGTGGCTGCAGCTGTAACCGGAGTCAGCGCTTACCTTTCCCAGTATGCTTGTGCTGATCCGCTCAAAGCGGTTCGTCCAACAGTGTGTCTGTAGTCTGTTGGACATAGCCATAAAACATTGAGTTAAGGTTGCTGGAATGCATTATATTCTTATTAATAATAAGTAAGCACATATTGAATGCTTACTGTATGTTGGGAATTGTCCCTCAGCCTCACATGAATATTATTTCTCTTAAAACCTCACATATTTTCTTGTTATTCTCACTTTACAGATAAGGAGACTGAGAATTAAGTCTTCTCTCTTTGGGTGGAGCTCATTATCAATGACGGGAAGTTGTAAGGAAAAAGATATTGATTCATCCTGAGAAAACATTTTTCTGAGAGTCAGCAGTGAAGAAGGTGGACACTGAAGAAGGTGATCATTGTTCGATTGAGACGAGCCCCGGGTTGTACGGAGTCAGCATCCCTGTCCTGGACACAGCCAGTGTAGAGCTGTGTGGTGGGTGAGGCGGCGATGCCGCGCAGGGAACGCAGATGCCGGGCCATTGGGCTGTGCTCAGGCCCGGTGGGGCTTTCTCCTAAGGGCAGTGGACAGTCATTGACAGATTTTAAGTAGGGGAGTGGGGTGCTCTCGTAGATCTCTTTTGTCTTGTAGAATGCTTAGAAACATTTAGAAGGCTCAGCTGGAGGTGATGTGATGAGTCAGATTAGGGTGGCTGCCAGGTGTAGGAGTGTAGAATTTTCAAGTGGTTTTCAGTCCCAGTTTTGTGGCTCAGTAGCCGTGTCACTTTGGATGATGCACTCAAGGAAGAGAAACAATTTATCTAATCAATAAATGCAGTGATGTACCGACCTCCCAGGACTGCTGTGGAGATCCAGTGAGATAACGTGTCCACAGTGTGCAGCATGGTACCCAGCACAGAGTCAGTGCTGAGTGAGTGCCAGTGAGTATCTGGTAGGACAGGTGTGGGTGGTTGGACTCGGTGACTGAGGAAATCTGGGCCCTGAAGGAGGGGTCCAGTCACACCTGTGAGTGATGGGCCTGAGCTCGGAGAGGCAGAGACACCTTGCCCCCCGACCAGGGGCCCTAGGCAGGACGGCTATGAGAGGAGCATCATGAAGTCAGCTCTTTGCAGGTGGAGTTGGAGTTGCCCTTGCGACATCTAAGTGCAGTGTCACGAGCTCAAAGAGGAGGTCTGGGCCCAGGCTGTGAATTTTCCTATAATCTTAATCCCTGAGGACGCTGAGGTAGTGATCACTGAATGTGAAGACATACTTTACAGGACAAGTGAATAGTAGTATCATCTCTGTCATCAAAGCTCACGTCTCTATATTCATCACCCACTTTGCTAATTGGGTACTTACAGAGCTCACTTCACCGTCCTCCCATGGGCTCAGGCTCCACAGTAAAGAGCTGGTGAGCCTCACTCCTTTCCAGAATACAACACATTTTGCTGGTAGCCTTCTGTACCTCGCCAGACTTAGAATTTTAGTTTGTTGATTTAATTCTATTTTCTATTAGCCATCTCCTGACAAGGGAGACCTTTTACCTCATGGTCATATTTCAAATAGCTGTTACTGAGAATTGCTGATCTGATCCATAGAGTAAGTATTATATTAACCTTGTAGAGTACTTATCATTTTTCTGTCTTTGCCCTTTAATTTTGTATGCCCTTTCTCTATCCTATTTGGGGCCTTAATTTTTTTTAATTAAAAGATGTCTGTTTGCAGTTAAGAAAACAAAAGAAAAAATACACATGATAGCTAAACATAGAAAATATCTAGTGTGTTTTCTGTCTCGGCAATGGAGGGATGTAGAAACTTGTGAAAACCTTCATTACACAAGTTTCTTAAAATGCGGATTAAGAAATAAAACCTTCCTTCCTCATCTTTCAAGCTGCACAGCTAATTGTCAAGAAACTGAGGGGAAATCCTCAGAAGCCAAGACAAACCAGAAAGCAGGGATTCTGGGTGATACATGAGACTTAGAAGCACTGGGGTGTCTGTTGGCTCCTGTACTGAGTTTCAGTTGCCTTGACAGTAGGGCAGGAGGTGAGCCCGAAGCCTCTCACACTGGGAGTTTAATGACTGATCATATGTAAGGCCAAGCCCATTCCGAGAAGCATGGTTTACTTAAGGGTGAACTAGGAAAAAAAAATTCCTCAAGGCAAGACAGTAAGGAAAGTCAATTTTGTTGGAAGAGGGGAAAAATTACAAATCCAAAGTAAGGATATAGTTTAAAGCTCTTCTGGCATGAGAGTGACCACAAACTCCTGGCAGAGAAGCACAGCTACTCCTGGAATGAGAAGCTGTGGTTTGAATGAATCAGTGAGCAGCCATTCCGAAAAAGGCCTCCAGAGTCTTATGGATCAAGATACTGGACGGCAAACACCTCTCTTCCAAGGTCTCATTCAAATAACTGGAAATGTTTTAAAGGAAAGAAGACATAATCATAGTTCTATTTATTAACATTACTATATGCTAGGAATTCAGAGGTGACTATGGAGTTGACTCCTCATTTATGGACCTTACTTTCTCTTTGGGGAGAAAAACTGACATAGTTGGGGAGCTTGGTAGAGGGAGGTGTTAGTCTGTTGCAATTAGCCAGGAGAGGAGATTAAGAAAGCAGTGAAGGGTGGGTGAACGTTTTAGCTGAGGACAGACAGTCTTGTTCAGTTGGCTTTTAATTGCAGGCTCAATGAGTTGTCACTGGAGGGAATAGATATTTCGGAGGATGGACTTAGCTCAGGCCTCTTTAGAATGGACACGTGAAACTGGAGAAAGACAGTCAAATCTGTGCAGACATTAAAGTTCACTTGAACATGCTCCATCCCTGAGCCAAAAATAGGACAAATATGCAGCACTTCTTAAGGACAGAGGAGCGGTTTCTAAGATTCTCCAAGAATGAATCCCAGGGAACCGGGATGGCCAGTTGTCAAACTGTGACTTTGCTCTTTGGACGGTGTACCCACCAAGGGTATTGGACTTTTATAAGTTTCCATTTCTCTTTAATACACGTCAGGTAATTAGGACGTGGGCACAAGTATTTGACACCTTGTCGAGGCGACTTTGGTTACCTGCCTAGAAGCACGGGCACTGCTATGGCTGCGTCATACATCTTGCCGCCCATCCCGTTCCCCGGCTCAGTGATCACGGCAGAGTGGTCCCTTGTTGACCTGTCCGTCTCCTCTGTGACATCATAACCCATGAAAAGACCGGAGCGTATTAACGTGGTTTTCTTAAATTCAAAGGAACAGATCAAATATGGAGTCAGATTTGTTTTTTCCTACTTCAGTAGTGCCATGGAGAAGGCAGTTTGGGCAGCTTTTTGTAGGGCCCTAGAGGCTTTCTCTCTCAGACTCTGGGCACCTTTATTGAAAACCCTTCATAGCTGTCTGGAGTGCTGTAAAACCACTCCGCCTGTTTTGTCCTGAAGATGTGTTCAGTTTATAACTCATCTCTACTCCTTGGAAAACAACTCAATAAAAACTCAGTTGGTTTCCCACCAGCCATGGGCAGGGGTTGGGGATACCGTGTTATTATTTCATAAAATAAAAATAACAATAATATTAATAATAGTAATAATAATAATAAATAATAATAATAAAAGAATTCTTAAAAAAGCACTGGGCACATTGGAGAGAGTCAATAAATGCTTCCTGGCTTAAGTCAAAAGTGATGACTCAGTGATTCCATGGCTGCTGTATTTGCTGAGCTAATTACTCTTTTGCCCCATTACACATTTTTTTAACTGAAAAAGAAATACATGCAAATGGTTAAAAAATATTCAGAGCACAAAACTACACAAGTGAAAGAAGTTTACCCTCATCCTCTGTTCTTCCAGCCCTCCCTGGAGATGCCACTGTTTACTATCCTTTGGATGCTTTTCCAGATATGGTATGCACATTCCCAAATATGTATGTAAATTCCTTTAAAGTTTTATTTATTTTTAACTTAAAGGGATTTAAATCCTCAAGTGGCTTCTGCCCGGGTAATAGAACAGAACAAATCTGACTGCATATTAGATCTTTTCATTTGACTTAAACCCTATGCTCTGTCTCCTAGGCTTCATCTTGCTTGTAAAACAATGTTGCTTAGAGCCTGAAATATACAGGAGAGCCTATTCTGAAGGCTCTGACCTTTAAGGATATTTAAAACTTTTTCATTCATAAAAAGATAACAAATTACAGAATAGAAAATAACGTTTGTTTTGTTGGAGGTTTACAGAGATTTGACCCAGGCAGATAGCTGCAAGAACTAAGGATTCTAACAACAAGGAATTCCTACACCAGGAAGATTGCAACAACCAAGCACGTAGGAAAGGAGCCTGAATTCTGACTTGGGGAGATGCTTTTTCAGGACATTAGTTTGCCATCTAGGTCTACAGAGACTTGCTATTCCTTGCCCCAACACCTGGTCTCCCAACTTATTGGCCTGTCCTGCACTGAGGAGAATGAATTTGGACTCGGTAACACTCCTATCTACCTAGCAAGCAGGGCACTGGAACTGAGTGTTATGGAAACAACAGGCCAGCCAAGAAACAAGCACCACTGGGAGGGTTGGAGTACTCAGATTTATTATGCCGGCGGGCTCAGAGGGGCTTCTGCTCCGAAGTTCTGAGCAACTCCAAGACATGCACATGAGGTTTTAAAGGGTTAATTACAAGTAAGGGGTATTAGCCAATAAGGCTCAAACAACATAAAGCAAGGAATCAGTACACTGGAGCTTATCAACTTGTAATAGATCACGTTACTGACACCTGTTGAGGTTGGATTTACGAGTTAGCTTGTTAGCCCAGTAAACTGACACTAAACTTCAGATTTACGAGTTAGCCCAGCAGAATTTAGATCAGTAAACCGACACTTATCACACTTAGATTTGTGACTTAGCTTGTTAGCCCAGCTGGGCTTTTCCTTTACATGAGGATAGCTCTCCCACACCCAGGGAACTACTGTGAGCCCTTGATGGTTCCACTAGGGTGGGGTGTGGTTTACCCAGGAGGGATGGGGACTGTGCACCAACACTCAGGCAGTCTGCTCTGTCTGGGGCTCTGATCTTGTACCACCACGCTCCCCGCCAGCCCAACACCTGGGAGAGTGGAACTAAGGCAGAGATCATGCCTGCCTGTTTCCCAGCGTGTAAAAGGGGAATAGGTACTCTTCCCAAGGTAGTTCTGAGCGACAACACCTGCGGGTGCTTGGTTCCCAGAGCAACAGAAAACCCAGCTCCGCGTGGGGGCAACGGGTGTGATACCCATAGGGGTTCTGCAGAAGCATCGGATGGAGGGCTGGATCCGAGAGGTAAAACATGAGCTGCGGGCCTTGAAGTGTAACAGAATGGTACAGAGGCAAGACTGCCGCCTCCTTCGGGGTGCCCCCAGAGGTAAATATTTTTCTCTCCATCTCCGCTACGACCCTCCCCTCTCCAGATCCATCCCTTTTCTCTGCTCTTCCGGTCCATCTGTCTCCCTCCACTTTTCCCCTCCTCTCCTCCCCCTCCCATCTTCTCCCTCCCTCGCTGCCCCACCTTCTCTCGCAGAACCCAGAGTGGATCGCTGGCCCTCCTGCGCATGGGCAGTCGGTGCCAGCTGGACCGCGGGTTGGAAGCTCCAGCTCCGAGCCGGGGATAGGCCCCAAAGGCTTCTCAGCTCTGTCGACCGGTAGGCCTTTAGCTCCTGCCCGGGGCCGGGGCCTCTGGCTGTGGAAGTGCAAGGTGGGGGGCTCCCGGGAAAGGGGTCAGGCGGCTGCAGGAGGGCGGTCGGCATGTCATAGCCCCCCAGGGCGCCAGTCAGCCTGTGTTCAGCTGAATTGCTCTGGCCAGACCCCTCTGCCCGCGCCACCTACCCCGGCGCCCCGGCCACACCTTTCCATGGCCAGGTGTGCACCTGCAGCCTCTCACCCAGCCGGGCTCCCCTCAGTCCGTGGCTGGCGTCCCCTTCCCCTCTCCCGCCCGCGAGTCCTTTCCTCCCGGGCTGCCTCTCCTCGGCCGCCGGCCCGTCCCCACAACTGGGCGGGCTGCGTCCCGGGCGGGTGGGGTCTGCGGACCCGAACGGGGGCAGGCGGCTGGGGCTGGGGCTGGGGCTGGCCTCCGAGCGGGGCTGCAGCCCGCGTTTCCACCAACCCCCACCCCGCTTTCCCTGCACCGCGACCCCGGGGCTGCCCTGCTCTTCCTTTCCTGCACCCTGAGGACAAGCTCAGCGGCGTGGGCGCTGCTCCCTGGGCTGAGAGCCTCCGGCTGTAAAGCGCAGCCTCTGGTGGAGTCGGGAAAGTGGATCCTCAGTGCTGAGCGAGCTTCTGTCTCCTCCCTCAGTGTTTCTGCCCCAGGTAAGTACCTTGAACACTTTCAGGTGTAATGATGGCAGTGCTTGTTGATGTCACGTGTTTTTATAGTGCCAGGGATTACAGTGTTGAAAGCAGGGCTTGGTTCAGTTAAAAACGAGCTGAAGGCATGAGGCTGTGACATGCTCCTTCCTTCCTACTCCCAGGGTGAAACGTGTAATCGTCGATTTTAAAAAGATAGTTACAGTCCCTAACTAGCCCAGCCCAGCTAGGGTGCGTTAACAGGAACAGCACCACCAGAGGCGTTGGAGACCCAGGGACATTGAAGCCCTAAAGAGCTCCTGCCACAGTTTGGTTTGTTTTGGTTTTTTGTTTTTATTAAATCGTGGGGCAGACTACTAGTATAGAGGGAAAAATAATTGTCAGGAAATATTTTTTCATATTAAAGCTTTATTGTGATATTGTTCACACACCATGAAGTTCATCCATTTAAATCGTACAATTCAGCAACTTTTAGCATACTCACAGTTGTGCAACAATTATTATTCCAGAACGTTTTCATCACAACAGAAAGACCAGTGGAAATGAGTGACATACCCACCCCTCCCCAGTGGTGTTTCTAAAGAAGTTTCATGACTATTCCTGACCATAAATTAACTTGTTACATTCCATGAAATATCTGGTAGGAATTCTAATCAGAATTGCAATGAATCTGTGTATCAAAACAGGAAGAATTAATGTCTTTATGGCATAAATTTCTTCTACCCATGAATATATCTGGGACCGTATTTTTTCATCTCTCCAGAGCCTGGCCCATGGAAGTCCTCACTAAATGTTGGGCTTGTGAATGATGAGATTCTATACATCGTTAGTTGCTACTGTAGCCTTTCACAGAAGAGAAAAGTAACCTCAGTGAAGCCAAGTGACTGTCTGATGGTCAGAAAGAGTGACAGCCAGTGCTGGAGTGATCCAGTGGACTTGGTGCTTGCAACCAGGATTCTCCAGCACCTACAGCTAAGAGGATTACAGTATTCTTTTTTTTTTCTTAATGGCGTTGCTTTTATTTTTACTTAATTTTTTAATTTATTTTTTATTGAAGTGTAGTCAATTTACAATGTTAGTTTCAGGTGTACAGCAGAGATTCAGTTATCAACATATGCATATGTATATACATATGTTTTAGATTGTTTTTAGTAGAACTCATTACAAGAAATTGAATATAGTTCCCTGTGCTATATAGTAGGTCCTTGTCATTTATTTTATATTTATTAACGTGTATCTGTTAATCCCCCCTTTCCTGCCTGCTAAGCACAGTTTGCTTTCTATGTCCATGTGTCCATTTCTAGCAGCACCGTTTTTCCTAGTAATATATGCTCTTTGGCTGCTTTCAGTTACAGTAATTCCATGTTATCTGTGAGCGCTTTTCTTCTGGTGGCCTTTATGTGGTTTGCACACGTGGTAATAGAGATCTGTATTTGGGAGAACTCCAGGCTTAGTGTAGTCCCTGGTACAGAGTGCCCACTGAGTTGATGCTTGAACTGGGAAAAAAACAGTAAATGTTGGAATTTCCACTATGGTTGAGACTTCCAGGTTTTTGTAACCAGTTTACCCCACCTAATTATTGGCTGCCCCCATACTGGTTAATTTGGTGGAAATTCATTTTATGGTGGTGTAGAGACAGGGCCTTGTATGCTTCTTCTCTTTCCGTTTTCTAAGGCTCATTCTCCTGGGCCTTCCACATCCTCCCCCAGCAGTGCCCAGTGTTGGCTTGGTGCTGCGCTGAGGCAATATTTGTTAATAAGGCCCTTTCCTCATCTCTTCTGACCCTCCGTTTCTTTCTCTGCACAATGAGGGCTTAGACTAGATAAGTGCTTTTCAGTTTCTTTTAAGACATGTTTCCTTTGAGAAACAGAAAATGCAAATCTCTCCTCCCATCCCAACACTTTAGATTTTGTTAATTCCTGCAAGGAGGGACATAGCTCTTTGTGGAATATTGATGTGATTGTGATTCCAGGTGGCACAGAAAAGACTCTTCAGAGATTTATTGCATGGAGAGGGCAGAAAAGGGGCAGTATGTCACACTTTCTAGTGTGAGCACTGGAGCAGGGCCTTGGATTTAAATATGGTGTCTGTCGTGGCCTCTCTTTAATCTTGCACAATGTGACAAACCTCTCTACCTCAGTTTCTTGATGTGTCAATTTGGGGTGATAATATTTTAAGGCTTTTGTGAAACATTATACACATAATCTATTTGTGTCTCAGTAGAAACAAGACCTGCAAGGGATTCAGGGATTTAAAAAAAAAAAAATCTTGCCCATAGCACTATGTCGCTGTGCATTTTAAATTTCCTGGAGGGTGATGGTTGAGTCTAAAGTCCATCGTGGGACAGGTGGCCCATAGTTTCCTATGCCCCAGATTGCCCCCTCCTCCCCAGTCCTCTTCCTCAGTCCAGGATGAAGTTCCCTATTAGATTTACACAGAGGTCTTTTGGAAATGGCTTTTCATTTTTTTGTTTCACCAAGAAGGGCTGCCATCATGATCTCTGTGGTCAGGTTTTGAAGGGCTGCCATCATGATGTGTAGTCAGGTGAAGTCTATGCAATTGGGAGTTTCTATTTAATAAAAAGGAAAAAAATTACAAATAGAAAATTAGAACAAGGGTGGTGACAGGGGCTCTTGTAATTGAGCACCATTAGCTTTGTTAGCTTCAGATGCAGTGGCCTCTTGCCACGAGGACCCATCCTCTTGCTCTGAAGTTCGAGGGACCACTGGGTTCAGTGGGAATTTTAACTCAGTGTATCTCATGTGCTGGGCATTTTCCTATTTTTTCTGTGTGTTCCTTTTTTGAGACAGTGAGCAAATTTAACCTCAATAGCTTCTTTAAAAAAGTAGAAATTTTATTTTGAGATATAATTTAGATTCCCATGTAGTTGTAAGTGATAATATGGAGAGGGCCTATGGAGGTAAGGACCTGCTATGTGTCCCCAACTATGCACCAAAGAAGCCAGAAGACACAGCATTCCCACTCAGTGAATTTATAGCTTGGACTGTGAGCAGCTCTTCAGAGGAAGAAACAGTGCCTAGTTTATCTCTGTGACCCATAGTAGGGACTAGCAGAAATTCAGTGCTCAAAGTTTTATCTGATTCAGCTGTTTGCCTACAACTGCCTCTGACACCCCCCACCAACGCCGCCCCCAGAGGCTGCTAAGAAAATTTTCCCAGTTTTCCTTAATGGTTCCATCTTTCAAAGTTGGGGTACGATTCATTACTGACTCACTAAAAATTTGAGGTTTGTGTTATTGCCATCATTTCTATTCACGATTAAACTGGGGCTTAGAGAAGCACACACGCCTGCCCAGGTCACCCACATGATTAGTGTAGAGACGGGTGGAACGTGGGCTTGGGATTTCCAAGCAGTACCATTATGATGGTCTGTGGCAGGGAGCAGCATTCACTTTGCTTGTTTATTCATTCATTCAACAAACATTTATTGAGTAACCTCTTTGGGTCAGATGCTTTCATAGGGTTATCTGATTCTTCAGCAGTACTGAGAATCATGTAATGTTTACTTTTTTTTAAATCTGAGAAAATTAGCTCTGAGAGGTTATAACCCCCCCGAAGGAAATATAGCTCATAAAGTAGGGATAGTAAATTTGTAGTCACCCCTTTTTATGCAGGTGGTACCCTAGGCATTTTACATTTGCAAACTTCCATAATCCAGATATATTCTTGTAAGGCAAGGATTTTTTTTTTAATTGAAGTATAGTCAAGTTTACAATGTTGTGTAAATTGCAAGGTGGTTTTTGAATTTTGAATTAAAAAGTATTTTTTGAGAAGGGTAATTAGGTTTCTTTATTTGTTTCATTTATTAAAATGAGGTACTGGGACCTCTTACATGATAAGCATGTGCTCTACCACTGAACTGTACCCTCCTCCACAAGGCAAGTTTTCTTATCCATTATTCTGCAGCTTAGGGGTTCAAATAAATTGGAATTGAAATCCAGATCTTTTGCTCCTACTATTGTACTTTTCTTTATATTCTGCTGAAGGGGGTGGCGGAAAGCAGTTCCTTTTTTCATTTCTTTATTACGCATTTTTGAGCAGTGACTTTGCATCAGGGCCTTGCTAGGTGCTTTGAAACAGAAAACAAGAAATGACCCTTCTCTGCAGGGGCAGGAAGCCTAGACCAAAAGCTGGGTAAAGTGATCCGAGCTACGGTAGCCATGTGCAGGCTCTGAAGGACAAACTGTACCCCTGGATTTGCTTGGGCTTCCCCTGCCTTCTGGCTGGTACACACCAGGTCACCGCAACCCAGAGGCGCCCGCAGCCCACAGCACAATATTTACCTCGATCTCCTCTCCCCTCTCGGCAGGGCCTGCAACATGAGCATCCCTGACTACGTGCAGTGTGCTGAGGACTATGAGACTATTCCCGTGGTGGTCAAACCAGTGGGGATCATCTCAGAGGAGAATTTCTTTTGCATCTATAAGCGAATCTCTTTGGTGAGCCAGATCAGCCCGTGCAGCTCCCAGGGCACACTCTGTATGCACTACAGGCACCACTATGCGCCCAAGAATGGATGGAGCGGCTTCCAGACCCATCTCAAGGTTGTGGGCCTTGCCACCATTACCGACTGCCTCTCGGCCAAGGCCTTTGAGAAGCTCCACGTGCAGAGGAGCTGTATGGCACCATGCTTAATGACTCTCATCTCTTTGTCTTTGTGCTGCATGGGGAGGTAGCTGAGCAGCCGCGCACCAACGTGGCCTTCAATCTACGAGGACTGCAGGGTGGTGGAGAAGAGGATTGAGGACTTCACTGAGTCACTCTTCATCTTGCTCAAGTCTAAGTGGCTGGATGTGGCCCCCGACAACTCTGGGGACAAGATCCCACTCCTCTGCATCCTGTTTGAGAAGGAGGACTTCATAGGATTGGACACAGACAGCAGGTAATTTACCTGGCGGCCCGTCCGCCCTGGTTCTGTGCCAGGTTGCTTCCCTACATCCAGAAAGGGATCAGCAAGGAAGAGGGCTGTCTAGTAGCCAAGGGTGGAGGGAAGTGCAGCCCACCATTTTAGAGACATTTAAAAGTGAATCTGCCTTTGTTTCAGAGAGATCCTTTTAGTGATAGTGTTAGAGCACTTACTCCTGCTTTTCAGCCAGGACCCTGGTGGGACCCCTGGAGTTGCTGTTCAATAGAGTAGCCACAGCCACTGATGCTAGGAGCACTGGGGAGGAGGCTGGTCTGAGCTGAGATGTGCTGTAGTTCAAATGCACATGAGACGCTGAGGCTTGTCTACTAAAAGCATATAAACTATCTTGTTACTTCCTCTATTGATTACATGTCAAAATGTTAGTATTTTACATACAGTAGATTATGTAAGATATGTTCTTAAAATCAGTTTCTAGTACTTGTTTTTTGTTTGTTGGTTTGTTTCTTTGTTTACCGTTTTAAATGTGGCAACTGGGAAACTTTCTTTACATGGCTCTCATTTCATTTCTGTTGGGCAGCCTTTCCTGGGACAGTCTCATCCCTTTGCTTATAGATGAGATGCTGAATCCCGAGAGGCAGAACGAGGCGCTGGTTTAGCTGGCTTGGAGCCAGTGTCTCCTGCCTCCCAGGCTCAGCACCTGTTCGGCTCAGGCACTCTCTTCCTGCCCGACAGCCAGCATGCCATGTTAGGACATCAGAAACACTGCCAGGGACCTCCGAATGAACTCCTTATGCAGGGAAAGGCGTATCACGGAGTATGGGAAAGAGCAGAGAAATCTTCATCCTCACTTTGTCCCTGTGATTAAGTCAACGGCCCCACTTTGCCACGGAATTATAGACGAGCTCTTCTGGGCTGCCTAACCCCGCAACATCTGCTCTGTTTCCCCGTGTATCTATTGTGCTGTCCCTCGGGCAGAAGAGGGTGAGATGCCTTTGCCGAGAGTTGGTCCCCCTTTGCTGGGGAGAGTGACGGAATCTGTGTACCCCTGGCCTACGGCCTCGGGCCTTGAGTCTGGAGAGGGCTCATGGCGGACCCACAGGTGATGGTCGGACGACCTGGCACATGCTGCCGGGCCCGCTGTGGGGGCGGTGCTCTGTGATTCTTGAACTTAACTAAGATCAGATTCTACTTTCTGGTTGTTGGTAAGTTGGAGGAGAAGATGCCAGAGAATTGATAAAAAGAATATCCAAAACAGCCCTGTGAATGATGGGCAAGAGGACCCGAGACCCACCTGCATGAGGTGCCTAGCGGGCTCTGGATGAATTTTCTGTTCCTCCCGGACATGCTTAAAGAAGGGGAAAGGCATGTCGTGGCCATGATCTGTTCTTGTCCTCACAGGGCCCTGTGATCTACATGCCGGCGCTCCCCATCTGCTCCTTGGAGATGAGGTGTCATGTTTAGGAGCCTGGGCACTGCTGAGGGCACAGCAGGCAGCACCGTGCTACACCGAGGCTGGCTCCGTTCACCTCACATGTCACCTCCTGCTGATCCCCCAGGCGTCAGTCAAGGTAGGTGCATCTGTGCAACGTAAGCAGGGACCATGTTCTCCCCCTGGACAGACTGGTGGGTGAGCAGTGGAAGCCTGGAGCCCTGCCCCAGCCCCCAGGCCAGTGCCTCCTCTTTTGTCACAGGAGGCACTGGTGAAAGTTTTGCTCAGCAACTGCTTGGCTCTGAGTCTGAGGACCCACCAGAGAATTCCTGCTTGTTTTTGCCTTTTGAAGTCTGCCCTTGGGATTTGGCGGAGTAGCTGGATATGTTCTTAGCCCATAGTGGTTGACACTGTCACCATTGTTTACCCAGAACCTCGTGTACCAGGCATGCCTCCCGGCATCAAAATATAGCAGCGCATTAAACCTCCCTCCTGGTGCGTCTGTCTGTTTTGGTACCGTAAGGTCTCAGCCAGCATCTTAACGTCAGTGAGATAACTCGGCCAGTGAGCTCGGGTCAAGCAAGTTCTCCTCCTGTCACTTTTAGTGCATTGTTGCTTTTACTATTCCACAGTCATTAATTTTTAAAACAATGCTTTGGTGCAGGAGCAGAGACTAATTCTCTCCTGCTACTCTTGGTGGAAGTGCGTAAAACTGTCCAGCCTGAAATGTGACCACAATTTGTAGCTTAAGACCTGCCTAGACCCATGTATATGGAGTTTTGGTTAGGAGCGCTGACCATGTTGGTGTCCCCCGGCAGCGCCGCTCCCCTCAGGCCCCTGCTTTCCCTGGAGCAGGAGGTGAGGTTGGGTCTCACCATCCCCGCGTCCCTGGCCTCACACACTCACGTAAATTCTTGTACGCGCTGTCAAAGTCATTTTTGTTCTTGTGTGTTTCTAATTTTCTCTTGTTCCTCTTTTCCTTTTTCTTTATTCCTTTTTCCCTTGTACTGCCCTGTGAGCATGTTGTTGCGTCTGAAATTGTGGGCTGTGCACACCGTGCATTGGAAATAGCTAGATCGCCCTCCGTGCAGTCTCCATCGCTTTAAAAAGCAAAAACTTAACAGCTGCCTTGATCCATGTATTATCCTTGTCATCTTTTTATTTTCTAATTTTTTTTAGCACATCACCCACTGGTGTTTGATACCTCTTAAAATCCTTGCTTTAAGGAACCAGGTTGGTCCTCCTTATATTTGGTGACAAATGCGCCCTTATTAAAATTCTTTGATTGTTTTGAAGAAGTGAGATGCGAATTCATGTATGCGGCTGCTGAGGGATGATTTTCATGGAGTATTTAAACTTGTAAAGTCAAATTCTGCAGCATCTTGCTCGATTCCTGCTTTTACACAAACGTGCTTGGCACTCGGTTCTTGGCTGTCGCTGTGTGACGTGCGTGACGGCGCTGCCTGGCTGGTGGTCACTGGTGAGGAATTGGCAGGCTCGGGGGTGAGCAGCTGTTGGAGGAAGCAGTCACCGTTTTGTTAATTAATTTTTTCTTTTTTTTGCATTTTACTTCCCGTGCCATTTACTTTACTTTGCCTTCATAAAGGGGCAGAAGTGGGTCTAAAATCCATGCCACTCTTTTCTTCCCTTTACGAGGCTAGTTTTTCTGAGTATCATGACAAAATGCCCTTCTCCTAAGTAGCTGGCTCACCTGGATCTGGTGGACATAGGGACTGCTAAAAGGGACCGTAGCTTCCACACGGCTCCAGCCAGTAGGCATTCAGAGCCGGGTCTGTGGTTTGCCTCAGCAGCCGTGCAGGCCTCACTGCACCGGCATTTACTTTTAACCCATGTTGGCAGTAAATATCTGACTCCGTGTCTGTTGCAGCTGACGTCCACCACTGTCTGCCTTGTCGTTAGTTTGCGGGAGTGAGTCTCCAACACCCCAGTCAACTGTGAAGGAAAATGCTTTGGCCGACCTAGGACCTTGGATTCTCACCCCCACCATGGTACATCTCACCCGGTGGAAGTGTTTGGCCACCACCATCATGCTGAACATGAGGCCTTGTTTCTCTTTTCATGCTCTGGTCCAAATGTAGACACTTCATTTTTCACTGAATTTGTCTCGCTTGAGACAGGAGAGAATATCTGAATGAGTCCATCACATTGTGGGTGGGGAACAGATCAGAAGTAAATGTCGCAAGTAGAAGGAGTCTAGTCTGTCCGGGTTGGCAAATGCAGGCTGGGATCTGTGATGCCCGGGCTATGCTTTGGACACAGGCCTTTACCGTGGCTCCCGAGGGCCCAGGGGTCGGAGTGAGAACAGCCTTGCCTGGGTTCCTTCATCTTCGTCTGCTTACTGGCAAGTGTGTCTGCTAATTAGGAGCTCCCCCACACCTCGGGCCTTTCAAAACTCAGACCACGGGAGAACCTTGAGTCCCTTCTCCTGGGCCTCTTTTGTGAGAATACAGTGCCTTCTGAGGTGACCAGTGGCAGGAGATGCCTCCCCCTCCAGGGAGCACCCTTTGGAGGACTGTGACTCAGTGCACCATGCTCTGAGCTTGTGGGGTTCCGGCCGTGGTCCCTGCAGAACCAGACTTGAGATACGCTTAGCGATGGATATAACAGAACTGATTCCAGGGCAGGGCTTGGGGGAGGGAACAGTGGAAATTGAATGTGAGCTCAAACACATAGGTGGGTGCTGGGACTGTTACGAAAATGGGGTGTCTGGGAGGTACCTGCCAGGAATCAAATTCCAGAGTAAATGGCGGACATGAGGCATTTTTAAGATGCCATTTGTCATCCAAGTTAGGACTTCAAAGAGGCACTCGGGTCTATGGCCCTGGGGCTCAGGTGAAGGAGCCGGACTAGAGATACAGGTTGGGAGTCATTATTCTTAGCTCGTGTTCACAGCCACGCATGTGAATTAGATCATCTTGAGAGCTGCAGACTGAGGCTGAGGCGGGGCAGGGCTGTGCCTGGGTTGGAGGAAAGCCCAGACCATGCAGCTTTGGTGTGTCAGTCTGCGGCATTTGCGATTTTCAGACTAATGCCATTTATCCTTAAGGGGCCGGGGATTGGGCAGGGCCAGCCAGGAAGAAATCTGAAAGAAGGGTCGTGGCCACGTGTGTGTCTTGGGAAGATGCAGAGTCTGCAGGGTCCGGGAGGGTAGACTACTAAGAAGCTGGAGTTGGAGTAGGGAGAAAGTAGTCACACTTACCTGTGAGGGAGGGAGGAAGTCCTTGGGAGCCGCCACCCTACTGGACTCGCTTTCCAATGAACAGAAGTCAATCAGACAGAGGATCTGAGGTGAGAAGGGATGGGCGCTGGGAGGGGAGCCAACCTGGAGAATGGTGCTTGCAAAGTTCTGGAATAGTCTCCCTGAAAAATTGAGTTAAAAATACCCAGACTCTTAAGAACATTGATAGTGACTGGGGAGGAGGCAGTTGTTTTTCTGGCCTCCTAAGTTTAATGCATGTATTCAGGGATACACAGAAGATTCAGGCAGTCTTTTCCACTGGTTTGATCCTTACCAGGGGGACCAGTGCAAGTTTAAAGGGGGAGAAGGGCAGCGGAGGGAAGCTAGTCAGGCCCCGTGTCAGGTACCAGTCGGCAGCCCTACTTGCGTGTTGCGTTCTCATCCATGCCTCCCAGGTGGGCGGTGGCAGCCCCCTTTTGCGGATTGGGAAGCCTTCTCAGAGGGGTTAAGGAATTGGTCCGTTTAGCGGCTAGTCAATGCTGTAGCAGGATTCAAGCAGAGCCTTGTCAGACTTCAAGGGCATGTTCTCTCTACTAACTCCGGTACCTCCCTGTTGTACCTGGATTGGTGAATTGGGTCAGTTTTGGAGCCTTTCACAAAAAATACGATTTAAGTGCCTCAGGACAGTTTCACAAAGCTCAGTGTTCTTTGATGTTTCAGAAGCACCGCAGTGATTTTCGCCCCACAGAGGTAAGGTCTTACTCCTTGACGATGACGTGGTTGCAAATGACGTACAGGTGCAAAACCAGACTTAGCAGCTTCTGAAGGGAAACTCTCCAGTTCTCCCTTGATCGGCTTTCTTCCACGGGATGTAACTGCTGCAACGTAGGCCTGAGCTTTCCATATTGAGTGAGGGTTTGATATCCAAAGTTAGCATAAAACGGTCAGATGAAGAAAATCGACGTTGACAATTTATTTTTGGGTTACATTAGTGAAGATATTCTATCAGTTAATGACCCATATATCGAATGAAATTGAGTACAGATCATTGTATTTCTTACTTTCTATTTAGATTTCTCTTACAGAGTAAGGTTGCCTGCTTTGGAACATCAGCTCCACCACCACGGCACCTATCAGTGTTTTGGTGTGATTGCATTTACGCAGTGAATGTAATCTGGGCTTCCTCAGCCCCAAACACTCCAGTGCAGAATCACGGTCTGTAGCCATCTCTTAGTCACGCAAATACTTCTAAAATTATATGATGCCAGAAAAGAAAGTGGAGGGAGAGAGAGATTGCCTTTATCAAAGTTCCTTTCTATTCTAACTGCAAACTGTTGTTGAACAGCTCTGGTTTCCTTTGGATATGAATATATACATTTCTTTGCATGTAATCTGGGATTTGGACTAGAACACCAAGCTCTTGCTGTCCACAAGCCACAAAAATAGTAGCCAAATTTCACACGTGTGAAATATTTTATAATTTTTTCTGAGAAAGAATCCTTGAATTTGGGACTTGGGCTGTGATTTTTGCTTTTTGCTTCCCCCACCCCTCTTGTAATCTCTCACTCCTTCCCACATGGCCCCCAAGAGTTCGTGGTTTCAAAGGAGTGGGCAAACACACAGTTGGTCACCATGTACTGTTGCTATAGATGGAGCCCTGCCAAGACCTAAAGGACATTATCAGAGAGGACTTCCTGGAAGAAATGGGCTCTACATTCAATCGTGGGGACAGAGTAAGGGTCAGCCAGGAGAAGGAGTCAAGAGTGTGGCTCAGGTGGCAGGTGCAGCCCGGGCAGAGGCCTGGAGGCTTGTGGGGTGGGGACCTGGGGAGAGTGCCCTGTGTGGTCCAGGGTGGAGTGTTCCCCTGCTGGGGAGGAACCTGGAGAGAGCCTGGGGTGAAGGGCTTTGGAAGACGTTGGGTTTAATTTGAACAGACACTGGAGGCAGTGAAGGGTGTCAGCAGGAAGAGACCCTCAGGAAAGGTACTTCTGGTTTTGCTTCTGATATTCTACAGACAGAAGGGTCGGGACGGGCGAGAGCAGATCTGTCTGTCCCTTTGAGACCCACCCCGTCATTCATTTATTCATAACACGTGCACTTCTGTGTGTCTAGGGGAGAGAGTGTGGACCCACATTAGTAAGCAAAATGTATTTGCTTCTTGTGACCTTAGCAGTGTCAGAAGTTGACTTAGCCTAGAATGTTCTAGGAATAGAAGAACAAGTTGCGGAGGTTGGAGGGAGGGAAGTCTTCCTTGAAAATCAGTCAAAATGAGCCTGGAGGCAAGTGGGAATTAGGAGCAGGACAGGGGGGACCTGGGAACTGGGGTGAGGCTGGGTAAGCAGTGTCGGGGGCGGGGGAAGAATTCCACCAGGGAGCCTCTGAAGGGTTTGAAGTGTGGGTAATGTAATCAAGTTTGTGCTTTGGGAAGCCTGCCGTTGCCCTATGTGTGTGTGTGTGTGTAGCGGGGAAGAGGGGGAGGGTGCCACCAACTTGGGGGGCAACTAGAAGACCATTCACAGGCTGGGAGAGGGGCGTCAGGGCTGCTTGGGGATGGCAGGGGCAGTGTGGATGCCGGATTTCCTTATGGGGAGGGCTTGTTATCGGGGTCGCCCGAGAGGCGACTTTTGGCTGGAAGTAAAGAGATGGAGGCTGCCAGGTGGACTTTCCTCTTCTCTCCTTCCCTGCCTTGTGTGATGATCTTAGCTCAGCCAACTTTTGGAACTGAAGAGCTAAGTTCCAGGGTAGCCCAGGACTTTGTTGAGCTCGTTCGAATGAGATCTGATAGGATTTAGATTTCTGTTCAGATCGGCATGTTCACTTAGCTAGAAACCTCCCGTCATTTCGATTTCCATGGGGTATTTATTCTTGATAAAGATTGCTTTCTTGGTGAGAGGAAATTTAACACAGCTGTTGTCTTTCTCAAAAAAAATCATATATTATTAAGAAATTTAATATTCCAAAGAATAGCAAAATTTAAAAATGATAAAGTAAGGCTTTCGTGTAGTTTCTTTGGTTTCTGAGCTAATGTGGAGTTAGAGCCTTTGCATTACTTAATAGCACATCCTTGTCAGTATTTAAAGAGCTGTTAGTGAGCACCCCAGGCCCCAACTCTCAAAACATCATTAATGTTTGCTCTGAAATAGTGATGTCATAAAGGTCTTGTTTGCAGAATTCAAACAGTTTGTTGATATTATGCAGCATAGCTCCATTTATAAAATAATAATAGGTTCAAAATTAAGAAATTGGAAGATAATTGATTTTTTTAAAGCTGAAACATAAACTTTCTTGTGCTAATGTTGCAACTGGAAATTTTGAAAAGAAAAATCCTACTGTAGTATCATCTACGTGGAATACATATATGACTTCCACATTTGAAAAGTAACGGCGCAGTGTTTTTAGAAGTCAGGAGCATTCCAGCTCAGATACTGGCATTGATGGTTGCTGGCTTTCAATGGAAGAGCCTAAATTTGCCTTCTTAGCGTTTTTTGTTGTTGTTGTTGTTGGTTTATTTTTGTAGTGAGAGGGCTGAGTATTGCTTTGCCAGCATGATTTTGGGGGAATTTGAGGGCAGATGTCGTGTACCAGCAGTGAGATATTTCCATGCGTTTAATTTTCCGGACATCACCAGGGCACATGTGGGGTTTGTGCATGCAGGCTGGGATGCTGCAGGACTCCCTAATCCATCACCGTTATGTCCTGGAGCTGCTCCGGTTAGTGAATAATTTTCTGTGCCTTGGAGGTAAAGTGGTCTGATGCAGATGATCAGATATATACTTAAAGGGCTATTACTTGAAATAAGAGAAACCTAGAAACATGGCTCTAACAATACAGGATGAGGGAGGAGAATTGGCTGAGCTGCGTGCAGTGGGGAGTCTTCTCAGGTGACTCCCACGCCGTGATATCTGGCAATATCCGTCCCAGCCCTGCACGGTTGTCCTGCCGAAGCAAGCATGAACTTTGCTCAGAAACACACTGAATTTCCTTGCGCCTCTGTTTGTTGGCATTTTTTTTGAAAGCACATCTTGCCCTTTGCTTAAATGTCATCCCTGCAAGTCGCCTCTTACACTCAACCTTATGGACCTCGTCCATACATAGTTGCTGAATGGATGAACAGAATGTAGAATCTCCATTTAGTGAAACATTATTCAGACGTAAGAGTGAATAAAAAAGTAAAAGAGGAAAATGAAAAAGACCACCTTTTCTGGGAAGTCCACTCTGACTGCTCAACCCGCCCTTTTCCCTTTGAAACACAATCACTTATGCTCCACTCTACTCTTTTTGATATTACTTACAACCCTCTAATAAACTTTAACGTTTTCAAAAAAAAAGGGAGAGATGCTGATACCATTTCAACATGGACGATCCTTGACAACAGCATGTTAAATGAAAGGAAGCAGACACAAACGGCCAGATATTGTTGACTTCAGTGATCTGAAATGCCCAGAATAGGCACATGCAGAGGCGGAGAGCAGGTGAAGGTTGCAAAGGGCTAGGTGGAGGGGGGTTAGGGAGTGACTGCTAGTGACAGGGGTATTGTTTTGGGGTGATGAAGTGTTCTGGAAATAGATGGTGGTGAGGGCTGCACAACCGTGAGTGTGCAGAAGACGGCTGAGCTCTGTCTCTGGGAGTGCCTGTGGTTGGGGGCGGCTTTATTTTCTTCTCACCCTGCACTCTGAATAGTCATCTTGTTCAGTGGCCTTTTTACTAGTGTGAGTGGTGAGACTCAGAGACTTTGCAGAGTCTTGTTTCTTTTTCCCCCCCTGCTGAGTGTAGGCAAAATAAGTTTAAGCCTGAGAAAGTGCTCCATCTGCAGAAATGTCTTTCAGTTTTTCATGGTGTAAAAATCTTGAGAGATTTTTAATTGTTGAAGGCAGTCTGTGGGGAGAAATAGCCCGTGAAGCCTTGGGGAGACCTGGAAAACCGCGCTTCCCTCCCTGACACGGGTGGAGTATTCACCCCCGTTCAGGCAGTGAAGGGCCCAGACCCGTGAGCGGAGTTGACAATCGTGAATATTTACGTGTATCCGCTGCTTCATCTTGGATATTAATTTCAAGCTGAGTCAGTTTGTGGCGGCAGCCTCATCCTACATCAGGAATTTATAGTATCTGCTCTTGAGGTGAAGAACTGACAGACTTTATTATTTAACAGTCTCCCTTGAATTGATATCTCAGATTCCTTTGTCAAAAGCAAAACAGCAGAAATACAGACGTCCTTTAATGCCAATATGACCTGGAAAGGGTTTAGTCTCTCTGCCTCAGTGGCCTTATCTGCGGGTGGGGAAGATGATAACAGTGTTTCCCTCAGAGGGGCTGGTGAAGGGAGAGTGAGGAGCACAAAGGGAGGACTTACACGAGATGCTCATGAATGACCGAAATTAGTGCTCTGAGCCTGGTGAGGCCTCAGGGGCAGAGATGTCAGAACAGAGCATTCCTAGGCAGAGCTAGATCCGTGTTGGCAGCTGTTATGATCAGTATCACAACTGTGGGTTATCAGGTAGATTTAAGACTTGGTAATATGAATTCATGAATAATGTTCGAAGACTAGACATCCCAGATTCAGTTTACATAGTTCTCAAGATTTCCTCTGAGAAATGGATGGTTTTTTCCCCATCTTAAATCTGAGATGAGTCTCTAAAAAATTCTGTATTCCTCCATCTTTTTGCTTTAATTCTCCATTTCTTAAAAAAATGTTTTTAAATTGATTTAGTGGGGACTGAACTGAGGGCCTCATGCATGCTAAGCACATACTCTCCCAAATGAGGTATAATCTCCCTCCTGATTTTTTTTAAACTTTTCTTTCTTAGTATTCAGAGGTTAGAGGCCTCTAATTCTTTTTCTGGAGACTTGTCCATGAACCTGTAAATCTATTATTAATGAACAAAACTTTGTTTTTTAAAAAAATTAATAGAATATTCTGCAATCCATCCAAAAGGAAATGCTCATTGGCTTAAAATGTTTCTCCTTTAAGGTGATTTCTCCTTTTTGGTCTAGCTCAATTTATTAACAGACATCCTCATCATCATAATGACCAAACTCGCTCTGAGTGGACACATACCTAAGGCTAAAATGTTTTCCTCATGTTTTACTTCATAGCAGGTGTTTGACGGTAGGTATCAGTGTCTCCTTTTTTGCAGCTGAGGAATTGATAGATGGAACAGCTTGTCCCAAATCACACGCAGCTGGCGGTGGCTAGCTCGGTGCTGGAACCCAGGCTTCACAGGATGCATTCTTAATTGCTCCTCTAATCAGCCTCCCATTGAGTGGTTACCCGAACGCCTGTGACTCCATAAATGGCCGATTTTAGCGATCTCAGCCTGATGAGGGCTTCAAAGGGGAGACACCAGTGAGAATGTGAGACAGAGTGGCATAAATTAAAATTGTACATTTTCACAGATGTTTAATTCTCAGGTAGTTGCATAAAAAGTTATTTTTTATGTATTTTAGGGCTCTGTAAGTACTAAAAACAAAACATTAATAATAATTATAGTGCAAAAGAGAAGGGGGCTTTGAAAATCCAACCACTGCTGATGATGTTACTTGTTTTTCTCTAGTGGCCCTTATTGACAGAAATACTTACAAAGACTGAATTGGTTTTATGTAGTCTTAATATGGAAGAAAAGATTGTCAGCGAATATTTTAAGAAAATCTTTATTCTTTTCTTTCCTGATGATGTATATATAAGTTGTTTTCATGGCTTAAGTACATTTCCTGTTTTGAGAAATTTGAGTAATATCGTTTAACTTGTCTGACTGTGAGAGTTAGTAGCCTTGTATACAAAGAACCCAAGAGGTGCTTAGTAAAAATGTGCTGTCACAATGACAGATATTTTAGAAGGATCAACTCTGAATACTAAAGAGGGTGGCTTATTACTGATGCATATTTAATATGTATGTATATGATATATATGAATATGGCTTAAAGTAACAAGGATTCATTTATTTTTTAGTGCACTATGAAGTTTTAATGAACTCTGTATCATTTTAGTGAGACAGGGACTAGTTAAATTGCCTTAAGCAGACGACCTTGAAGATTATTTACACAGAATGTGTATTGTTAGAACTCAGATGTCATGTTGCCGTGTAACCATCCACTCAGACATTTAAATTCGTTGGATTCTGACCAGATTCATTAAATTTAGAAAAATCCACATTGATAATTTTCAGGGAATAAGCTTCTCTCTTTTGTGATTAAAGAAAATTTTGATCTTTTTTCCTGCACTCTTAACAGGTTTAAAATATCAAAACACTGATTTGACATGTAACTTTTTTAATAGAGAGAATAAAGCTCATGCTGTTTTATTATGTAAATAAATGTTTTTGTATTTCAACAAACATATGATTTCCTGGCTTTTTGAGAAGTATGTTGCAAGATACTTAGATAAACTACTTTCGGAAAAATACAGGCGCGACTTTTATGAATATAGGCCTAGTACAGATCTGTTCGTTTTTGCTATAGTGCAAGACATGTGGCCTAGGAGAGATTTGCTACCGATTGCAAGGAGGAGAGATCCCATGTCTCAGTCTCCCCTCCTGTAAAATGAAGTGGCAAGACTGGAATCTTTTCTCTTCAAAGATGAGTTTCCATGAGCCTGTGTCTTTTGTTCATATTCAGGAGTATTAGCAATATCAGATTAAATACTGAGTTACCCTCCCTTCCCCCGAAGCAAAGTGCAGTATGTGCTACAGAAGCTTTTAGTTATCTGATTCTCGTTTCTGATCCTATAGGCAATTTTTGTGTTGCATGCTTCTTGGCGACCTGGAAGGTCTTTTTAGCCATAGGTGGCGCTTGTTGCACCTTCTTACCGTCTTAATTTTCCTGTTTGTTAAAGAAGCCTTAAACAACGTTATTTTGTTTTGATATCTTTGCTTGATGCTTCAGAATAGCACAATGTCCATTATGTCTGTCTACATGGAAAAATTGTTCTGCTTATATCTTCGTTTTATTCTGTCATCTCGCTGTGAACATCTCAGACTTGCTGTGTAAACAATGGCAAAATCGGACTTTTCTTCCAGTGTTAGAAAACAGTGAGCCGGGAATTTATAAAACAGCTAGTAGCGGCCTCTGGAGCACATTAAAGCTGAAAAGTGTACTGAGTTCCCTGAGTATTGACCCCGCCGCTGTGTGTTAATTGGTGGTAGGAGATTTGGTACATATACGTAGGGGTGTAGTGTTTTGAATTGGGTTTGCGTGCACGCGCTGCAACTGAGCCACGTGAGCCTGAGTCAGTTCGTTCTGAGTTTTTCCCTCGTCTGTGAGATTGGGACGTTGGTATCTGCTTTGTAGAATTGTGAGAATTAGAAATTATGTAAAGTGTTTACCACAGTGGGTATGTCAAGAGGGCTCATAAACTTTAGCTGCTGTTTGGTGTGAAGCCATCATTTTATAGTCTTTGGCAATTACTAAGAAACAGGAAAATAAGGAAAGCTGGTTTTATGCTGAAAGTTATTTGAGGAGGTTCCATAGTTCCTATAACCATAATTAAGCATCAGCAGAGTCAGAACTGTTACACAGTCGCCCTGAACCAACGTTAAGCCAAAGAATTTTTTGTTACTTCATATATGTTGGGGCCTAAGGGGATCCAATACTTATATGCATGTTGTCTCCAGCAGCCAACTGAGAGATGACACAAAAGAGTAGGCAGGCAACAAATGTCTTCTTTGTTACTGATGAAGCCACGTTCTCCATGAACTTCAGGGCTGTGGGAAAATGCGTGTCATGATACTGTGTCCCAGAATTAGAGACTCACTCTGTCCCAGGTAGCTCTGTGTCACAGCGAGCCTTCCCTTGAGAGGATCTGCCCCATCATGCACAGTGCTGTCCTGCCATGGAGCTGAGCATCCCGTGTGCTTCCCAAGTGTGGCCAGCACTGGAAGGAAAGGAACGGTTTCACATACCCTGCTTGTCTCTCTGGCCTCACACCTCACTCTGTTAGTGTGATAAAGGCTAGCTGTGGGCCATGGGTCTGTGGTGTGGAGAAGCACTCTCCGTGGCCAAGAGGAGTGGGGAGGAGGCATCCCCTCCCTCAGTTTAAACAGGTGGTTGTATGGAACAGAAGGTTGCTCCCCAAGTGTTTATAAAAGGAGAAATAATGATTTTCTTTGGGACTTAGTCTAGCCAGGAAATATAGAAGATGATTAGAAAGGAGACTTGTAAATCACTTTAATATTAAGTTGACATTTGTTGAGCACCAATAATTTGCTACATTCTTTTCTGAGAGTTTTACAGAAATGAATCCTTCAATCTTCTCAACAATTGAGTAAGGAATGTTTGATTTTTATCCCAGTTTTACAGTGTGGAAATTGAGGCACACAGAGGGTAAGTAAGTTGGCCAAGGTCACAGAGCTAGTAAGTGGCAGAGCTGGTATTTAAACCCTGGCTGTCTGGTTTTGAGGCTCCCAGGGATGGGCTTTGGGTGTTTAGAGGTATCTGCATCCCTGGATCTCTGTACCTCTGTGCATCAGTTTGCCCAATAAGGACAGGGAAAGGAGATTTACACAGGTGCTCACAGTCGTGTCTCAGCCACTGTCCACGAAGAGTGCACCGTGATTAGCGTTAATTGTTTTCCAGGCAGTAGATCTGTTGGGATAACAGAAATTTAGTCCTTTGAATTAATCTAGAAACCATTCCTGTTCTGCTTTGTCCATGGTTGCCATGTCACTGCCTGCCCATGATTAGGCCGTGGATGAGAAACCGTACTCATGGTTGAACTCTGATATTTCAGTCTTGTTGATAGTTTCACATATTCTGTTACATTAATAAGTTAAGTTTCTGGTTTTCTTGCATCAGTGTCTCGTGAGTTTGGTTAATGTGAAACCAGTCCATGGGAGGCCAGGGGTGCTGACGGTATAATTTCTGAGCACGTTGTGGCACTTCTACACTTGCAGTCCTGACGAGGATGTCCGCCTTCCTCACTGATTTCTCCCAAGAGCAGTGTCCTCTCCCACCCCAGTATGTGAGGCTGTCAGCTCTCTGAGTAGGCCAGTCAGCGGCCAAGTCCACCAATCAGAAAATGATGAAGTACCCGGAAGTGGGTTTAATAGAAGAAAAGGGCTTCCAGGTAGTCCGATGGGCTGTTCGAGTCCATTTGGTGTAAGGCTGTTCACTGTCTGTGGTTTAGCTGATTCATTGCTGTTGAAAAGTCTGGATTAGATGAAGGGATTTTAAAAGCAGAAAGGAGTGATTTCAGGTGGTATGTCCACACCGGTGAGAAGTGATGGATGACCGCCTGTGTGAGGCATAGACAGAGTCTTACAACCTTCATAAAACAGCTTTAAAAGCTCTTCCATCTGAGTGCACTTCATAAGGTGTCCAGATCATCACTGGTCATGCTGAGAGGGCAAATAACTGATGACGGCATAAAGGACACGGAGGCATCAAAAAGATCTCAGTCATGTTCCCTGTTTAAAGGATGTGGCACAGTGTAATATATTTGAGCTGGTTTTTCACTGAACAATTTTTCGTGTTTTCTGGGACTCCCAGCTCCCGAAGTTTCCACGCAGCTGCATGTCCCCTCAATGCAGCTCTGTCAGCACTTGTCCTGGGCTGACGTGGTGTCATGTGGAGCAGGATGGTCAGTGTCCCTGGCTCCTCCGAGCTCCGTCTCCTCATCCGCTGTGCTGGGCTTCTCATCCGTGTCTACTTAGAAGGGTTGCTGAGAACCACACGTGATGGTTGTCAGGGGTGATTTGTCATTGTCCCTGTGTTTGACATATAGTCAGTATTCGATAGAAACACATGTTTTTTATTATAGTTCTGGCTTCTACATTGCAGTGGTTTTTAGTCTGCATTTTTTTTATAACTTTTTTCTTATTTTTAAATAAGCACTATTTGGGGGGGGGGATTACTGGGGATTGAAGCCAGCACAATTTGTGCATGCTAAGCAGGTGCTCTACAACTGAGTAATACCCACCCTCCTTGTCTGCACTTAAAAATAAATATTGCAATACACAAAATAGCTCTTAAACACCATCATGGGACCTATTTTCTGTATAGACAATTGAATACATATGCTATTTCAATAAGAATAAACGTTGGGACATACCTTTCTGAATCTGTTTACTTGTTTAAAAATGATCATATCTAGTGATAAACACGAGTCTTTGATCCAGTACTTCTTAGGGTCTGCTTTGACATCATTGGAAATTACATTCTACAGAGAAGGCAAATTGGGTCTCGTTGATATTTGGATGATTTAGCAGATGATCAATTCTTTCAAAACTTGACAGTTTTGTATTTTAAACTAACTGCAAAGTTATCTTCTAGAAGTTGGAATTCCAAAGCTTGTGATGTGCTCAATAATTCAGTGTGTATGTGTTTGTGTCTGTGTGAACGTGTTTGTGTGTGATTTCAGGAAGGTAGAAATAAGTTCCATGTAGCCCTCTGATACCTTCTTCCTCCAGTTCAAGATGTAGGCATATATTTACACAAGTAAATTGATATTCTTTAGACATTTGACATATTGGTGGGAATACGAGGTCCTCACACTTGTTTCAGAAGTGTTGGGGAGCATCAGGTTTGAAAACAGGAGGGGAAAGAGGCAGGGAGGCCCTTCACACTTTGTGCAAGATTTGAGAAACAGTAGCTTTTCTTTTTTCTTCTAAAGCAAACTGGCGCTGAATTGTAACATACTATTAATCAGAATTGCTTTTCTGATCAGATACAAGTGCCTCAGAGTTTTCAAGGCAACATGAATGATAAAATCCGTTTTAGGAGTTATCTTTAAAGTAGTGTTAATTTTCAAGTAAAAGGCTATAGCCTGTTCTTTCTTCGAAGGGTAAAAGACGTTCTCATTGATCCAAGTGCATGATCAATGTGCTTAGTTTCTTTGGGGTTTTTTTCTTTTTTCTTAAGTGCTTGTTTCATTGTGGTTTGAATGAATGTTTAAAATTTCTGAATTTTGTTCTTTAGAACATGCTGATTTATCAGAACTGTTAAAAACCTGATTGATCTTTCGTCTTTGTTTGGAGGGGCACCCTTTTGATTTCTGTTGTCTGTTAAAGAGGGAAATTCTTCCTCTAGCCTACAGATCATTAAGTGAATGGCTTGCAGTGTGCCTTTAAAATTCTTTGAATGCTTTGAGCATGCTTGTCTAGTGAATTTTGAATTGACTCATAGTATTGACTTTGCTTTGATTCTGTGGCTTTTGCTCCTCTCCACAAGAATTTGAATTCCTGTTGCATTTTGTATACGTGTTCTTAACAGGGGAAGAAATTTTACATTTTTTACAAAGGTGGGTTTTCCTATCCCCTCTGAATGCCTTCTGTAATTGATACAGCGAAAATCTGTTATTGCAGTGCTTAATTATTTCATAAACAAATTTTTGGCTTAATCAGAATCAATGAGAAAGAGTGATAATAAAAAATATGAAAACCTTCCTTCCTTTGGAGAATAGAAATCAGGTGGTCAGGCTCACGCATGTTTTGTGCTTGACACACTTAATTTCATATCATTGTGTATCATGATTCCGAGATGGAGTTGCTTCAGGTTTTACAGATTTTTGTTTTAACATTTTTGTTGAATTCTTTCTCCAGGCTGATGTTTCCTGTTGGGTTTGTGGAAAGCGTAGAAGGGAAACAAATTCTTTGTTTTAATTTCAGGAGGCCTGAGTTGCTGATGAGAAAAGAGTTGAGGGTGGGCTGAGGAAAAGAATGACACGCCCTCTCCTCCTGGCTGAAACTGATGAACAATGAAATCAATTAAGTTTATCAGTATTTGAACAATAGAATTCAGTGAGCCCAAACTGGCAAGTTATGCCCAATGGAAAGTACTGAATTCACCTGCAGAATTAGGTGCTTTGCCAATTAGAAGCAGCTTAGAGCAATCAGAAAAATTAGTTCATAGGATGAGATATAAAAGAATGTAATATCTTCTACTTCTGAAACTTTTCTTTGTTAAGTTGTGTAGAGCTAAAATTAAGTTTCAAGCGCCAGGATTTAAGAGTCTGGGTGGTTCTGTGGGATCGTTATTCAGGGATGTGTCTAGATCCTGCTAGAGTGTCTGAAGCTGGCAGGAAAAGACACAGAGCTAGGATTTGTTATCCTAGGGTGTCCTCCATAATGGTTCCATATTGGTTACATGTGGGAGCCCAAGATTAGGTTAACAAATTGTAACAGACCACAGCAGCATGTCAATGTCCAGAAGAAAAATGTGTGCTTAGTAACTGCTTTGCAAGCAGGAGCATGTGCATCCTCACTCTTGTCTCCTTGCCTTAAAAAGCAGAGACAATGCTTTGCTTGCATAGTTGATGCTTTAGATAGCACTCTGCTCATTTCAAAGCAAGGACCCAGGCCCTCAGCTATAAAAGCTGGGCTTGTGTGCTTTTAGATAGTCTATTATCCCCAAAACAAGGACCTGGCTGGTCTCGTGGTCTGCTTTGTAATTCACATATCTAAAGAATGTATCTTATTCCCCTCACCCCATGACTTCCGTAAAGATACACTAAGCCTTTGTACTCATTGTGGATTCTACAATCTCTGTCTCCTCCCGTCTTTCCTCAAGTTCCTACTTACTTTCACACAACTGTTAATGACTTTTTACTTTCGTTATACACAGTAAATATAGGAGTATTTGAGAGGCTCGTGGACTTGGCTCCCTACTCCTTCTCTTTTTCTGGACTTTTCCCACAGAGTCTTGAATAATCATTCCGTGTCGGTACGACTTCTGCCAGCCATAACCCACAGTTCCAGGTGAGAATGATGCAGGTTTATCTCTCCTACCCAAGGGAGAGAGAGAAGAGAATTGAGATCTGCTCCCTTGTGGTCCCTTCCTTCCACAGGGCCACTCCAGTTCACCTGCAGCCTTCTGGCCTCTGCTGTCAGGGCCTCTGTCCCAGGACTGACTGCAGCCATTTTTTCCCTTGCCAACATTTCCTCTGCCTTTCAGAAGTTGGTCTCTTCTCTGCAATTCAACCCTGGCAGATGTGATGGTGGTCAGCGTGCTGGTGGGCAGTCACCTGGGGACTCCCAGGAGCCATGCTGATTCTCCTGAGTCTCTCATTCGGGGTTACAGAACTGTCGAGCACCGGAGGAAGCCCATTCAAGCGAGGGCAGCGCAGCATTGCATCACTTTCATTTTATTTTTGGAATTTCAGTGGAGAAATTATTTGTAGCAAACTGTTCCAGTTTTTTGGATGACTGCTTTCCTCACTACCATTTCCTTGTTGGATGTGGTACTTGTTTTAAGAACCAGGTTTCTTCTCTGGTTATTTCTAGCAGGTGGGCTTGCCGAATCCTTGATCTGCATTTGAAGCAGAATGCTTCATCTTGATGTCAAACTGATTTTCTTCATTCTGAATATTTCGTATACACTCAGCAACTGTTTCAAGTGAACTGCTCTTGTCCAATTTCGGTTAACTCACATTTGCTGATCTCCTGCTTTCATGCTGAGGGCAGTTTCTTCTTCCTGTAATAAAAGTTAGCAATTTGCATCTTCTATGGGAAGGTACTGGCCCGAGGTACTTTTGTTCTTAACAGTTTTAATACAATTCACCAATTAAAATTTACACCGGTTTTTACTCTATGCCAAGAATTGTGCATCCCAGTCAATCTTAGAATATTTTCATCCTCCTAACAGGAAACCCCGTATGCATAAGCACTCATTCCCATCTTCCCCATCCTCCCCCAGCCCCAGGGAGCCACTCTTCTCTCTCTGTGGATTTGCCTGTGCTGGACATTTCATGTAAATCGAGTCAATTCTTGTAAATGGAACCATCTATTGTGACTGACTTCTTTTCACACTGAGTAACGTTTTCAATGTTTCTCCACGTTGTTGCCTGGGTCAGTACTCCATGCTTTGCTATTGCTGAATAATATTCCACTGTATGGCTGGGCCCCTCTGTTAACCCATTCATCAGGTGATAGGCATTTTGGTTGTTTCTTCTTTTTGGCTGTGATGAATAATGGCTCCGTGAACATTCCTTTAGGAGTTTTTATGTGGACATTAGTTTTCAGTTCTCTTACGTGTGTGCCCACAGAGCAGAATTGCTGGGTCATTCAGAAACCAACTGTTCAACACTCTGAGGTCCTGCCAGGCTGTTTTCCAAAGTAGCCACGCAGCGTTACATCTCACCAGCAAGGGCTGCTATCTCTGATTCCTGTGTGTCCTCATTAGTTCTTGTTATTCTTTTTTTAAATATAACCTAATGTAGTGAGTGTGAAGCGGTTTCTCCTAGTGGTTTTGAAATGATTTCCCTTACAGCTAATGATTTTGAACATCGTTTCATTGTGCTTATTGGCCATTTGTATATTTTCCTTGAAAAATACCGTTTCGGATCCTTTATTCATTTTTTAATTTAGTTGTCTTTTTTGTTGAATTGTAGGAGCTCTTTTTTATTTGGAGATACAAATTCCTAATCAGATAAATTATTTGAAAATATTTTCTCCTGAGTGTTGTTTTTTTCACTTTCTGGATGGTGTCCTTTGAAGCAAAGTTTTAAATTTGATGAACTCAAATTTATCTCTGTTTTCATTTTCCTTGTGCTTTTGGGGCAATATTTAAAATCTGAGGTATTTTATTTAAAATTTACATATAAAATATCTTAATTTTTAGGACCGTCCTAGGAGACGGGTGCTGTTGTTATACCCAGTCTATGGATAGGAGGCTGAGATGCAGAAAATTTCACTGACTTATGAGTGTCAAAGCTACCCAGTGCTGTGGGAGTTCAGAGCCTCATGATTGTCCCCAAGCATCTGTGCTCTTCACCACCATGCTCCACTACTGCCTGGAATCGTTAATGAAAAAGTCTTTCATTTTTTGGTTTCTTGTTTGTTTGTTTTCTCATTGGGAACCTCATCTCCTCATTTTCCTTTCGGATATCAGTGTAGGTTTATTTTAGGTCTCATGTAGGCAGAAGAATTGCTATCATTTAACTTCTTTATTACTCACTCTCCGGTGATGATTGTTGCTATTTGACCTAATCAAGTCATGCTTAAGTCTTTCCTGCTCATGACACTGAAGAGTCATGACTTACAGAATGCTCAGAGAAGAAAATAATTGATTGATTTTATTTTGCTACCCAATCAAACCAATCAAATAAAAACCCCGGTGTTGACGCAGACGGTAAGCCCTCCAGAATAGGGTCACTGTCTTCCTTGTGTTTCGTTTGTTTGGTCACAGTGTCTGGATAGTGACTTGCTGTCCAGCAATTTTGTGAGGATACGGTGTTCGTGAATCATTGTAAGGACAGAATTTTGACAACAGACTGTATTGGTCATTTCACGAGGGAAAAGATAATATAGAAATACTGCTCAGATCTATTTTAAAATTAAGTTTGGAATGTTGAGAAGAGTTCAAGAAACCATACAAAGATCTTTTTCACTTATTTTAGATCTATCTTAGGCATATTATGATTACATAGCAGAGTAACTTATCAACTAGATTTGACAAGAGGGGTGTATTATTGATTATTTGTTTTAGTTGAAATATTCTACCTGGGAAAAAGTAATCAGTGCCCATAAATGAACAAATATGTTTGTATTTCTATGCAACATGGGAGCAGACTTCATATGTTTCTATATAATATATATGACTGTGTGTTTTAATCTGTCTGTCAGTGTATTTATAGTTTTTCAGCAATGTTCTAACTTTAGAATTCTTCTAAGAAAGTCACCCCCAATTCTAGCGCAGTTTGTACTATGTATCCTGTCTTATGCATGGGATTCCACTGTCTCCTCAGGGAGGAATTTCCTCCCCTACTGAGGTAGTAGCAGAGTTAAAGGAACTGTGATTTCTAGGCCTTTGCTCTCCATGTGTTTGCATTTGGCTGTCAATCGCGAATTTCCATTTCTTGAGTTTTCATTGTTCAATTAGAATTTTTGAAAATAAGTGTTAATATGTTGTATTTGTCTCCCTAGAAACTTGATGTGTTTGTGCTTTTCAGTTTTCAATTTCTTAAAAATGTAAATGCACTCTTGTTTTTAAGTAGTCCTTTTTCACTAGATATTTGTTTACCTCTTTATAGTTAAAATACATTTTTTCCAATGAATTAATCGGTGTGCATGTTTTAAAAGATACCTTACTTTTTATTTTCCTTATTATAACAATTATATTCATTCTAGAGAATTTAGAAAATAAGGATAAACACAGTAATAACTTAAAAATGGCCTTTAATCTCACCTAGAGATACAGTTGTAAAATTTCAAATTGAGAATTACAAGTCCTCTCATGTTGTTCTTCTTTTTCAAGATCGTTTTGGTTACTGAGACCCTCGAATTCCCATATGAATTATAACAGCAGCTAATCAGTTTTTGCAGAGGAGACCGCTGGGATTGTGATCGAGACCACGCAGAATATACGGAACACTCTGGGGAGCACTGCCATTCCAAGAGCACTGTCTTCTGATCCAGGAATGTACGTGGAGTGTCTGTCCAGGTATTTAGGTCTTCTTTAATTTTTTTTCAGCAATGCTTTGAGTTTACAGAATATTATTTTACTTTTTTTCTTTGCCTTTATACTGAGGACAAGTGTGCAAGGTACCGGGATCAGAAGTGTATTTTAGCCCCTCCCGTTGCTGCCAACATGGTCGCTGCGCTCTTGCTTTGCCTTGTGTACAATCTTGCACAAAATAGGACCTCAGTAACTCTCTCTTGAATGAATGATTATATGATTGTAGGATGATGCTTGAGAGTCCTTGTGATTTTTTCCTCCAGCCTTTCCCCAATTCTTAACTATGCCCTTTCTCTTCCTATACTCCAGCCTGGGTTTCAGCCTGCCTGTGGCATTGATTTTCCCTATCTGTAGACTCTTCCTTTCACTGGTTCACGATAATGTTACATGTGGGCTGTGGAAACTTGTCAAGAAAGAACAAATCTATTGCATGCTAGTATTTTTACAGTGTGGTATTTTTTGTCGATTGAAATTAAATCAGGCTCACCCCCTGAGCCCTCCCGTGAGCTCTTTTCACTTTCCTACATCTGATACTGCTCTGGGTGCTACATATGCCCTTCCCCCAGCCTTGGTTTTTGGGTTGAGTAAGTCATCATCAGTGGAGCCCTCTCTTTAAAAGATGAAGAGAACATTGTCTCCTTCTCCCTGGTTGGGGACTTGGATGAGATGAGATACCAGATAAAGAATGGAGCTCCACCTCATTCTGACCCCCGCTCTTTCCGTTCCGTTCTCCAGAGGAAAATAGTACAACTCAACAGTATAAAGATTGATTGTGAGCTAATGAGATAGACAAGACAACCGATCATTTATTAAATATTCTTTCATGCCAGAAACAAATGTATTATACACACAAAAATCACACAAAGCATGATAATATCGTGCTTACAGACGTGTGTCCGAGTTCGAGTCCTGCTCTGGAGTGACCAGTACTGTGAGATGGAGAACTGGTAGGACGGCTTAGGCTCTCCAGGACTGGTTTTCTGTCCTGCAGTGATGGGGCTCGCTAGGCTTCCCTCCCCCGTAGAGGTGCTGTGGGGTGTAACTGTCACGCGTGCACAACTGCTCGTTCCTCCTAAGTGCAGGAGAGCATAGCTTTTGCGGTGATGGCTTTATAACAGCCCCGTGTAGACTCTCAGTGCTCCGAAGGGATGCCTTGTGGTTTGGAGATGGGATTCTCATTTCTGTAAATACCCAAGGATTGTGGTATTGAGCCCTGCTGATTTGAATCTATTCTTTAGAAAGTACATATTGTAGATATATTTTTCAAGCATGTGTGCTTTTTTTCTTTTATTATTTATAGTTCTACCCTCTCATCACTTGGTGTGACTTTTCATGGAATCCAGGAAACAGTCCTAAGCTACCTGCCTCTTCACTCTTCTCCGTGGTGGTTTCCTTCCCTGACTAGAAGAGGGTTTTGCACAGGAACTTTTATTTGTTCCCCTTTTCTTGGAGTCTCTCTTTCGGTCTGCCCATCTCTCATCTGTCCATCTGTCCATTTATCTACCCACTCATTCTTCTGACTTGTTCCAAAAAGCATTATAGGCAGCTTACAGAAGAACAGATACCAAATAAACAGGTAAGAAAATGGGGCCAAGTTCAAAGTGTGAGGCTAGGAGGCGAGCCTGTGTGAGGGTTGCAGCCGTGAGACACACGCCTCTGCCCTGTGACTTATAAGATCGACAGCAAGAGTGTACATGATGCTCCCAGCAGACACAGGCTAACAGGGTTTGTGGGAGATGCTCACTGGCTGTGAAATAAATAAGTGGCTCAGGAGAAGCCCAACCTTTCCAGCTACAAAGGCTTAGGAGAATATTTTGAGTGTCTTCCAAAATCAGGGTATTGCATTGTTTCTTTTGTCAGAGTTCTATGTATAGTTGGTTACATTCTATACCTGGAAATTTCTCCAGAACTCCTTACCAAGTGAGTGCCATTGCTCGGGAATGGGGTGGTTCTGCTCATTGACGGGGGTTGGCCAGAAACCGAAAATGACAGCTTCAAAGGAGCCTGGGATTTGTCAGTTATGTTTTGTCAGTGCTGTAGATTTCAGGAAATGCTTTCACACTTTCTCTCCATCTGAGGCGGCAGCGTGCTCTCTTAGCAGCATCAGGAGCTCAGAGCCACGGGATGTTGGGGGATGACTGCACTGCCTTCAAGACAGCCAAGCTAGTCACTGCAGGCGTGGTCCTTTCACATAGTACATTTCATGTTCTTTAGTAGAAGGTTTCAACAGGGAGTTAATTAACTGAGTTAATTAACATTTAATAAATATGAAGCTTTGATGAAAAGACGGTTATAGGCGGAGTATAAGTTGTGAACACTTTGAAAACGGTTTCATTACTGAAATTTCAGTAGGGAAGATACACAGTTTATCTTATTTATGCCTCTCTTTTAAAGTAACAAAGAAACAAGACAGAAAAGGCAGAGGATGATTTCTGTTCTTCCTCTCGGCTTGCAGGTGCCCTCACATCCAGTGGCATCCATCCAGACACCAACAGTGACACTGGCCATGCTCAGAACTGCCTCAGCCCTAAAGACACAAGTGACAAATAGAAGGGGTCTGCGCCCTGTTACATCAGGTTCTCTCACTTTTTGGGTCCTTATGTAACTGCGCGGTGTTAATCAGGATCGCCCGTTCTACATTGTGTGGCGCTGCTGCGGTGTTTCCTAGTTATTTGTTTCTGTAAGTACTCGTGTATTATTCTCCAATGTGTGGTACTACACATCTAAAAATGCTTTTTTCAGATGAAAAATAATGTATATTTAATATAATATGTCTGAAAAAAGGGACAAAAACGGCTATCCAGTTCCCACTACTCAGAAATAATAATTAAAACTTTAACATCTTCTTTCTGTTCTTTTCATCAGTGTGTATCAGCTCTGTCATAAAAACCAGTGAGCACTCTGTGCCTGTTTACTGTGTGGAGACCTCCATTTTCCATTCGGCTTATTACATGTTTTTCTACAATATTCTATCTCCCCTGGCATGATTTTTAATGACCAGTATAGCATTATGTCTTGTGGAGGCATCGTCCATTTTACTTCGGGCTTAAATAAACTTTTAAATTCCAAGTGTACTTAACTGAAATACTGAAAAGAGACCTGTGGTGGTACCGAAAGAGCCCTACCTCCCTTCCCCTTATTTCCTGAGTGTAAAAGCTGTTGCCAATGTGGTGTATATATTTCATGACCTTTATGCCTATGACATATATATATACCCATACATACATACATACATATAAGAAATCTATGTATATGTGTGTATATATGCTTTTTTGAAACATAAGGCCATACTATATGTTTTCTGCAGCTCGCTTTATTCACTCAGGGGTATATCATAGACGTCCTCCCACTCCAGACTCACCCGGTCCTTTCAGATAGACTGGAGGGGTCTCCTGATATGCAGGTGTGGTCTCTTGTGCAAGGACACCTTTGGTGGGAGAGTGCTGTGGACAAGGCCCTGGGCCACGGGGAAACGCCGGCCCCCTCAGTGCCCACAACTCGCCGTGATTTACCGCATCATTGTCTTGAGGGTGGACACTTAAGTTTTCTCCAATTTCCACTGTCAGAAAGGATGTTTTACTGGCATCTTTCTTTAACAGACATTCCTGTGATCTTGTATGAGCATGCCTTTAGTTAATTCTTCTGGAAATTTAGTCCCTGGATGTGACATTTACGTTCATCACAGGCTACTTTCAAGTGACTAGAAATTCCTTCTCCAATGTGGAATGAAAAATGTAGAATTACTTATGTAACCAATTCTCTATTGCTGGATATGATTTCACTTCAGCTTTTCTTCCCACCAGTGTAAACAGTACATTTATTTGAACTGATTTTTTTTCTAAACGAAACGATTCCTAGAAGTGGGGTTGAATCAGTGTGTACACACGTTTTTCAGAGTTTACATATCCATTGACATGTCATCCTCCAAAAAGGTCGCTCACAGTTTTTCTCCCACAGATGGACACTAGCTACAATATCTTTTAAAAATATTTACCAATAAGATGAGCAAAAGTGCTTTTTCATTGTTTTAGTTTGCATTTGATGACCAGTGAGGTATTGAGCATTTTTCACTGATTAGCCATCTGACTTTTGAAAAGTGAATGATCCATTTTGTCCTTTGCACAAATTTAAGTGAGGAAGCTTCTTTTTGCTTTGTGACAGCTCTTTGTATGTTATGAACATTAATCCCTTGTCTTCATCAACATCTATCACAGAGTTTTTCCTTGTCATTTCTTTCGTTTCATTTTGTTCAGTAGGTTTATTTTTGTTGTGGCTCAAAATATTCTTAAGATAGTAAATGTCTTCCTTTTGGGTTTTATCTTTGTTATTATTCTTAGAAATACTTTCTTATAATGGTATAAATCTCTTATGTAGGTTTATTTAATGTCTAAGATGGAGATGATAATAGTACTTGTTATACTGAGGGGAAGTTGAATTAATGTGAGCAAAGAGTTGTATTTGCTGTTACTAGTATTTTAATATTTACATCACTATCTGTAATTTTTTTTGTGGTCATTATGACAGGAATAGAATTTGTTCTTTCCAGGTGATTCTCTGATTGTCCCAGGACAATTATCGAATTCATACTTTGCTCTTTGATTTGAAATCCCACATGTATAAAATACTTATGTAGACTAGAGTCTCTTTTTGAGCTCATGCTTTATTTCTGTCAATCTTACTTCCTTACTCCAATGCTATATTTTACATATTGTAAAAATTAATTATTATCTGACAGTGCGATTTTTTTTTTGTTCTTTTCTTCCATCCCAAACTTTCTTGGCTATTATTATGACTTTATTATTCCTGAAGAATTCTAAAATATACTGTTCAAGTTAAAAAAAAAAGTCTGATAAGAGTATTCATGGGAATTTTATTAAGTTTTGAATTATTTTTAGGAGAACTTCCATATTTACAAAACTGTTTTCCTCCATGCAATATGTTGATGTCTCTACATTCACAACTCTTATTTACCCCTCAGTACAGTCCTGTAGTTTTCTCCATGTACAACATGGGCATTAATTTTGAGTTTTTTCCAGATTATTGTTGATGTTTTTGTTAATTTTTTAAGTGAGAATTTTTTGCTATTATATTTTTTAACTGTTTAAACTGACACCTAGGAAGGCAGATTCGGTTTGTAAATACTCACTTTGTAACAAATCATTTAAAATTGTAAGTATTAAGTAATTGTTCCAGGATCCTTTCTTTTGTGTTTTTAAAAATTTGTTTCCAATATTATCAAAATGGTCATAGCTAAGAAGTATAGGTGTGGAGACAGATGGAGAGAGGTAGTGTGGTTCATGTACAAACTGTGAGCACTTTCATGGCTGCCTTTAGGCTGGAGAAGCCCCAGAAGAGCCCAGGTTAGACCAGGGGTGGCTTTGTATGCACTTGAAAGCCAGCTTTCCTACCTGTATGGTGAAGCCTGGTAGGCGTGGCAGGTAGATGATCAAGGTCTGATCAAGGTCATTGGCTGCACAGAGCGCTGTGTCTGTGAGAACTGGAGTCCATCGCCATGGGAAATGCTTGGTGCCAGGAACACTGCAGGGGAGCTGGGGAGTCTGTGTGTTAATGATTTTCCAGTCCTGGGAGTGGGAAGATCAGACTCTGCATTCAGATCTGAGTTTGAATTCATCCTCTCTTATTTACTGGTCCTCTGACTTTTGACAAGTTATCTACCCTCTTTGAACTCCTATTTTCTTGTCTCTCAAAATAGGAGAATTACGGCCTGCTGCTAGAGTGTTTGATCAGGATAAATGATTTGTTTCTATAAGATGCCACGTACAGTCACAATCTCAGTGAGAAATGGGCTGTCACCTCTTCATCTGCAACTCAGTGCTCGACAGGACATCGGGGCAAAGCCAGTCCGTAATTTGTTTGTGATGCAAGTAGGAACAAAATTAATGTCTTGCCTTTCCCCTGCAGTATTCTTACTCCTTTGCTTCATTTACTTCTTTCCTCCTTTCCTTTCCCCTCCTCAACCAAAAGATCCAGAGACTCTCTCAGAACGCTAGATTCAAATTACTTTAAAGGGTGTCTCATCCTCATGAAATGACAGTAACTTAAAAAAAATCTGTACAGATCCCAGACGTCATTGTATTTGATTTACACACACACACGCACACCCACCCACACACACAGTCAGCCTACCTACAACTTGCTGAGGGAGAAGGACCAATTTTTCTGAGTTTTCATTCACTGAGCGTGAGAGCAAAGTCTCTTATGCAGACTTTCACCTTGCTTAGTGCATGGTGTTTTTAATTGGATTTCTGCTTTGTGGCCATAGAACTATTCTTATAGAAGAGAGGATGTGGAGATATAGACATTCTGCTGAGATATTGGTGTCAACATATTTGAGTTGGAAAGGACTTAGGACAGCATAGAATCGTAACTTTTTATGGGTGAGAATCCATGATGGTGTAACTTGGACAAGAACCCGGGTCTTCTGTCTTCGTGTCCACTTGGATGAAGAGGCAACAGGGCGGGAGATGGCAGGGATCCTTCTTGCTTGAGTTCCAGGGTCTTGCTAGTTTTCACTGCTCAGCTGCCTTTAGTTTAGGTCCATGTGGCCTCTCATGGGAAGGTCACTCTGTCCTGAAAGACTGAGTTTCTAATCAGCAAAAAGCCCTGGACCCATTCATATTTCCCAGAGTTTTTCTGCTGTCCTGCTGACAGTTTATATAAATGATACCTAAGAAACTACTGGATATAAAATCCTTATTGTTATCATTTGCCCTCAAGTTCCATAGGAATGGGGTGCTGTCTCAGGCTGTCTAAGGCTAGATCTGAACAAAGATAGGGTGATAGGCTGTGCTGCTGGACCCTCCCCAGTCGAAAGGGATTTCCACCTTAGTTTTTAGAATCAGACAGATGAGTTCAAATCTTGCCTTTACCAGTTATTAGCTTTGTGAACTTGGGGAAGAAACTGTACTTGTTTGTGTCCAATTTTCTATATCTGTAAATAAGTTCAGTATTTATTTTAGGGTTTTTGTTTTAGAATTGAATGAGCTAATTCCCTCATTTATACCTAAAATACTGATCGCGTGGTTCTATGCTGGTGCCTTGGTAGAAGATTACTGAGGGACTCAGCAGTGAGAATGCAGGTGGGGGACCCCTGGATCATAGAGCTTATATTCCAGGATATGCTTGTAAAAGATTGGATGTGCAGTGGATTTTTAGTAAATGTACATTCTTTCCTTATCCACATTGATTGTGTATATATCTTTGTACAATATATGAACAATTTTTTATTGCAATTTAAATATCTTTGTAGTATTTAAATTATGTAGCTATAAGAAAATACGTGAAATAAAATGATTTGTCTTTTATTTTCTTTTCAACATGCAAAACAAAATAAAATAGATAAGAAAAAAAGGTTTTGAAGGAGTAGAAATAATTTTATTTCTGTGGAATCAATTCCCTATGTTAGGTTTTTTAGTTGTGTTGTTAAACAGCATATAAAATTGATAGGTTTTGACTTCAGTGTTGATAGCTAGGTGAGTGTAGTTTTTTTTGTGGTTGTCTTTGATGAATTATTTGCACTAGATCATAAATGATGTGCATGTTACATATTGGAAACGAGGAAAGAGTGGAGACATACTACCTCCAATGCATTCATCTTGTTACCAAGTCGAAACTCGTACTGCTTGCTGTATGACAGGCCAATAAATCAGGAGATTGAGCTGTTGGAGCAAGGAATAGTGACTTTATTTGAAAAGCTGGCAGACCCAGAAAATGGCTGAATGACATACTGGAGAACCATCTCACCCAAGTCAGAAATCAGTCCGCTTTTATACTAAAAAGGGGCGGGGATGTGGTTGGTTGTTGCAAACTTCTTGCGGTACGAATTGTTTCTCCTTGGAATTCTTTGTTCTTGCAGCTGTCCACGTGGGTCAAATCATGGTGCCACTCTAAAACCTCCAAAAAAAACCAAAGTTGATTTTCTATTTTGCAACTTGCCATCTCAACATAAGTGCAGAAGAGTTAACATCGTGAAAGCTCAGAGCCCGGAGAATAGGCTTTCCTGGATATTTCATGCTAAAGGCAACTTTCTCTTACAAAAGGTACAGAGATACCAAGTCTGAGCCTAGAAAACAGCAAAGGTTTAAAGCCAAAGGAACAGATCTAACATGCAGTCAAATTTATTCTTTTCTATTATAATTTCTTTTTCCACCACATAAATAATTTTAGTAAGAAACATGAGCAATTTTTTTACTTTTGCTTCTTAGTAACGGATAAGTGGGCCAAATACATTTATGAGAGCAGGGATGCTGTGCGGGCATTGGGGTCACAGCAAACTCTTGTTGGGGTGGTCGACTCTGCAACATGTCTGATGCCCCGTGGGTGTTGGTGAGGGACCCCATAACCAGGGGCTCTCTTCAGGAACCAGCATATGGGCATTGACATCTGGAGACCTCTTTTTCAGCTGCCGGAAATTTTTTCAGATACTGTGACTGAAAAACCACTACAGCTGGTGATAATTAGGGAATAAAGGAAGAGGAAAAGGGCTTGGATTAGATTAGAAGAGAAGGACAGAATATCAGGGAACCTGGGGGCTTGGCAGTGGGTCCTTGGGAGAGAGGGGAGCAGAGGTGGGGAAAGGCACGGCTCTGGAACCAGCTCCTGCACCTGTCCCAGGGCCCAAGTCACACAGCTTTTAATTGGCCCAGGACGCTCTCCTGTCTGGATGTCACCCTGGGCAGAACCTTGAGAATCGAAGGTAAGGGGTGGGCAGCACTCACCTAGGGGATCACTGAGGACTTCGTTCAAGTCCACGGTGCCTTTACTGGTCATGTGTCTTCACTTGCCCTTTATCTTAGGATCTGAGGAGCAGGAGCAAGGAACGCAGGGAGAGATCCAGGAAGACATCTGACTGTGTTAAGAGACGACAGTCACAGCCACACGGGGAGCGATGACACTTGCAGCAAAGTAAAACGACTTCACAACTATTGCATCAGAGCTGCCGGTGTGAGAGAGCCTAAGCCTGTCTCAGAGTGCAGGGGACAAGTGGAAAGGAATGGTAAATTTCCACTGACAGTTGAAATTGTGTTAAATAGCCTGCTACTGTTGCTTGTATCACTTGAATGAATGCAGGCATATTTCTATGGGCATTTATATGTTTACTCAAACCCACCAGCCACTCTTGCCCCCATCGGGGATGGGCTTTCTCAAGCACAGTGCACCTCCTGGTTGGGTGGGCCATGCTGCGGGTCCTCGCCTGGGGCCGGGCTGCTGCAGGGCAATGAGTCCCCGAGGCACGGCCTGCGAGACACGACAGGAACACCTCTGCTCTTGACTGAGGGCCTCCGTTTCCCCCTGCAGTGTAAGAATGCTGGTGACTGAGTTAGAAGCACGCTTCAAAGCTGTCCATGTCCTTGCCATCCAGAAGCGGAGCCTGGGAGCTTCAGAATTTCTCCAGAATGCGGTTTACTTTCATCTTCGACAGGTGAGTTTATGTCCTTTTACAAGTGGAGGAATTACTGCAGTTTTCCTGGAACTTACTCACCACTAGTCCATCTGAATTTTCTGTGCTTGGATTCAATATGGCATGCTAAAAATTCTGGAGTCAGATCTTGAATCCCTGATGAAGAGGATTATTTTATTTCTTTATACGATAGTATTTTACTTTCAAAATTCAGAGTTTTCGGTTCTTTCAAAAATTTTTTGGGGGGTTGGAGAAACAACTTTGCTCTTACCATCTTTGTGACCTGTTGCTATATGCCTCTCACCTGTCTTCTGTCACTTGTGAGGCGGTTCCTTTTGTGACCCTGTCAGCATTGTTCATGGTATAAAACATAAAGTCTGTAAAAGTACAGTCCCTTTTACTCCAAAGACATTCCACAAATACTACTTAAATCTGGGTGTGGTTTTAAGAAGACAGAATCATTAGAACATGTACTTGCAGGTTGCTAGTGCAAAATCCCCAAATCAATAGTCTATCTCAACATCTAAAATCTTTCTAATCTACCTTGGATTTGTATGGATAAGTGAAGCAGTTTGCTAAGAACTCAAGACCAGGGTTAGAATACAGGCTGGTGTAGCTCAGCAGGTCCTCCCATGCTGATGCTCTGCCAGAGGGCGGGTCCTAGGGGAGAGGGCGTGTCCTCCCCTCCCTGAGCTGACAATTTGATGGCAAAGACCTTCATCAGGTGAAGACCTTGACGTTCTTCTAAAAACAGTGGGTTTGAAATCAGTCCTAAAAGCGTGGGAGTGACAGAATCCCATTTGTCTCAAGTAGGGGAGAGTGGCTTTGGGGCCACTTGGGAGACTCGTGAGTCCATGTGGGCAGTGTTGGTGGCTTCCACTTGACCGTTTGGACGGTCAGTGTGTAAAAGCGAACAGATTGAAGGCATGTTTAGATGGTAAAAAGGAAAGGATGAATGCTGTCTGTGAAGGTAGGATGGAGGAAGGAACAGGTTTCTGGGTGGATTAATGAGGTAAATTATGGTCCTGATGTGCTCTGAGGAGGGAAAGCTGTAGAGGGATTTCTGGGGGATTACTGATGAGTACAGCTGTGGGTAAAGTGAAAGGCTGTTATATGTGTGGTTTGGAAGCTCAGGTGAGAGCCAGTAGTGAGTAGGGGGAGGGGAGAGAGACTTTCAAATCAGTTTGTCTTGTGAACATACAAATAAGGATGAGTAATGACACACTTAAAACCTCTATATTCTGTATTTAAAGCCCAGTAACATTTTGCTATATTGACTGCAGAGGTTCTTAATTTTTTTTTAATAGAAATAAAATAAATAGAAACAAAATAGTGGAGATAATGAACATCATAGAGTTGATGTGTGTTCTTGTATGTATTTTCATACCTCATCTGTTTATAACCATAATCTACAAATAGATCGCTTGCTTAGCATAAGAGTTAAACAGAGGGACGTGACACACAGTGTTGGGGCTTGAAGCTGATCTTCTCGGGCAAATTAAGTCACCTCTCTGTGCCTTAGTTGCATCTTCTGTGACTTCCCCCCGGCCCCTCATCACAGCTGATTTCCTAGACTAGATGTTGGGAGGGAGGCTGCTGAAGGGAATAAGAAGTGGCAACTTCTAGGGATATTGAAGAGAGAGACAAAAACAGATTAAAGCCGATAAACTGAGTAAAAATACCCTCAAAAGAGAAAGATTCCCGCAGTGTTTTGAGCCCGTTAGCGTAAGGGAAACAAAATCAGGTAGACCCAAATCTCTTGAGCATGTGAGTATTGTGAGTGGGAGGGTGTCATCAGAAAAGTGTTAAGAAAAGGCCTTTTGGTTTCCCTAGACGTTTCCAGTAAGGATGGGGAGCAGAAGAGAAAACCCCCTGCTTCACAGTGGAAGCTGCTGTTTTTTGCAAAACTGACCAAAGTTTGGAGACCATTCATCAGCGGTGCTGGCAAATGAAGAGACTTCGGGATTGGGTGGGGCACTTGCTGCGACTTCCAGGTGACCTGCTGGCTGGGGGCTGTGAGGCGGGCAGTAGGTTTGCAGGGTGACCCGGGCATAATCCCTGGCTCTGAGGCTGCTGGTCTGACTAGCAAACCTGGGCACCCGCAGTCCTAATGGGGCAGCTCGGGATGTGGCCTGGGACACCTGCTGAGCTGAGGGTGAGAAGAGGGCTTCCCTGAGGGGATGTCATGCGGAGAGTGGAAACGTCCTCCTGCAGGGGAGGAAGAGCCTCTGAGCAGGGTGCTGGATGCACAGGCAAGACCAGCCTGAGCACGGAGGCTTCTGGGAGCCAGAAGTCATACAATGGCCCGAACCGCTTGTTCCTGCAAGACTGCAGGGAAAAGATGCTGAAAAATTAGGCTAGGGTCAGACCCTGTGGTGTTTTATGAATGCCAGTAAAGGACTGGTCAGGCAGGCATGAGAGAACCCTGTGGGCGTCCCAGCTGGGGCGTCACGCCGGAGGGAAGAACAGAGTTATAGACTTTGCCACTTATTAGCTGTGTGACTTTGAGCAAGATCACCCCGCCTCTCTCTATATATATATCTTCATCTGTAAAGTGACAGAGTGACAAGCTCGTGTCATCAGAAGGCTTAGTTTCGCTCTGATCCTCTTTGTCCAGTCCTGTCAGTGCTGCCCTGTGAGGTTCTGCAGCGGCTGCTCTTACCCTGAGAAGGGAGGGCGTAGAGGGACATTGTAGTGCCCGAGGGCAGGAAGGGGTTGCTTTAAAAGCTGACATGTTGCCGCCTGCAGCTGCAGGCCTGCAGGCAGTTTGGTTGAAGGTCCTGCAGGGGACTATGGAGGCCTTAGGTCGTGGAGAGTACTTTGGATGCCTTAGCTTCGTCTTAAGTCTTGTTTTCCCTTGCGGACCGGATTTGCCTTTCCAGATTGATGCTGAAGATTTGGGCTTCTAGTAAAGCTGTTTTCAGAGATGGGTATATACGTAAAATATCGTATAAAATAAAATGATTTATTTAACTTGTGGGACTTCGCAGCTGTTGGGAACAGCTCTGTTGTCCTGGTCTTCACGGAGGACACCAAGGGTCAGCAGAGCATGCGGGAGTGCAGGTAGCCTGCAGTGCTGCTGCGGGGTGTTCTCCCGAGTAAAGCACTCTGCTGAGTTGACTCTTCTCTGAGTTTGGTTGCCAGATGAGCAGACAGCAAATTAATGAGTTCTGGTGGGATTGTATAATGACAGGAAGAAAGAGGAAACCGTAGTTTTTCCATACTAAAACACGCTTTTGTTTCCTGATCCAGTGTGTTCCATTACAGAATTGATGAGTTGTGTCTATTCTGGGACTTCATTGAAATAAACGTTCAGCCTAAATGTTAAGAGTTATATTTTATTTGGCTGGAGGACTCGAGCCGGTATGGCAACCTCTCAGATCACTCTGAGGGACTGCTCCCAAGAGGTAGGGGAGGAGCTAAGATATATAGAAGTTTTACAATAAAGACCAGGTAGTTGGAACAATAAAATATTGCTTGTTATCTAAAGAAAACCAGATATCTCAAGATCAAGTATTTAGTGCTTTTCTGTGTATGGGAGTAAGCAAACATTTGTGTCATTGAATTCATCCCTTTGGCAAGTACCTAGCTATCTAAGGCCAGTATCCTGTCCTTTCTTACTCTGATTCCGCTCAGAGGGCACCACTGTGAGTGGCTGAGAGGCTGGGCTGCAGGCATGCACTCGCTGGGGGTGGCAGCAGCAGCTGATGACTTGGTTTCAGCATTCTTTGTTTACTGACATGGTTGCAGTATTTTCATTCACAGTGCTCCCCCTTGGTCCTAAATTCTGCCAATATTTTGAGAGACATTTCATGACCAATTTTGTCCCATGGTGCTAGGATGGCTCAATCCTAGTTCAGGTGAAGAATCTTCTGAATTGCCATTCAAGGTGTTAGTTTTTTATCAGGCCCTGTTGATACTAAAAATTCTCTGGATCACCTGTCTTACTTGTTTGTTATTATCCAGGAAGTGTTTTCCCTTCATTGCTCATTCCCATACCTAGAATCACACTATTACAATTACTTTATTCAGGGTTATAAATTTTATCTATTTCTTCAAGATGTTTAGCCATCATCAATTTTGTAGGCCTAGTTACACTTTGGGAAATGTAACAGACAATTCTATAAAATAGACAGGATATAAGTAATACAGCTAGTAACGTTAATAAAGTCACGATTAAGAATTTAATAGTCGGGAAGTTGTATTTTGGGGTTAAAATTTTGCTTGTGTTTCTGACTGAGTTTGAGTGATCTTATGAGAAAGTTCATATTTATGGTCAGTCTCAGAGCAGGTATTAATTGGTCAGGTGAGGTCTCCCACCTTGTAAGATCAACAGAGGCCTAAACAGAACTATAATTTCTTTTTAGAATAACGTTTCTGAGGGCTATAAAGTTAGAGCTTGGAGTAGGGAAACCCACCAAGGTAACACAGAAGAACTAGAGATAGGTAATTTACCATAAACTTAACAATTGGAGTAGTTCATAATCAAAGGTAGGAGAAATTATCACAGTAATTTTTATGCAGCCCTGGTACGGTGTCTTGGGTCAGCTGTCTACCTCAGATATCGTCTTCTTCTCATCCTGGCCTGGTAGCTTTTTCTCCATTTGGGCATTGTTTTAAGGTGAGCAGTGCTCTATAGGCCAGTGCATTGCAGTGGCTATTTCTGATAGGAAATGAACCCGAAAGTCCGTTTCCTTCAGCTTTGGTGTGTATGGTCTATTTAAGAGTACCTGATAAAGGGTCCTTCCATTCAGGTTGGAGACAGTTCTTTAAGTCATGCCTGTTCCAGTTTGTATAATCCCCTGGCTGCAGGTCATGGGGCATTGGAACTTTACCCAAGGATAAATTAGTAAGCTTCAGAAACAAAGGTAGAGTATCCTATTAATAATTCAGTTAAACTGTACAGCAATGTGACATAACAGCAAGGAATGATTGGGAAGTGTGTTAGTAAATACGGACGTCAATTAACAAAACTAGAATTTAATATCCACTAAAATATAATCTTTTTTCTCTCTAAAGTTACCCTCATTTTTCTCAAATAAAGCCATGTCAAGATTAATTTATTTACATGTTGTCTGATTAATTGATCATATAGGCTTTTTTAAATTGGCTGTGTTGGAACTTTTAATTAGGAGTCTCAGGGTAGAATGTTAATAATGTTTGCTAAGGCCAGGAAAGCCCCGTCAACGGCTTGTCATGGATTTCTGCCTTACAAATTTAGGTAAATTCTTTTCTCTTTAAAATCCTTAAAATACCTTGAGATTCCTATATCTGTTAGGAGATGATCTTCCTCATTTGTCTGATAGAGCCACTGGGGACCTAAGAGTTTTTAGTCTATTGAGGGATCAGGTAGAGAGAAAAGATAACTGTTCCAAGTCTGATTACATAGGTATAATTTATCAAATTGCTGTGAATCATAGCTAGCTTAAAGAGAAGAGATTCTTTATGTCTGGGAAACAGGTTAAAAGACAGTAGTATTTTAAACAAAATCAAAAATTATAACCATATTCACCAGTTTACTCAGTCCCATGTAACTAATTCTTTTAATCACAGTTTTCATTGGAAATTTAAAATTTCTTACCCAGTTTAGTTCACTGCTATAGTTTGAAATTTATTAGAAATCAGTAAATCTCCTTGAAGAACAAGCATTTTGCAAAACCATCAGAAGACAACCATTAACTGTCTATAAATGACAAAAGATTTAAAATCATGGTTAAACACCGTTACACTATAATCGATAAAGAAACCTGGTCACTATACCCAGAATTATCACTGGTAACATTTCAGATATACCAGAATTTTAGGGAGTCCATATAATTTCTACAATATCTATATTAATAATATTTTCTCATACAATATAACCTTAGAAGTTTTATTATTCATTTGACAATACCGTGTTATTTAACATGCCAAATGAAATTTACTAGATTAAAATTTCTCTTTGGGATGTTTCAGGGGCCCTCTGTAGCATCCCAAACTTAACTGGAGATTAAAAGAACTTTAATTAGAAATTGATATTTGGGGAACTTGTTAAAGGTTTTCAGAACACTTGGTCAGATAAACATATAGATCACTGTAACGTAGTACTAATTCATTAACAAGAAAATGCGTCAAAGGTAATGGCAGAACAGATCAGTTAAGTGGTATAAGAAGCTTTACAATCTGTTACTGAAGGTGGATTAACATTTTAAGAAAAATTTTTCCTCTTAACAGCGAGAAAACCAAATCTAGTCTTGTACCTGCTTACTTCTAAGATTCATTTACTTTGCCCAAGTTGATTCTAAACTTAGCCAATTCCGACCACGTATGAAACTTTCCTCAGGGTTCCTCTTCCACAAGACTTCCATAGCTTTCTCTACTCATATTAGTGTGTCCCTTATTTTCTCTTCCATTCAGAAGTAACCAGCTTCAGGAGAAATTCACTATTTTTCATTAACAAAATATAATTCCATTCTTATATCTTCCTTTGCACATTTATCTTACTTTCCTAGGATACTGAGATCATTCCCTTAATAATAGAGACTGTTTCAGGGTGGCATCATCCATTTATTAGTAATTCTAAACACCTTTATTTTCTCTGTAAGAGGAAGTTACATGTTAATAATTCATATTTCAATCTTATTTTATCTGAAAATGGCATAGCTATTTAATAAAATCCTATCATTTGACTTAATTTAGCACAACTCTAGAATTTAAAGATACCAAACATTTAGAGATTATCTTAAGCATACATTTTAAAAATATATTTTAAAAATTTACCCAAAGCTCTCATCTCATTTGCATTTAATTTACTTAAAATTTTACCACACCACATTACTGTTTTTTTTTCTTGACAAATCTGCAACAGATATAACAGGATCTTATTTGACTTTCATTAAACCTAGGTACAGTAAAAGCATTATACTTAATATTGATGTCTTTAAAGATGTCTATATTAATTAGAACATTCTTAAACTAAACAATATCAAATATTATCTTAATATTGAATATTTTCCAGTTCACGTGACACTGAAAATCAATTTGTTCAGTTTTTATTTTAAAAATACTTAATTTTCAAGCTCTTATTTTTTACGTCAATTAAGCAGATCTCTTTGACTTTGATTTTTTTTTTTTAGCTGTAGAAATATCTCACATCAATAATGTGTACACAGTCTTATAAACAGACAAAAGCTAGAGATCTCATAGCTTCACTTTAAAACTTACTTATAAGATAGGTATAATAATAGTTGGAGTAAAGTGAATTTGCTTGCTCAAATCACTAAGGCTTGCTATTTATGAAACAGACATTTAAGATTTCTTGACAAAGTCTGAAGGACACGTCAGAGTTCTGAGTTCTAAAATGCCAAAAATTTCTTGGGCTTAAGTTTTATTTCGTTGAGCTAATTAGTCTCAGTCCTAGGTCACTGTTTGCTGTATTTCCATTTCTGATCTGCAAGACAAAGACACAATCTTCCAATTCCCCAGAGAACTGCTCTGTCACCCAGACCCAATTATCTCTCCTTAATTGGCATTTTTTTTTTATCAGTGAGAAGAGCTGTAAACAAAGAATTCCGTGTTTTAAAACCTTAAGGTTTAATTTATCATGTTTTCCAAAGCTTGCATAAGGCATTTAGTAAGGTCTCTTTTCCTTGAGTTATAAGTTAAACCCAGGGTAAACCTCTTATTATATTTTTTTATTAGCCACTGAATATTAGTTTTTAGTTTTACGTTATACTGGACGGCTCATGTAACTCTGTTGGTTTCTTTTACTTTGTTCAATTAATATTTTCTGAGGGACAGATTTGTGCCCAGAATTATAACACCAAGAAGGGGAAGCGTTTTTCCATTGAAACGTATCTATCCCACAACATAATTAAGCAAAACTTTTATATAAAGACCATTTAAATATACCAATTTTACAGACTTTTATCTCAATTTTATTAAATCTTATACCTTTAATTTTTATATTTATGTTTTAATCAATAATTCTTATTTCTAGAAGTAGTGCCAGAAGCCTTTTTTTTTTTTTTTTTGGTGCATTGTATCTAATTTTATAGAAAAGTCTCTAGGATGCCCAAGTTTCAGCCAAAGAGCTTAGACCCTTCTCAATTTTTAATTTGATTAATTGGTCTGTTGTCCCAATCATTGATCAAGTATTTCAGTCTATATATACATATATTTTAAACTGCGGCAAATAAAACGGACTTGTTTGAACTTTAATGTTGGGGGGCAGTAGGTGATCTCTTTGGCCCTTTTTTTTACTTTATGTAGTGTAGTATCAAAACCTTGTACCTAAATCCAAAAATGTCCATTTTATTTATCTCATTCAAAATAACCATATAAAAATATTTATCCACTTGGGATAAGCCCCTTATCTTTTATTTTTTGACCTTTTAACAATCCTTTTTCCAGTTATTCAACCTAATTAACATTAATTATTCTAAGTTTTTATTAGCATCCCTAGAACCATTTATCGGAAAGGAAAAACACAAATGTAGCTTTTCAAACCAGTTTTATTTTTTTCACTAAGTTCTTAGCTTAACCATTAGATATATTTTTCTACCTTTAAAATTGATTTTAATAGATACCAATAAAACAGCTGTTTATAATGAGATCTCTTTCAACTTTCACCAATTTAAAAGTTTTTCCAAATTAAAGGATCCATCATATGGCCATCAATTTATATATATATATATATATATATATAATAATATATATATTATTATATATATATATAGTGATTTTAAACCAATAAGATGAAGAGGCTCTTCCACATGAGAGTGGGGGTGTTGCCTAAATAAAATTCAAAGGTTTACTCTTCAAAAGCTAAAGGCCTTTGTGGTCCAGGCTGATGAAACAAAGTTTAAGATGGCAAAATATCTGACAATTGGTACAAAGAATTGCTTAGAATCCCAATTTATTTGCGTGGCCACCATATGTACACAATACTTGAACCTTTTGTATGGCAGAGTCCAAGGTTTCCTTAAAAAAAAAAATAAACTTATATATACATACATACACACACTTAAAACACCCAGAGAAAGATAAAACGTTTACATTTCAAGGACACAGGAAGAGAAATCCAAGTTCCCCCTAACGGGGATTTTGTTTTTATAAGTTCAGAATTCCAAAAAATGTTTTTTATCAGGCCTGGTTAGTTAATTTCATAGTGAGTTTTTTTTTTTTCTAACTCCCAATTAATGCTGTAAGTTTTGTACGTACATAAACCTGGCTGGGGTAATAGTTGGAGGCTGGCAATCTGTCATTTTTTCTTTTCTTTTCTGTTTTTTATTTTTTTTTTTGAAAGTTCTATGCCACATTGTAAGGTCGGGTTCTCAGAATAAATTTGCTAGTAAGATTTCCCTCAGGGACAACTCTATGGCATGAAGTCTTTGCCTCTACCACTCCTGCAAGATTCTCTGTCACCAGAGAAAGCTGTTACCAGCCAGGATGAGGATCCCATTTTTGGAGTTGAAAGGTTACTCATAAGAGTTTTACTTTTATCCTGAAAAATTCAATGGAGGTAACCAAATTGAGGAAAACATTAGAACAACCTCTTACCTAACCACTCAGCCCTGAACCCAGTGTCCTTCAACTTGGACACACTCGGGACGTCTCCACTGGGTGAGTATTTTCCTGGTATGTTTCCACCAGCCCCACTTCGGACGTCTCCGCAAGGTGGGTATTTCCCGTTATCTTTCAACCAGGCCCCACCCAGTATGTCTCCACTGGGTGGGTAATTCACCCCAGTATCTTTCAACTGGAGGGCCAGTTACCTGGAAACACCACCAAATAAAACTCAGGATCATCAAACAATATGTGATTTCCGAGAACCAAGAGAGACTCACCCAAATTCATCTGGACTCCCCGAGGAGGCAGATGGGCACAAAGGGCCACTTATGGTACCAAGGTTCCAGATACTTGGAGAGTTCAGGTGGAGAAAGTCTGCTCTGGGTCCCTTCATGGTGTCCAAAACTGTTGACTGAAATACATGTGCAGCCTAAAGGTTAAGAGTTATGTTTTATTTGGCAGGACGACTCGAGCCGTGATGACAGCCTCTCAGATCTCTCTGAGGGACTGCTCCCAAGAGGTTGAGGAGGAGCTAGGATATATAGGAGCTTTACAACAAAGACCAGGTTGTTGGAACAGTAAAAGATTGCTTGTTATCTAAAGAAAGCCAGGTATCTCAAGTTCAAGAATTTAGTGCTTTTCTATGTATGGGAGGAAGCAAATATTTTGGACTCCCTGAATTCATTCTTTAAACAAGCACCTAGCTACCTAGGGCCAGTATCCTGTCCTTTCTTATTCTGAGTCTGCTCAGAGGGCACCATTGTGAGTTGCTGCAGCTGCTGGGCTGCAGGCCTGTCCTCGCTGGGGGTTGGCGGCAGCCGCTAATGACTTGGTTTCAGCACTCTTTGTTTACTGACATGGTTGCAGTATTTTCATTCACATTGTAGTATTTTCATTCAAGGACTGATTATGGATAATCTGCAACCTTGGAAAGCAACCGAGATGGAATTACTGCAGGTACCTTCTTCTTTAATAAGCCGTGTGCAAACATAAACATGGAAGAAGCATACATTTGGATTTGGTGGTGTAGGGAAGGGTTTCTGCACATTACAGGAGATCGCAATGCAGAATTCCTGAAGTCCACCTTTCTTTTCTGTAGTGGTCTCTGAGAACAGTTTATGGTAATTAACCAACAATGACAAATGGTGGCACACATTGCATTTAAGAGCTGGCCGGCTGCAAACTTGTGTATTGGACAGGTGGAGTTCATAGGCAAATTGTCAGGTGGATGGGAGAGAGATGGAGCCTAGGCCTGGGCCCAGATTCCGGTTTAAATAGCCATTTCCTCACCATACGGCTTTGGACTAGAATGCAACCTCTCTTAACCTGTTGGTGAATCTGTGAAATGGGCATGATAATACTCGTTTCTTCCTGGGATTGTTGTAAGTTCTAAAGAGTATTGTAGCACTCATGAAGCACTTAACACACTGGCACTTAGCAGTGTTCACAGTGTGCGGCCGCCCCGCTTGGCGTGTGTCAGAGCCGTAAAGGCAGCATTTGTCTGTTGAGGGCGCACTGGTAGCCCCTTGAATAGGTTGTGAATTTGGTGATTCCCTTTAATCTTGGTAACTCTGTGAGCCATGGTAAGTTATTTTCATGGACAGATGAGGAATCTCCGGGTAAAGAAGACTGTGTAATTTGCCCAAAGTCAGACCATAATTTTGGGTGCAGGGGCCTTGGTTCAGCATGGGCCCCAGGGCCTTCTGCCCTCTCCGATCAGCACCAGAGCCAGATGTGTGGTCGGCTGATTCCCAGCCCAGAATATCGGGCAGGCCGCAAGACACACCTGGCCCTGCACTGCTTGAGCAAAAACTCCGGAGGAGAGGAAGTTACAAAAGGGATAAACATAAAAACAGATGACAGCAAACTGTGACCAGCACTGAGAAGGAAAAAACACGCCTCGTAATGCAGAGCTGCGAGCTTTCCTGTCGGGGCTGCTCTGGGGGCTTTCATCTCAGCTAAACAAACTCTGCTGCTCCACCAAGGCAGGAAGGCATGGAGCGTGTGGCCAGGTAGACAGGGCCTTGTTAATCATACTCATTCCCCATTAAGCTGCAGCTGTCACGGGCACTTACCTAGTAAACAGATGTCTTCCATAATCATCACGCACTTTTCTTGGTAGTTTTATTGCCCCACCTTTGAGATGAGTTCATTGAAGCTGGGGAGTTTGCTGCATGCCCGTAATCACCATGGAAATAACCCCACTGGTCTTTCAACCTAGACTGGTGTGGCTGTCATGTCCCAGCCCTGTGAAAGGCATCGTGTTGCTTCTCCCAAGTGGCCCAAATGACTGTCATTGATATTCTTAAATCGTAGGAAATGGTATGTGACAATAGGGGAAAAAGGTAGTAAGTATTTGTTTGGAAAACTAGAACAAAATCCAATTCTTCCCCAGTTGGGGGAGCGTACCCTGTGTCACTCACCCCACTCACTGCGTGTCACGTCCTCCCTGCCGCCTCCGCATTCAGAAGCCAATCTGAGCCTTTGAAGAACATTTTGCCTCATGACACTGTTGACTAGGACCTGCGACTTCTCTGTCCCTGGTTATCTCTCTCTTCAAAGCCATTTAAATTTTTTGCAGTCTCCTCCGCTCAGATGTAAGAATATCCTCTTTCAACTTCTTGATGAAGCTCCTTAATGAAGATCTCGTGAAGGAAACTTAGTCAAAACCTGGGAGGTATGCACACAGTGACTGCAACCTCAGCACTTTATGAAGTTCAGAATCAGATTTGTGGGTGACTCAGGAAAGGCTTTTTTATGGTAACAAGGGGAAAGTGAAAGGATGCAGGCTGTGTGAGACTGAAACATCTCGGTCCCAGCCAGCAAGGCACCTGCGTTCAGGATGGTGTGTGGGGAGTGCAGAGTTCTCACAAAGAAAGAAGTGTTGGGATGGGAGGGAGGACAGTTAGGTACTTTACTGTGGAGGGAAATAGTGGGTTAAGCATTTCCTGGTTGAAAAAGAGGACTGTGACATGATGTGCTTGTATTTTGGGGAGAAGGGTTTTGTGGGGACAGGCCTAGGGAGAACGCTCTGTGGCTGGGGAGTCAGCACAACAGAGAAACACAGAGAACCGTGCAGACCCCAAGGCCCCTGTTGGGAAGAGGCTGCCCACCAATTCGAGCCCTGGGGGCAGCTTCTGTCCCTTAGCTGGGGCCTCAGAGCTCCCTTCACAACCCAGTCCTGTTGATACAAGGAAAAAAACGTGAGGCATGAGAAGGGCTGTGTCCCAGGCTTTGGTTGAGCCCCTGGGATGTGTCCCACCAGATTTTGTTCCTTGGCTTTGTGCAGTAAAGTATTCAAGAGCAAGCCAGTGTTGAGGAAAGGTAGATTTATTCACAGAGACACATTGAAAGGCAAGAGAAAGGCCACGAGGTGTGGGGTTTGAGTGCTCAGATTAAAAGTAGGTACACACTCCACAGAGTGTGGGCTTTCTCCGAAGAGGGAGAGAGAGGGGTGACCGCGAGGTGGCGCTGTGTTGCTCGTTTTCTTGGGCTTGGGGTTTCATTTGCTAATATATAGAAGGACCAGCCTAAGGGCAAGGGGCTGGGATTCCCAGGGAGTTGGCCATTTCCCACCCTTTGACCTTTTGTGGCTAGCCTTGGGACTGCCATGGTGCCTTGGGTCATGTTATTCACCATGTTACTATTACAATGGGTGTATGATGAAGCTCAAACTCTGCTAGAAGTTAAATCTCTTCATCCTGAGCCTCAAGGCCTACTGGGGGTTGAATCCTTCACCATTTTGATGTTAATTGTTGTGGCCTTCCTTGAATGGCTGTGCTCTGCCTCTTCCATCCTGTCTCACTATGATGACACAGAGAGAGCAAAGGCATGGCCCTGCCTGTGCTCCTGCATTTAACAGCAGGATGTGTGGAGTGGGCTTATGATGACTCTGAGTGGTGAGAAAGGTGTTTCAGATTTTGCCACGTGAGACATGGGGACCTGCCAGCAGCCATCACAGATTTATCTCAAGGGCATTATCGCTTGTGTTGTTACGGAAACAACAGGCCAGCCAAGAAACATGAACTGAGATTTATTACGCCGGCTGGCTCAGAGGGGCTTCTGTTCCGAAGCTCTGAGCACCTCCAAGACCTGCATATGAGGTTCTATAGGGTTAGTTACAAGTAAGGGGCTATTAGCCAATAAGGCTCAAACAACAAAAAGCAAGGAATCAGTACACTGAAGCTTATGAATTTGGAACAGATCACTTTACTGACAATTGTTGACCTTGGATTTACGAGTTAGCTTATTAGCCCAGTCAACTGACACTAAACTTCAGATTTACGAGTTAGCCCAGCAATACTTAGATCAGTAAACCGACATTTATCACACTTAGATTTGTGACTTATCTCGTTAGCCCAGCTGGGCTTTTCCTTCACAGTGTCATTCATCTTTTCTATATTTCTTTTTTTTTTTTAAGTATTTAATTGAAATTTAATATCAGGTTTTTTTGGAAAGAAATTTCTCTTTTTCTTTTCTTTGGGACTCTTTTGGGGGGGTAGGTAATTAGGTGTATTTATCTGTTAGTGGAAGCCCTGGGGCTTGAACCCGGGACCCCGTGCACGCTAAGCACACCCTCTACCACCCCCCCATGATCTTTTCTTTTTGCTTTAGCTGCCAAGAATCTTACAGCTGAATTTCTAGTCGGCCTTTAACACTTGCCCTGACTCCAGGGAATCCATTTTTATGACTTTACCTCCCCCAGGTTTCATTTAAGTATTGAATCTCCAATTTCTCTTCACTCTCAGTTTTGCCTTTTTGTTGTTATGGTTGTTAAGGTGTGTTTAAAAAATTGTTTAATTTCTCTTTTAGCAGGAGGCTGAAAGTAAATAAATATGTAAACAAACAGCACACTTAAATGCTTTTATACATTCTAAGCTGTTTAGTAGTTACTTAAAAACCGAATTGAATATTAAAGTGATAACATTTTTAAGTTATTTTTTAATTTTTTACAAAGATATAGCTGATTTAAAATATGATATGTTTCAGGTGTACAATAGATGCTCCATTTATAGTTACTGTAAACATTGGCTGTATTCCCTGTGTTGTAAGATACATCCCTGTAGCGTGTTTACATTACATGTTGCAGTTTGTATAAGAAAGTTGGGTAACGCAGAGTCTGGGGCATGGCTGTGTCTGACCCAGGGTCACGCTCACCCTGCCTGTCAGAGCCCAGGCCCTCACTCCTGTCTGCAGGGCAGCGAGTGGAGGCAGCCCTCATCAGCGCTGGCACCACCCTCTGAGCGGCAGTGAAAGCAGTGTCTGTGTGTGGACGTGCAAAGTGTTTTTCCAGGAGCTTTACATGCATTTCTGCATTTAATAATTAAAGCCCTCCTGTGAGGAAGCGTTTTATGATTTTAATGAATAATACATTTTTTTTTTGATATTGATAGACTTCAAACCTCCGGAAAATTTACAGAAGTAGTACAGTAAACGCTTAGATACATTTCACTTTAAAGGGCACTATTTGTCCTTTTGTGTCTGGCTTATTTTAGCATAAAATTTCAAGGTTCATCCATATTGTAGCCTGAGTCAGTACTTTATTCTTTTGGTTTCATAATATCCTTTTTCTTTTTTTTCATTTTTGGTCTATTTAAAAATATTTTCATTGAAGTCTAGTCAGTTTATAATGTTGTGTCAGTTTCTTGTGTACAGCACAACAATTCACTTAAATAGGAACATACCTGTATTCATTTTCATATTCTTTTAAACATAAGTTACTATAAGATATTAAATATATTCTCCTGTGCTATACAGTATAAACTTGTGGTTTATTCTATACATACTCAGTATCTGCAAATCTTGAACTCCCAATATATTCCTTCCCACACCCTCTCCACTCTGGTAACCATAGTTTGGTTTCTATGTCTCTGTGTCTGTTTCTGGTCTGTAGATAAGTTTATCTTTTTGTGTCTTTGTTTTTTGATTTTTTTTTTTAAGATTCCACATGTGAGCGATCTCATATGGTATTTTTCTTTCTCTTTCTGGCTTACTTTTCTTTGAATGACATTCTCCAGGTCCATTCATGTTGCTGCAAATGGCATTACTTTATTATTATTTTATGGCTGAATAGTAGTCTATTGGAGAAATATACTACAGACTCTTTATCCAGTCATCTTTCAGTGGACATTTAGGTTGTTTCCATGCCTTGCTATTGTAAATAGTGCTGCTGTGAACATTGGGGTAAAAGTGTCTTTTTGAGTTAGGGTTCCTTCTGGATATATGTCCAGGAGTGGGATTGCTGGGTCATATGGGAGGTCAATTTTTTGTCTTTTGAGGAACCTCTATACAGTTTTCCACAATGGCTCCACCAAACTGCATTCCCACCACAGTGCAGGAGGGTTCCCAATTCTCCGTAGCCTCTCCAGCATTTACTGTCTGTGAACTTCTGAATGATGGCTATTCAGACTGGTGAGAGGTGAGTCTTGATTGCAGTTTTGATTTGCATTTCTCTGATAATGATATTGAGCATTTTTTTCATGTGCCTATTGGCCATTTGTATGTCTTCATTGGAGAAAAGTTTCTTTAGGACTTCTGCCCATTTTTGAATTGAATTGTTTGTTTTTCTTTCTTATTAAGTGTAAAAGCTGTTTACATATTCTGGGAATTAAGCCCTTGTCAGTTTCATTTATTGCAACTATTTTCTCTCATTCCATAGATTGTCTTTTTGTTTCCTTTACTGTGCAAAAGCTTGTAAGTTTAATTAGATCCTACTTGTATTATTTTGCTTGTATTTCTATTGCTTGAGTAGACTGCTCTAGGAAAACATTGTTGGGATGTATGTCAGATGTTTTGCCTATGTTTTCTTCTAAGAGGTTTATAGTGTCTTGTCTACATGTTTAAGTCTTTAAGCCATTTTAAATTTATTTTTGTGTATGCTGTGAGGGAGTAGCCTAACTTCATTGATTTACATGCAGCTGTCCAGTTTTCCCTACACCATTTTCTGAAGAGGCTGTCTTTACTCCATTGTATGTTCTCACCTCCTTTGTCAAAGATTCAATGACCAACAGTTTGTGGGACTATTCTTGGTAATTTTGTTTATCCGTTCATTGATGGATGGATATTGTTTGTAACCTTTGTCTACTCTGAATGATACTGCCATGAATATTGATGTGCAAGTTTTTGTGAGAATATATTTTCATTCTGTTGGCTGTACAGTTGGCCCGCCATATCTGTAGTTTCCACTTCATGGATCCAGATGGGTGGTTGTAAAGGGACTCGAACATCCTTGGATTATGGTATCCAGGGTGGGGTGTTCCTGAAACGAACCGCCCGAGGATACTGAGGGATGACTTTATATGTAGGAGTGGAATTGCTGTGCCATATAATTCTAACCTTTTGAGGAAACACCAGGCTTTTCCAAAGAAGCTGCACCATTGCCCCTTTCCAATGGCTGCGTATTGAGGGTTCCCATTTCTCTGCCTCCTGACCGACACTTGTTATTGTCCATGTTTTGATTATAACCATACTAGTGAGTGTAAAATCAGATATCATTTTGATTTTGATTTCGCTAGTGATGCTGAGCATCTTTTCATATGCTTATTGGCCAATTGTGTATCTATTTAAATACTTGGCATATTTAAAAATTGGGTCGATTTTCTTTGTATTGGTCAGTTGTAAGCATTTGTTTTATATCCTGGATACTAGTCTCTTATTAGATATATGCTTTGCAAAATTTTTCTCCTATTCTGCAGATTGTCGTTTCACTTTAGTTTTTTTAAACATTAAAACAATTTCTTTCTAGGGGAGGTAATTAGATTTATTCATTTTATTTTTCTTGCTAAGCACGCACTCTATCACTTGAGCTACCCCCTTCCCCTTCATTTCACTTTCTTGATGATGTCCTTTGTAACAAATGCTTTTAATTTTGATGAAGTCCATTTTATCTTACTTGTTTTTCACTTGTGCTCTTAGTATTGTATCTAGGAAGCCATAGCATATCCTTGAACCACAAATATTTAAACTATGTCTTCTTTTAGAATGTTTATACATTTAGTTTTTACGTTTCCGTCTATGATCCATTTTGAATTAATATTTTATTTGTTATATAAAATAGAGGTGTCCAGATTCCAGATTCATTCTTTTGCCTTCAGATACTCAGGTGTCTCTGCACAATTTGTTGAATAGACTATTCTTTCAATGGAGTTTTGTTGGCACATTTCTGGAAAAATGACTGTAAATGTAAGTTTCCCCCCTGGATTTTTTATTGTGTCTCATAGATTTATGCATCCAAACTTATGCCAGTACCATAATGCCTTGAGTACTATAGATTTGTAGTAACCTTTGAGTGAGTCCTCCAACTTTGCTCTTCTTTTTCAAGATTGTTTTGGCTGACCTGTGTCCCTTGCACTTCCATATGAATTTTGGCATCAGTTCTTCAATTTTTGCAAAGAAGTCAGCTGGAATTTTGATAGGGATTCCATTAAATTTGTAGATCACTTTCGGGAGTCTTAACATTTTTAACAATATTGTCTACCATTCCATGAACATGGGATACCTTCCATATATGTAGATATTTTAATATTTTTTTGGTGATACTTCAAAATATTCAATGTGCAAATCTTGTAAAATTTTGTTAAATGTATCTCTCATTTTATTTTTAATGCTGTTGTAATTGGAAAGGTTGAGCTTCCTAAGGGTGGGACTATATATCAATTTATTTATTTCTAGGATTCCTACACAGCAAATACCCTAGATTTATATTTGCTACATAAATCTATCCACAATTCTTCCCACCCCCGTGTCATAAGAAACCAAGACCCAGGTTAAGCTACCTGAACACCTATGTGGAAGTGAGAAGTGAGACCCTTGGTTGGGGCTTTGTGCAGATTATACTGAAAGCTTATTCATTATGGCTTCATCTTAATTTCTTTTAAACAATCCTTTCAGTGTTTATAGTCAGATACATTAAGAAAATGCCCTTTCGATGTGTGGAGGAGCTAAGACTATAATTTTCAAATAATTTCTAGTGAGAGTGTTGTACTTGAAACTAATTTGCATCAATCTTTGAAGATTTATGTTTCAGGAGCTTTGACTATATAATACCTGTCTTTATTCAATAACTACAACTAAATGCTCAAACAACATGTAAGAGTTTGAGCAAACTGCCCCCGCCCCGTAGTGCTGGTTGGCTGCAGCTATAACTGGAGTCAAGTCTTACCTATCCCAGTACGCTTGGGTGGATCTGCTCAAAGGGGTTCGTCGAATAGTTTGTTGGTAGTCTTTTGGACAAAGCCATAAAGCATTGATTTAAGGTTGCTGGAATGGAATCTATTTTTTTAATATTAAGTAAGCACATATTGAGTGCTTACTGTATGTTGGGAATTGTCCCTTAGCTTCACATGAATATTATTTCGCTTAAAACCTCTCATATTTCCTTGTTATTCACACTTTACAGATAAGGAGTCTGAGTATTAGGTTTTCTCTCTTTTGGGGGGAGCTCATTATCAATGATGGGAAGTTGTAAGGAAAAAGATACTGATTCATCCAGAGAAAACATTTTTCTGAGAGTCAGCACTGAAGAGGGTGATCATTGTTTGAGTGAGAAGAGCCCCGGGTTGTACGGAGTCAGCATCCCTGTCCTGGACACGGCAAGTGTAGCGCTGCGTGGTGGGTGAGGTGGCACGGCCTCGCAGGGAACGCAGATGCTGGGCCGTTGGGCTGTACTCAGGCCGGGGGGGCTTTCTCCTAAGGGAAGTGGAACGTCATTGTCAGATTTTAAGTAGGGGAGAGGGGTTCTCTCATAGATCACTTTTGTATTGTAGAATGATTAGAAACATTTAGAAGGCTCGGAAGGAGGTGATGTGATAAGTCAGAGTAGGGTGGCTGTGAGGTGTAGCAGTGTTCAATTTTCAAGTGGTTTTCAGTCCCAGTTTTGTGGCTCAGTAGCCGTGTCACTTTGGATGATGCACTCAAGGAAGTGAAACAATTTATCTTATTAATTGAAGCAGTGATATACCGACTTCCCAGGACTTCTGTGGAGATCCAGTGAGATAACGTGTACACAATGTACAGCGTGGTCCCCAGCACAGAGTCAGTGCTGAGGGAGTGCCAGTGAGAACCTAGTAGGTGAGGTGTGGGTGGTGTGACTCGTTGACTGAGGAAATTGGGCCCTGAAGGAGGGGTCCAGTCACATCTGTGAGTGATGGGACTGAGCTGGGAGAGGCAGACAGACCTTGACCCCGACAAGGGGCCCTGGGCAGGACGGCCATGGGAGGAGCACCATGAAGTCAGCTCTTTGCAGGTGGAGTTGGAGGTGCCCTTGAAACATCTAACTGCAGTGCCACAATCACAGAGGAGGTCTAGGCCCGGGCTGTGCATTTTCCTATAATCTCAATCCCTGAGGACGCCAAGGTATTGATCATTGAACGTGAAGACATACTTACAGGACAAGTGAATAGTAGCATCATCTCTGTCATCAAAGCTCACGTCTCTTTATTCATCACTCACTTTGCTAATTGGGTACTTACAGAGCTCACTTCACCATCCTCACCTGGGCTCAGGCTCCACAGGAAAGATCTTGTGTGTCTCCCTCTTTACCAGAAGAAAACACATTTAGCTGGTAGACTTCTCTACCTCGCCAGACTTAGAATTTTAGTTTGTTGATTTAATTCTGTTTTCTGTTGGCCGTCGCCTCACAGGAGAGACATTTTACCTCATGGTCAGGTTTGAATTAGCTGTTACTGAGAACTGCTGATCTGATCTATAGTGTATTCTTTCTATTAACTTTGTAGAGTACTTATCATTTTTCTGTCTTTGCCCTTTAATTTTGTTTCCTCTTCAATGTTCTATCCTATTTGGGGCCTTATTTTATTTTTTAATTAAAAAATGTCTGTTAGCAGTTTAGAAAACAAAAGCAAATAAAAAATGCACATGATAGCTAGATTTAGAATATATCTAGTGTGTTTTCTGTCTCGGCAATGGAGGGTTCTAGAAACTCTTGAAAACCTTCATTACATAAGTTCCTTAAAATGCTGATTAAGAAATAAGACCTTCCTTCCTCATCTTTCAAGCTGCACAGCTAATTGTCAAGAAAGTGAGGGGAAATCCTCAGAAGCCAAGTCAAACCAGAAAGCAGGGATTCTGGGAGATACGTGACCCTTAGAAGCCCTGGGGGCCAGTTGGCTCCTGAACTGAGTTTCAGTTGCCTTGACAGGAGGGTAGGGTTGAGCCCCAGGCCTCTCACACTGGGAGTTGGATGGCTGTTCTTATGTAAGGCCAAGCACATCCTGAGAATCCTGCTTTATAAATTGTGAATTAGAAAGAAAAGTAAATAAGCATTCCTCAAGGCAAGGAAGTAAGGAAAGTCAATTTTTTTGGAAGCGGGGGAAAATAACATATCCAATGTAAGTATTTAGTTTAAATCTATTCTGGCATGAGAGTGACAACAAACTCCTGGCAGAAAATCTCCTGCCGGAAAGAGAAGTTGTGTTTTGAATGAATCAGTGGGCAGCCATTCCGAAAAAGGTCTCCAGAGTCTTCTGGATCAAGATACTGGACCCAAACACCTCCCTTCCATGGTCTCATTTAAATAACCAGAAAGGTTTTAAAGGAAAGAAGCCATAATCATAGTTCTATTTATTGACATTAATATATGCTAGGAATTCAGAGGTGACTATGGAGTTGTCTCCTCTTTTATGGACCTTACTTTCTATTTGACATAGTTGGGGAACTTGGTGGAGGGTGGTGTTAGTCTGTTGCATTTAGCCAGGACAGGAGATTAAGAAAGCAGTGAAGGGCGGGTGACATTTTTAGCTGAGGACAGTCCTGTTCAGTTGGTTTGTAATTGCAGGCTCGTTGAGTTGTCACTGGAGGGAATTGATCTTATGGAGTTTGGACTTAACTCAGGCCTCTTCAGAATGGACAAGTGAACCTGGAGAAAGACAGTCAAATCTGTGCAGACATTAAAGTCCACGTGAACGTGCTGTATCCCTGAGCCAAAGATAGGACAAGTAGGCAGCACTTCTTGAGGACAGAGGAGTGGTTTTTAAGGTTCTCCAAGAATGAAGCCCAGGGAAACGGGATGGCCAGTTGTCAAACTGTGACGTTGCTCTTTGGACGGTGTACCCACCGAGGTTATTGGCCGTTTATAGGTTTCCATTTCTCTTTAATGCATGACAGGTGATGAGGACGTTGGCATACACTTTTGACACCTTGTCGAAGTGACTGGGTACCTGCCTAGAAGCGCGGGCACAGCTACGGCTGCGCCTTACATCTTGCCGCCCATCCCGCTCCCTGGCTCCGTGATCACGGCAGAGTGGTTCCTTGATGACCTGTCCGTCTCCTCTGTGACATCATAACCCAACAAAATACCGGAGCGTATTAGCTTGGCTTTGTTCTTTTCCATCCTTCCCTTCAAATGATGATGACTGATAATGGACCCAGTTACTTTTGCAGATGATTTACACGTAGGGCTTTCAGTACAAACCTCGTAATCCCCACTGTGTGATCTAGAGAAGAAAGTTACATTCTTTCCAAATTGTTTTGATGCACTTATGTGGGAAAATGATGTACGTTTGAATATGTATTTCCTCTCTGAATCATCATGGCTACAGATGAATATTTGTAGACATGGAATGAGTTTACTGTATTTGAACTGTATGGTCCCCTAAATTCTCCCCAGCTTTTTAAAGTCATCACTGGAGTGCTACCTCCACAGTGTCCCAAAGCATCCACCACTGCCTGTTCTTCGGACACTGTGAGTTTCCAAGTTGGAGAAGGCTGCTGGCTGTTGAGGCATTCTCTGGCACATCTCTGGCTGGCTGATGTGAGCTTAGCACAAAAGATTTGGCAGACAGTATCTAACAATGGTCACGTCCATTTCTGGAACATTCATTTAGGATTTTACACCTATGCTAGTGGCATACGTTATTTCATTTAGTTTTCCCAACAATCATAATTAGATTTTATCACCTGTATTAATAAGTAAACTGTCAAAGCGAGTGATGTGCAGACTTTGGACTGGAACACTGGTCTTTCTGATCCCTATCTCTGTTCCCTCCCCAGCCTATCCTTCCAAATGGCCAAGAGACTCTTCCTCAGTCTTGAGTTTCCCGCTGATGTTACCACTGTCTTTGTTTCTGGAGAGGAAAACAAGTCTAAACTTACTTTCCAGTTGGAAATGGAATGGAGAGTTAAAGTTGGAAGCCGGGAGAGTCTGTCCTGTGATGAAGCGGTCTCTGAGCCACTTCCATTGGGACGTCACGTCACTGTCTGGGCCCCTTGCACAGCCTGTGCACAGGTGATAAGCCAGATGTGCCGAGCAGTCCTACCGGACAGGGAAGTGCGTTGGAAATCAGTTTGGGTATTTGGTTTCATTACATAGGTTCCTGAGGGCCTTGGCCTGGCACTTCAAGTGGGACCACTCCCTGTCCCACAGACTCATGCTCTGGGCCCGTGCAGACCTAACGTGGCCTCAGCCTGAGGCTCAGGGCCCGTGGTGATGAGGAGCATTTTAGTCCAGTGTCTGCCGGAGGCTCTGACACTTCTTGGCCGTGGGAATTTGTCCAGGATGATAATAAATCCTCCCCGAGATTCAGATTTCCTTGCCTGTGAGCCGGGGTAGTAATAGTTTCTGAAATGATTATAATGATTCAGTAACGGGCACAGCGTGTGCTGGCAGGTAGCTGGTGTTTAAGGAGCAGAAGTCGCAGTCACTCTGTCAGCCTCTCACTTTGTGCTCTGTGCTTTGAGAGGTTGTGTGTTTGGTGAAATTCCCGCCCAAACATTAGGGTGTAGATGAACTGTTGTTCCTTTACTTTCCCGTCCTTTTCCTCTTTCCCTTCTCTGTGTCCCATGTTTAGGTAGCAGATTCATCTGTTTCAGGGAATACGCGCCTTTCTAGTAAAAGGAGAGGCGGAACGTGGAAAGGTGGGGCCCAGAGGAGGTCTGGAGCGTCTGCACAGCGCTGCTTCCCTGCATTTCTGCATCCGGTCCCATCAGTGCACGAAGTCAGCCTTCCTCTTCCTTCCTGTGTCATTGGGTCTCTGTTTTAAGGGAAAATTTCTTAAGGGTCTTTTTTCACTTACATGTTTGGTTCAGATGCTTGTTGCTTTTCTCCCTGTGCTTCAGCATTCCTAGGAGAGAATTCAGCAGTGCAGCATCCTCTCCGAGCTCTATGAGTTGATCGGCTTCCACCGCAAGTCCGCCTTCTTCAAGCGGGTGGCCCCCGTGCAGCGCGCGGCCCCCGGCATCCCGGAGCCTGGCGGGAAGGCCTGCTACCGACTCCTTCTGCAGACGCTTCCTGGCTACAGTCTGTCGCTGGATCTGCAGGACTTCAGCAAAGGTGTTGGAACTAAAACATTGCTTCAGTCCCATTAACCATGCCTGGTTTGGGCCCTGCTGTCCTGTCTCATCAGGGTGAATTGTGATTGTTTAGAACAGGGCTCAGCAGACTTTTTCTGTCAAGGGCTTGGGAGTAAGTATTTCAGGGTCTGCAAACCTCCTGATCTCTAGTGCGGCTGCTCAGCTCTGCTGTTCAGACGCCAGAGCAGCCGGACATTCCACACACCCACAGAGTTTTATTAACAGCTTTGGCTGGGGCTGGATTCGGTGTATGAACTGCAGTTTGTCCCCAGAGCTCCTCACTATTGACGCCTCCACCAGAGCGTGCATTTGCGACAATGGGTGAACCTGCACTGACAAGTCATCATCACCCAGAGCCCAGACTTGACACTAGGATTTACACTTGGTTGTGTGCACTCTGTGGGTTTGGACAGATGTGCAATGACATGTATCCACCGTCACAGCATCATACAGAGTAGTCTGTCTTAGTGACCTTAAAATGCTCCGTGCTGCACCTCATTCATTGCTCCTTCCCCTCTAGCCTCTGACAGCCACTGATCTTTTAGTCTCTGTGGTTTTGCCTTTCCCAGAACACCATACAGTTGGAATCAGACAGTTGCGGAACCTTCCCAGATTGGCTTCTTTCACTTAGTAATAAGCATTTAAGGTTCCTCCATGTCTTTCCATGCCTTGATAACTCATTTCATTTTAGCACCAAATAATAGTCCATTTTCTGGCTGGACCACAGTTTATCCATTCACCTACTGAAGAACAGCTTAGTTGTTTCTGAGTTCTGGTGATTATGAATAAAGCTGCTATTAACATCTGTATGCAGATTTCTGTGTGGACATAAGTTTCCATTTCATCGAGTAAACACCAAGGAGCACAGTTGCCGGATCATATGTTAGGAGTACGTTTAGTTTTGTAAAAAATTGCCAGACCGTCTTCCAAAATATCTGGGCCATTTTACATTCCCACCAGCAATGCATGAGAATTCCTGACGCTCCACATCCTCACCAGCATTCGGTGCTGTCAGTGTTCTGCTTTTTGGCAGTTCTGACAGGTGTGCAGTTGTACCTCGCTGTTTCAGTCTGCATCCCCTTGATGACAGATGCTGTGGAGCATCTTTCCATAGACTTCTTTGGCATGTAGATTTCTTCTTTGATGAGGTGTGTGTTCAGGCATTTTGCTCATTTTTTAATCAGGTTGTTCATCCTTCTTGTTGAGTTTAAAGAGATTTTGGTATATTCTGGATATCAGCCCTTTATCAATGTGTCCCTGCCCTTCACCTGCAGCACCGGAGTTGTCCTTTGGGTCTCAGTGGAGTGTCAGCTCTTCAAAGAGGTTCCCTGTCTTCCCTCAGCCTAAATACTGTCCTTGTATTTTTCACTTTCATTGACTCATTTTGTTCTTTTTAAATAGCATTTCCCATAATTTGTAAGTACATTAAAAAAAGGGCAATGATTGAACACCACCTCCCCCACCAGGCTGTGTGCCCTGTGAGAGCAGAGGCCCTGTCCCCACTCACCGTTTCCCATGACAGCACAAGGCACATGTCCATGTAAAAGTGTGTAATGTGGGGCCAAACCTGATGAGCAGCTATGATGACATGTGTTGGCTTCCATTTATTGAGTAGACTTTGTTTCTGATCTTAATTATTAAATCATACGAATGAAACTTGTTTGTTTTGAAAAATAAACAACAAAGCACACCTCCATTTGATTGGTAGTTTCCACTTAGCCTTCTGACCCAGGAGGGGATGTTCACCATCATTTTGTGGAGGAGGTTGGGGAGGTAAAATAAGAGAGTGAGATTAAATAAAGTAAAAATGATAACTATCCGTTGGCTTTATTTTCACTAAGACATAAAAGTTACTTTAAACCCTATCTCAGGTGTTGTTCTGTTGTTTTAAACATTTCTCATAGAATTAAATGGAAGCCCACTAAACCCTGAAAGGGAAATTGTGTGCTCAGGTCCTGAAAAGTGTTTATGTCTATTTCTTGAAATGCACATTTTCCCTGCTGGTTACAGAAATTCGAGGCGGGAACACAGCTGTCCGCTGTGTGTCTGCCGGCTTCACGGGCTGCTCACTTTCATTTTCATTTTCTTGTGTTGCAGTTTATGAAGGTTTTCCATGAAATATATTGCTCAGCCTTTTCCTGAATGAAGGATTGAATTTTCCACAGGAAATCTTATGAAAGATGGTAACAAGGCACATGGGTTTCCCAAAAAGGAATACTTGATGTAATAAACTCTCACTATGGTGAACTTTTTTAATACAAGCCAGTTGAAAATTTTATCACTAGGTCATAGGCCACAAATCTGTCTTAAGAATAAAAAGATTCAAATTTTATAGAAGAAGCAGTTTGAATCAAGTAGAAATTATGATTTGTACACTAGTTGGTGTTAGAACTTATACACAGTCTTCTCATAATTGCCTGTGGTAGGAACTGGATCATTATTTATTTATTAAAAACAAAATCCACTAGGTGCTATTTGCCCCATTCTTGATGCAGCAGTGCTGAGGTTAGATATGTTGGGCCATTTAGGATTGTTAGCTAGGTTTTCCGGACATTAATTTCAGCCTCTTTATCTTTTTTACAATCTCTTCTTTTGTATCGGCCTTTGGTCTTTTGAAAACGTGGAAATACTCCACGGATCTGCCTTTCCCTTTTTTCCTGTCTTTGTGGGAAAAGATTTCTGAAAGAAAAACTACTAGGATATTAATGATTTTGTGTGGGGTAAGTTTATTCAGTTCTAAGGATTTCAATTAATACGTATTAATACTTGCCATTCAGCTAATGACAGTAAAATTATAAACTAACTTATGTATACATCAGTAAGTATAGTACAATCAGCCCATCACCCAGATTAAGGAATTCACAAACTTTTCCATATTTCCTTTATTCAGACCTTTGTTCTTTTATTTCTCCTTTGTTGAAGTATTTGACAGCAAATCCAAGAAGACATGTCATTTTACACTATGTGTTCAAGTAGGTATGTCTGAAAAATGAGGGCCTTTTTTTGATCAGGTTTTTCCATTTGACCCATGTGCTTGTTAATTATCAGCTTTATCAGGCATCCCACTAGGTATTAGGGATCCTTGGGGCAATGAGACAGTCCTGGCTCCCAAGGAATTTAAGGGCTGATGGAAGAAATCAACACAGGAGCTTGGGTGCCTCACTTAAGGTCCCTACTGGATGACACCAATTGGACAAAATTTGTGCACAATACAGTAGGATTCACAGAAGGGACTGGTCAGACTTGTAGGGCAGGCCGTGAGAGAGGCGGTCAGCAGGGCTACAAGAGGAGGACTCATTTGATCAGAATCTGAAATCATTTCTGCCAACCTTTCTACCAAGCCCCCAGGGCCCATCACACACAACCCTGTGCTGTAACTGTTTTTGATTCCAGTTACCACATCTCCTTGAGGAAGGATTTTAAGGTGGAAAATATTTAAAATCCGTAATTGTTGCCAGAAGGGACATAGAACAAAGAACATGTAAACAACACAAATGTCCATCAGCACATGACTGGATAAAGACGAGGTGATACATATATACAATGGAATACTACTCAGCCATAAAAGATGCAATTTGCAGCAACATGGATGGACCTGAAGACTGTCATTCTAAGTGAAGTGGGGTGGAAAGAGAAAGAAAAATGCCATATGACTTCATTTATGGGGAATCTAAAATTAATAGCAATAATAATAAGACCACAAATGAACTAAATATTGTTTTGATTTTTTAAATATATGCAAGCACATCTGACTGTCCTTTGTGATTGGATTACCATATTCTGTTTATTCTTTTGTAGATGTCCTTAAACCTCTGGTAACTAATTTTAAAAATCTAAAGCTCTAATCTGTTCTTAGAAACAATAATTAGTACATATATGTAAACAAAAAATGCAGTATGCTCTATACATGTATTTGCATGCAATATGTGTATGTGAATTTGAACTGTAAAAATTCTACCTAATAAAACTGAAAAAGGAAAAAAATAAAAAATTTATTTTAAAAAATCACCCCTCTTTAGATATTAAAACGTTCATTTCTGAGATTCTGTGAAAGACAGCATGGAAGTAGGTTTTTAAAATTTTCTCCTTGTTCCTCGGTGAGCAGCCTGGGCTGCACAGCTTGGCCGCCACAGGCACCCAGGACTTGCCGGCTTGCTCGTCACTTGTTGGGAGGAAGATTAGCTGCTTCAGGAATATTTATGTTCTTAGAAGTTGCTGAAAACCCCACAGAGCTTCTGTTTACATGGAGTGTATCTGTCAATATACCCCATTATAGAAATTAGAACAGAAAATTTAAACCCAAGAACTGACAGGCACACGCTGTCCCAGCACGTGGTCAAAGCAGTGCTGCCACGATGGCGTGTGTTGGTTCTAGAAAAAATGCACAATACACTCAAGAATGAGGGTGAACCCACAGATCTCATCTCAGCAATGCTATGAAGAGGTGGGAACCAAAGACCCTAAAACAGTGTTGAAGTCCCCAGATGTCTCAGAACACACAGAGCCATGGGTTCAAGAATCCAGTGTCTCACGGATCATCAGATGTGGAGACTGCATCCTGGGTCAGGAGAAGTAGAATTAGGGACAGAAAGCACACAGTCCTATTGACAGCAAAGCTTTAAAGGTTTTGAATTGACAAAGTTTGGCAAAGATTTGCATTTAGACTACTACATTTCTTCTCCTGGAGACGTTAGAAGGATAACACTGATTAATAGAGGATGATTGTAATGGATTAATTATGATACTGATGACATGGGCTGCGAACACTAACCCTGCACTCAGTGTATAATAAGCCTTTTATGTACACAATTCATTAGGTCTCCACACCCCTGCAACGTGGCATTAAGCACTCATACAACCATGAAACCAGTGACTATAAAACAGTCACAAGCCTTCCTCTCCAGCATGAGGTAGCAAAACCAGCAAGGATTTTCAATGACAAAAGCCAAAATCATATATTTTTGGGAAAGAAAGCAAATGAAACACTGAAGAACAATAAACCGAAAGAGCAGATGGAATGGAAAATTTTATTGAAGAAAGCAATGATTGATTCAATTAAAACAGCTAATGTCCCTGGTATAATTGAACCATCAATCCAAATTTTTGGAAAAGTGGGTTGTGAAATTACTGTCTCATTTAATATTGGAATTCCCATTTGGACCAATTTAATATGCACCACTGGTGTGAGGTTAGATATTTAGGTAAATAACAATATTCCTATTTTTTAAGTTAACAGGAAACATAACACAGGACTCCAGATTTAGGGAGAGAATGCAAAAAACTACTATCATACTCCATCCAGTAAGGACAAGTGTCCCTGCGTCACCAAAGCAATGAGAATTTGCACAAAGAAAACACAGTTCTCCAATTGTGACAAATACGAGACCGTGAGCCATGAGTTACGAGAACAAGCAACTGTTTAAATGCCATGGGCAAATTTTTTTTATCATCTTGAAAACATCACTGATGTTCTAGGTAAGAAAAAGAATTGTTTTACTAACAAATCCAACTGTCACAGGGGTTTTTCCAAGTGAGAAGGTGATTCCAAAAAGTGCAGTAAAATGAGTAAAGATGATCTGCACAGTGACGTAGATGGCCTTAGACTAACCAGCACCACGATTCCTGGTTTTACACTTGCTTTCTGCTCGTCACCTCTGACACAAGAACTCATCAAATGATTGTTTTTTCTTTAGGAAAAAAAATAAATAAAATCTAACTGCAAGATGTGGTATGTAAAGTGGTAATGAAGTTTTCTAACCTTACGATGCAGCCAGTGTAATGTAGCACTTATTCGGGCACTAGAATTTTTAATTTATTTCTTTTATACCCTATTTCTATCCTAAAGGAGACACTTAAAGTTTTCTACTTTATTCAATGTATCTTGTGAGGGTTGTGATAAACACTGGTATGGCAGTTTTCAGAGATTCAAAATCGCCTCTGTGGTTGAGGTCAGCAAAGGCAAGGCTCCATCACTGCTGCGACGGAGAAGGAATCCCCGGAGTCAGCCTCCGGGCAGCTTCCGAACCGCATCTGCTTGCACTTAGCACAGGACACCATCAGCAATTGTAACTCTGACAAGGAGATTTCCCCGGGGACATGGGAGGTGCTCTAACATTCTGAAGCCACTTGTTTCCCATTTAGGTAAGGCTTGAAAAAATAGTTTATTAGAAGTGACTCCCTTTGTATGTGCCTTTTGTCCTGAGAGGTCACTAATTAGCATAGAATATAAAATACCCCATAATATAAGAATTTAGGCACCACATCTTTCCATCTACCTATTTGTTTATCATATTTATACTTAGGTTACATTTTCTATGACGTTCACTTCCGGGCACCAGAAAAGAATTGTTACAAAATATTTATTATAAATAGGGGGGACTGGGTCTAAGGGTTAAAAACCACTCCTGCTAACAATAAAACCATATAATAATTTTAATCTCAGTTGCATCAGACCTTCCAGAATTACTCCCTCAATTTCACTGTTAAAACAGTAATGGAATCTCTGTTCTTCCAAGACTCGGGCCTGATCACCACCCATCCAGATATCTGTCTATGGGTCCCTACTTGTCCTCGAGGCCCCCGAACACACCATATGGGGTGAACTTTCTTCAGTGTCCCTACTGTAGGGGAAACCTGGAAGTCCCAGGCACTGTCCAGGAGTCACACCTACCAGCAAAAATCAAAGTCATGTGACTGAAACGGGACAACACAGGTGGTGTGATAGGGCTGAAAGCTCACCAAAACAGGTTTGGGGGCCTAACCCAAGCCCTCCGGCTCCTAACATGAAGAAGGACAGGGAGTCCCAATTAGCCACGAGACTGGGGGGCTTCATTACTCCATGAATAAAGGATTTGTGCCAGTGCCACCTTTAGACAGGGAATCCCAGAACCCAGACTTGGAAGCATCCTGTCCCCTACCCTCTGAACAAATATTCTCTCAAGATACGTAGTGAGAGATGGGAGCCCCAGTGAGCTCTGGAATAAGATGCAATCTGAAAGACTGCTGGTAACAAATGTTGTGGAGCTCGGGCAGCCCCCAGGGCCACCAAACATTCTGGTACCACTGATGCCCACACTTCCATCCACAACAGCTTCTTCAGGACACTTACGCACAATAACCATCACACAAAAATGGTTGCTTAGACATGTTTTAAGAGAAATAACATTAAGAGAATGCCAAATTCATGACAAGTCAGAGAAAAGACCCCAGAGTATTTACTGAATGAGATCTCACGTGTGCTCCGCATGAGCTTTAAACCCTTAGGACACAGTCATGGAACAGTAGGCATTTTCTTTCTTTCCTCCAAGTTGGCTTTGCTGGAGAGCTCCGTAGACACAGGAAGACTCTGGATCCCACCTCTACTACTTACACAAAAGGCACAACACGTAGAGAGGTATCAGCGCTGGTGCGACCGGCTCCAATGTGCGCACTCCAGTGCCCATCTCCCCGAGGAGCAGAGCTCCCCCCACAGGAGCAGAAACCCCCAGGAGCAGAGCTCCCCCAACGGGCACTGCAGTGCCTGCGAGAATCAGGTATCTGATGAGTGAGCCTGGGGCGGGCAAGACAGGAAGCAAGCACCACTCCCTCACGCTCTGCAGGTGATCTCTGTGTCATCTTGAATAAATACAGTCAGCATTAAAGATGTTTGACCAGAGGGTAAAAGGTAAGGCCTCCCCAAATCTCGCATTCCTTTAGTGGGAGTCCTGTTAGAACACATGGTGACAAGAGACGCTGGCTTTACATGCGCACGTTGCCCTCAGGGCTGCAGGGGAGGCCACGGTGCTGCCTCTGCCCCATCTCCTGCCTTCATCCCGCAGACCTCACAGGGGCCGCAGACTCGTTCCTCTGACTTTCTCTCCTTGGTTGTGCTGCTCTTCCAGCTTTTAAGAGCTCATAAGAACCTCACCAGAAAATCTTTAACAATGAACGCAAATCAAATGAAATCAACCAAAGAAACACACTGCCTTCATCATTACTTTACATTTTAGGATGAAATTCTTGAAGACGACTCCCTGACCTGAAGGGATGGATGGAGGAGGAAAGAAAAGAAGACAAGCATCTTTGGCCCATAAAAAATGAGAGGTAACCAGATGGTGGCTAGTTTTCATTGCACCTCTCTGCCCTCCTCAATTTCACATGCCCCTCCCAACTCAACTCATCGGAACTCCACTGAAGGAGACGGCTTTGCAAATTTATTGGTAGCCAAAGAAATCGCTTGAGAAATAGTCTCCCAAACCCAACGAGAACACTGAAAGCTGACCAGTGCCAGGATCTGAATACTAAAACACACAGATTCAAACTCCGACACCCTCCCTGGTGGGTGTACTTACAGTGGGGGTGTGGCCTTGCAATTTGTCAGCATCCAACATATAAAAATGAAAGGGATACCAGTTTTCAACATCACAGTCCCTCTGAAACAACTGGTAGTCAATTAGGGTTTGTCGGCAGCAAAAGTCGATTTTCTCCTCTGCACGTGGAGGTGAACACACAGAAGAGACTGATGATCCCCGCTGCGAGTGTAGCTAAGTGTGTCCAAGTAAACTGACTCCACCAGCCTTCTGATGAACAGGGGAGTGTGTGAGCCGTGTGGCTTTGCAGACTGATGGCCAGGCAAAGAGGGCGCTTCCTTAATTTGGGGAGAAAAACGCGGAAGCAGCACTCGCTGGAAATAAATTCTAATTAAAATTTCAGTTGCGCTTCCTGCAGCGTAACCCACGCCAATAGATGAGGCTCCCTCCGTGCTGTCCAGTCATGTGAGCCAGGCTCATTACTGTACCTGTGTGTTTGGTTTAGCAAGTGAATCATGTCTGTTTTCTGGAAATTACATGAGGGTGGAAAACCTTCCAAACATGTTCATTTATTTGCTGTGGAATTTGTTTAATCCTCTTGAGAGCATTTACAATGACAACCTTCTTAAATAAGCATCTTTGCCCGAGAGACCTTCCAAGGCACATGTGCCGAAACCTAGGACAACCCAGAAGCAAAATCAAAACCGTTAATAAATAATAATATGTCATAGCACTAACCACCAAAATTATATATATTAAAAAAAAAAAAAGCCAGGGCTTTATGCTGTCCAGGGTTTGAATCATTTATTTAACGTGTCAATTATTACAAGAATAAACTATTCTAAATGTAAAACCTTCTCAGAAATCTTCAACTACTATTCAAGAAAAATATCACAGAAAATTTCTGAAAAGCATTTAAAGGAAAATCATTTTTAACTGAATCTTATTCTAGGCACACAGAATAAATTCTCTTTAGAGAACTCCTACATTTTTTTTAATAAATGACCTATAAAAATACAACCAGCATTAATCAGTAAATCTTCATTCCTTATTTTTAAAATTTTTAGGGCATGCTATTTTTTTTAAATCAAATGAGGAGGTATTCGCAAGCCAATGGACAACGGAATTACCTAATGAGACATTATAAAGCAGCAAGAGCAACTAGCATTTTGACAAGCATTCTGCCTGAGAGTCACTCGTACCATCTCATTTTGACCTGGCCACTTGGAGGTGAGCTCCATCTGCCCACTTAACACTTGAAGAAACTGAGGCTCTGGGTGGTCATGTTTCCAGTACTTAGGGGAGCCAGGATCCAAACAGGGATCACTGTCTATAGAGCCTGTGCCTTTACCAGATCACACTTACATTCCTCACACTTCAAATGCACTCAGTCCCCGAGGTAACACACCTTCCTTGTGTTTCTAAGAGTTTTAGGAAGTACTGAAATACAAAGACTTATCAGACATTTGTGTGGGCTAATTTTTTATTTTCTGATTTTCCTGAATCAGTTCAGGCTGAATTCATACTATTTATGAGGAGAAGTCCTGAGGCAGAGGAGAGAGGGGAAGATAGTCCAGACATAAACAATTTCAACAGATCCACTTCATCAAGGAAGCAAAGTATTAAATAAACAACTTCAACAACAAGCTTGTCAATAAACCTTGGTGCCTCTGTCTCAGCCTGAAGGAGGGTAAGCCATCCAGCCCATCTGCCTTCCAGCCACATACCCTGGATGATCTTGGTTCCCTCACCTGTGACACGTGTGTTCTCCAGGGAATCTTTGTAGAGATTAAATGATAAAACTATATGCATAGGGGATACTTATTTGTTAGGCAGTAGACACTAAACAAATAATAAAATTATTTTATTTCATAAAAATGGGAGATAGGTCTCCCAATTAAACATTCCTGACAGAATCCCAACAAGCACTTTAATTTATCTGCCAGAAATTGTAAAATAACATTTCTTTTTAAAGGCTGTATCCATTCTCCCTAGTTTTTACCAATCCTGTCTGTTATCCTGAAAATCTATTCCCAGAACTTGGCATCCATCTCCCATATTTAAATCCTTTAAGTTTGAAATTATGATGAAGCTTGGGCACATAAAGATTCACACCATAATTCACAGAATAAACAAAGACCACAGGAACAGGGCCACTTCCAGACCCCATGTGCTCAGGACAGGCTCCAAACTTCATAAAATCAGATGCATGCTGTTTGAAGAGAAAGAAAATTGAATGTGATCAAGGAGGTTGACATAGAGCACTGGCTGGCTCAAGAGACGACTCCTTCAACCCCTCGTCTGACTTAAGTCATCTAACAGTTATCAGGTGATCTCTAACTAAAAGTAAAACAGGGGTAGGGTTGAAAAGCAAATTTTTTCCTAAAATATATACATATTGTCAACTAAAAATTGGCACGTGTCATCTGCCTCTGATTTGATTAAGTCATGAGCCACTGCAGCTGCTGACATTCAACACCCTCTGAAAGTAGTTCTGTGTGGAGTTCAGGAATGGGGCGCTCTGTGCTCTGGGAAAATGGGCAGAAAATCTTTCAGATATTTAGACATTTTCAGGAAATTTTATGAGCCCAAATTCTTGCATTTCCTCCTATCTAGAAAAGCACTAAAATCATTAACAGAGACACCTGTTCCTCGACTAGCAGCAGCCTCGGACTTAACGTATACTTGACTGCACGTCCGCATACAATGAAATCTCATATAATGCTGAGCTCCCCCTCATCGTCAGAGCAGTTCCTCCGAGCTCTCTGAGATGCTGTCACCTGGGCTCTGGTCCTCATTTTGCCCCAGATAAAACTTAACCCACAACTCTCACGTTGTGTGTTTTAACGACAGTACCACAAAAATTAAGCTTACATACTTGAACTCATAGTAAACATTCAGTATCAAATATTTCTTGACTTAAATTATTTTTTAAAAGTAAATAATTATTCCATTTCTTAAATATAGCATCTTTAAATATAAATTAACAGATATTTGTGAATCTTCGAATGATATATTCTGGAGAAATATTTAGCTACTTAATAAAAAAGCTATTGTGTGGAGTTTTAGAAATTCAGAAGTGGAAAAGAATAGTATTGTAACTCAAGTTCTTGTTTTAATTGCAGAGATCCTGAGGCCTCAAAAGACATATAAAGTTTCCTGATTTTATACACTGTCCTTTAACAGAAAGCCTAGAACTAAGATCCTGGTCTTTGAGAAACCAAGACTTGCTCGGCTGGTGCAGGGCTGAACTTTATGAAAATGGGTCATGAGAAAGAACCAGAATGCTGGGGCCTGGGCGAGGCAGCGGAAGGAAGGAGGGTCTCACCTGGTCGTGGGTGAGAAATAGGCTCCCGCAGTGCTGGTGTGATGGGCATCCCTCAAGTGCCTGAAAACTACTATTTAGCACACCTGCCACCGAAAAGCACACATGCTGTTTAACTAGAAGGCTGACCAGGAGGCTTTCTCAGTGACACAAGGAGCTATTTTCATGTGAACTCTACAACTACAGGAAGAGAAAGAATAGAAAGCTGATATTAATTATTAATAATTTACACCAAGAGCCAAGGAATTTCCAGGAGAAATATAAAGACTTGTTGGAAGTTTCATTATGTGAACTTACTGCCAATTCAGTTGTCTTAAAAATTGTTCTATAAAATATATTGTCCTTTGCTGTTCCAAATCACATTTGAAAGAATAATGTTTCTTAAGGGTGTTTCTCGAATTTTCTTCTATTTCCTAACACCAAATCTCAGAGTTTTAAAGAAATGGAGGGTTGGAATTTCGTCCACTCTTTTCTAGGCAAATTATTGTTCCTGCAAAGAACAAGGGGGGAATCACACAGAAAAGCATTTGAGCATCAGGCTGCTTACATTTCCTCTGGAAGTCTTGGAAAATAACGTGGAAATGAACAGCAGGACAGAAACCTGGCGGGAGGGTCACTGGCTAGAAGGTGAGAACAAATGTGTTTTCCAACGTGCTATGGTCGCCACTAGTTTAAATGAACCGAGCAATTGGTCCAGCATACACGCACCTCTATGTGAAAATCTCAACCGTTACCAACTGCTCAGTGCAGCCCGAAGCAATGGACGGACTGCAGAGGCCCCCGGCGGCTCATCGTGGTGTCTTACACCATGTGCAGGATGATCGGTTCCTTCCCGCCCACTCCCTCCCCTCCCCTCAAGGGAGATTGCTGGTCCTGAATTGAGCTTACCTCATAGAAAGCTGTCTCTCAGCCCTCTGTCTAAAGCAAAATAAAAGCAGGAAAGCTACAAGGGACTTTACAGAACCATCACAAAAGGGAACTAAAGCACATTTCTTCCCTCCTTTCTGCTCCTGGAATTTGGACCTGATGGTTGACCCTCAGGCAGCCAATTTGGGCCATCATGTTGATGGGCTGAAGATAACAGGCATCTTGTTCTCTGACCCAGTGGCCATCATGCAAACCAGCCCTGGGCTACCGATTGCTTGACTTCTTTATGTAAGAGGGAAATACAATTTTAGCATGTTTAAGCCACTGCTGTTATCTGGGGAACTAGGTGTTGTACATTGCCATGGTAAGACCTAATAATAAAGTTCAATATTCACCAAAAACTATTTACCAAATAGTTAATAAATGATAAAGAGATCTTGATTTTTGTTTTAATGCTATGAAATGTAAATCAAGTTTCAGCATATGCCAATAAAACAAGACACTGTGGAGATGAAGCAAAACAGAGTTTGTAGAACAGAGACCAAAAGCATCCTCCTCTCTAAGGCACAGGAGTACAGCCGTGACTATACATGCCAAGGCTGTGGTCACATGGGCTCCCTGTTTTCCATGTCTTGGGTTGTGTTCTGTTTCCAGCCTTGGGAAAAATGGATAAGGCTGCTGGTCAAATCATTTCAGGAGCAGTTTCCATCATGTAGAACCCATGTATCTTCCTTTCCTCTGCCTCCTGGAATGTTCTGACACAATTAATCAGTCCAGCCTTCTAAACTGAGCAAATGGAGCTCAATCAATCTGCTTTTAGACAGAGCTAAAAATAGACATTAAAAAGCATAACTAGGAAATCTTACCTTCCAGAGGTCATTGCACAGATGAAATAGGAGAATATCTGTGAATCACTCTGTAAACACTAAGTACAATACAAACAATATTAGTACTGATTCTATGTTACATTCATCAGTAAAGGAATACAGAACCCTTTCTTACCAGAAGGAAAAGTGCTTTGAAATTTTCTGTCACTTTAATTCTTCAAAAGTTTCTATAAAATTGATGTCCTTAAAAAAATCAGTATATGGAACTAATTTTAATTCCTTCATCTCCCCCGGTTTAACACATATCAAGAATGTTACCATTTCTAGATATATTATTTAGGAAAGCCTTTGGTATTCATGAGGCACAGAGCACGGCAAATTGTCAGTATCACTCAGGATAGGAAAAGCATTTTTGATACCCGAACTTGAAGACATGAAGAAGATGCCTGACATGTCCCACTGACCTTTCAAGCTATTCTTTTTCAAACACTTGCTTCTTCTTGGTCCAGAACAGACACCCATTTGTTGATGTGAGACTCTTTAAGTGAAAAGGTCAACCCATCATTACCACTTTAGAGACTGAAATCTTACCCTCCTCATACATGTGGACATAGCATCCTTACTGATTCCTAACATGAAAAATGACCATCGATGACATCTCAGGATGCTCCAATGCAGTTGTTCTCTGTTGCACTGAGGAAGAAAGAGCCGTATGCTTCAAGACTCACTTCCTGTCTGTAGCTCACTTGGCAAGACGCTACAACTTGTCTAAGCTAAAGCTTAAAATTGGAGAATACAGACAACATCCATGGCAAAGGGCAATCGGAGGCTAATTCCTTGGCCCCAATTCATCGCTTCTCAAGAGCCTTGGGCAATACCTTGAGAAAAGCAGCAACATGGTACCCAATTCATCAAAACCTGCACCTCCTACTATTTGACAGTAAAGCAAGTGTCATCTGGCTCAACAGATCTCCCTGTGTCTCTACAGTGTACGGCTACATTTTCTTTATTTTCTCAGTTGGGGGACATTCCATTTCTGAAAATCCCCCTCCCTGCAGTAGAAGTTCTTAGTTTCCCAATCACAATGCAGGCTTGAAGGGGGGATAAAAGATCTGACAAAACATAGATCACTATTTATTCCTTGATATATTTTTGGCACATGGACTAAAAATCTTTGGGTCAGTTGGGCAACAAGATCATATCTAATTTACACAATTGTCAACTGTCATTTTACTACCAGCTCCTGAAACTGTCACGTGGTCACTAGTTTTTTTTTCCTTTCTTACCTTGACCCATGGATTTGATGATTTCTAAACAGACACAATAGATTTTTGAAAAGAAATCTGGTTCACCTTTTGCTTTTAAACCTAATTTGTGTACCTGACCCTGACTTCACTCTAACATTCACAAAAAGCTATCCAAAGACACCCCCTTTTGACATCATCTCTAGATGTCTTGAATATACTGCTGAGCTGATTCTTCCAGATCATTAAAATATATATGCACATTATGCTGTGGTCCTCTTCAATTTGTGGTGTTTTCAGTAATCATTACCTCTTTGGATACTTTATTACACATTTAGCATTTCTTTATCCAATTCAGTTACATTTGTATATAAGATTTCAAAAGAACTGGTTTCTCAAAATGATGATATTTAACATCTATGGCCTTTTCTTAATCAAGTAATTCTATAAGGCTGTCAAGGGCAGCAGTGAACTTTGTGTGTGGTGAATGCTGCTTCAGAGTCTCCGGTGCTGACCCAAGATCTTGTAGGTGTTTATGCATCCTTGTGAATGTCAACACATCAGTCTATTAGGAGCTGAAATTAAACTACCTGGATGCTAATTTTTCTTTTTAAAAACAATAAACTCAATTTCCCTTACTAATTCTTTATTGTTTCTTATACTGAGTCTCAACACTTTTCCTAATATTTATGTTTGGTGGGGAGGGGGGCACAGCCCTGAATGCCTGCAGACAGCAACAACTCTATAAGATTAACCAGAGGTGGCCGCGGATGTTGTGTGACTTCAGCCACTGAGCAGGAGCACCTGCTGTCCCTCCAACTGTTCTGCCTCCATTGCTGACAGCCCTGAAGGTCACTGCCTCTTCTAAAATTCTACAACATTACAGTTCATATATTTTTAAAAGGTATCAATTTGTGAAAGTCATCTGTGTAAAATGGGGGGTACTTGTCTTTGCTCATTTCAGGCTAAACTAAGTTCAGAAGGACACACTCACACACACACACACACTCAGTTCTGAGTGCCCCCAAAGAAAAGTATAAAAGGCTTCGGGACAGTGGTGGCACACAAACCTTTGGAATTTTGAGCTCTATGAAAGTATCACTTATTCAGAAATTAAGCATTATAATTCTAGGCCAAGAGAATCAGTATCCCCCATAAGTTACTTACCAGAATTATTTTAAAGAAACTATCTTCCCTAAAATCCAATGATAAATCAAATATCCATGGAAAGAATATAGATCAGTAATATCAAGCAACAATTTCTACACTAATGCTGATTAGCCATCAGCCCAAACCAAAGGACATAGAAATAAGACAACTGGAGATAAAGAGATGGAAGAGAGGTATTAAAAAGCAAGAATATAAAAGAAGAAATGGCCTTATGGAAACCTGCTCATTTTTTTGAATAATTACTTGGTTAAAGGAACTCACTCTTGAGGATTTGAAATGCACCAAGGGGAAATCTAGCAGGGAAAAGAAGCAGAAGCAGGTCTCAGTTTTCTCCGAGGCCGATCCTAAATGAAAAAAAAATCCTTGGCTTCCACAATACACAACCTGCACTGATGTCTAAGCAGAAGAGTGAGGAGAAGAGAAAACCGAAAGTGTGTGGAAGCCATCCTTCACCAACACTGCTGGAAGCACAGAACTGTGGTGTTGGGGCACTGCCCGACCGATATATATAACAGCAGGAATAAGCTCTAACTAGGTTTCTGAGCGAAAAATGCTTTTAGCTTTAAATCTACTCAAGTAAACATGCAGAGAAATCATGGTAAGTGCTTGAGATGAAGCCTTGCTGTTTAGGTAAGATAAAGGAATGCTTCTACACTTGTTCCATTTTGGAAACATATGTGAGTAGAAGCCAACCTTCACCTAGGTTTTTGAGAACCCAGAGTTTCTGGCCTCGGGGAATTACGGTACTTACATATATAAGGGGAGGCACAATCTCCAGGAGGCTTTTCCATTCCAAAGAGCTTTCACTTGAAACCGGCTTTCAGAATCATGCTGAGAAATCAGAGTTAGTGTTTCTATATGTCACTCCATCTTTTATGCTGTATGAAAGAACTCCACACCACATGCTCAATTTTTAGATATGTATGAGTTTGGAAGCCACCCTTCAACTAGCTAATTGGGAAACCACAGTTTCTGGGATAGGGAAACTACGCTACATACATATCTATTGGGATGCACTAGTACCAAAAAGGTTTTACACTGCAAACCGCGTTTACTTGCAACCGGCTCTGAAAAACATACTGAGAAATCAGTGTAAGTGTTTCAGTATGTCACTTAACCTTCAATGCTGGATGAAAGAACGCCTCTCCACATGATAACTTCTGACATTTGAATGTGTGTTGGAGCTGTCCTTCACCTAACTTGTTGGAAACCCAGAGTTTCTGGTCTAGGGGAACTACGCTACTTACATACCTAACCGGAGGCACTTGCTCCAACGCGGTTTTCCTAAGCAAACCACTTTTACTTTGAAACCAGCGTTAGTAAACAAGCTGAGAAATCAGAGAATGTGTTTCTACATGTCACTCTGCCTTTTATGATGGATGAAAGAATGCCACTACACATGCTTTATTTTCAAATCTGTATATGTATGGAAGCCGTCTTTCACCTAACTTTTTGGGAACCATAGTTTCAGGACTAGGGGAACTACGCTGCTTTCTTATATTTGGGGACGTCCTAGCACCAACTCGCATTTCCACTGCAAAACGTTTTTACTTGAAACGGATTTCAGAAACATGCTAAGAAATCAGAGTGAGTGTTTCAGTATGTCACTTAACCTTCAATGGTGGAAGAAGGAACGCCTCACAACATGCTCACTTCTGACATCTAAATGTGAGTTGAAGCCATTCTTCCACATTACTTCTTCGAGAACAAGGGTTTCTGGTCTAGGGGAACTACGCTGCTTACATATCTAAGCAGAGGCTCTCGCTCCAAAGCGGTTTTCCACAGCAAACCACTCTTCCTTAGAAACTGGCATTAGGAAACATGCTGAGAATTCAGAATAAGTATTTCTGTATGTCACTTAACCTTCAATGCTGGATGAAAGTACGCCTCTCCACAAGATCACTTCTGACATTTGAATTTGTGTTGGAGACGTCCTTCTCCTAACATGTTGGAAAACCAGAGTTTCTGGAATACGGGAACTACCCAATTTACATATCAAAGCAGAGGAACACGATTCAAAACAGTTTACCAAAGCAAAGTAATTTTTTTGAAACTAGCATTTCACAGTAAACATAAAAGTCAGAGTGAGATGTACAAACACGTTCTCTGATTTCTCAGTATGTTTCTTAAACCCAGTTTCAAGTAAAAGCGGTTTGCAGTGAAAAGCTGAGTTCGTGCTAGTACATCTCCATATATATGAAAGCAGCGAAGTTTACATTGGACTGAAAGTCTGGGTTTCCAACAAGCTAGGTGAAGTACGGCTTCCATACTCATACATTTCTGAAAACTGAGCATGTTGAGAGGCGTTCCTTCATGCAGCATAAAAGGCAGAGGTAGTCTACACACACAATCTGTGATGTCTCACCATGTTTGCTAACACCGTTTTCAATGTAAAAGCGGTTTGCTGTGGAAAACCGCTTTAGAGCGAGTGCCTCCCCTTCCATATGTAAGAAGCGTAGTTCCCCTATACAAGAAACTTTGGGTTTCCAACTAGTTAGGTGAAGGACGGCTCAAACACAAATACAGATGTCAGAAGTGAGCTTGTGAAGAGGCGTTCTTTTATCCAGCATTAAAGTTTACGTGACATACATAAACATTTACTCTGATTTCTCAGCATGCTTCTCAAGGCCGGTTTCAACTAAAAGCCGTTTGCAGTGTAAAACCGAGTTTGTGCTTGTTCGTCCCTATATATATGAAAGCAGCTTAGTTTACCTTAACTGTAACTCAGGATTTCCAACAACCTAGGTGAAGTACGGCTTCCAAAATCATACAGCTCTGAAAATTGAGCATGTGGAGAGACGTTCTTTCATTCAGCATAAAATGCAGAGGTATTCTTCACACACACTGTAATCTCAGCAGTTTTCCTACCACCGTTTTCAATGTAAAACCGGTTTGCTGTGGAAAACCAAGTTGGAGCAAGTGCCTCCCCTTAGATATGTAAGCAGCTTAATTCCTCTATACCACAAACTCTGCGTTTCCAACAAGTTAGTTGAAGAATGGCTCCAAGACACATTCAGATATACGAAGTGAGCTTGTGGAGTGGCGTTCCTTCATCCAGCATTGAAGGTTAAGGGACATACAGAAAGAAATACTCTGATTTCTATGCATGTTTCTCATAGCCGGTTTCAAGTAAAGGCAGTTTGCAGTGTAAAATCGAGTTCGTACTAGTACGTCTCGATATATATGGAAGGAGCGTAGTTTACCTTGGACTGGAACTCTGGGTTTCCAACAAGCTGGGTGAAATACGGTTTCCACACTCATACAGTTATGAAAATTGAGCATGTTGAGAGGAGTTCCTTCATGCAGCATAAAATGCAGAGGTATTATAGACGCACATTCTCTAAAATTTCAGCATGTTTCCTAACACCGTTTTCAATGTAAAAGCGATTTAGTGTGGAAAACCACGTTGGAGCAAGTGCCTCCCCTTAGATATGTAAGTTGCGTAGTTCCCCTATACCAGAAAATCTGGTTTTCCAAAAAGATAGGTGTAGGACGTCTCCAAAACAAATTCAGATGTCAGAAGTAAGCCTGTGGAGAGGCGTTTTTTCATCCAGCATTGAAGGTTAAGTGATATACAGAAACACATTTTCTGAGTTGTCAGCATGTTTCTCAAAGCCGGTTTCAAATAAAACCGGTTTGCAGTGTAAAACCGAGTCCATGCTAGAAAGTCCCCATATATATGAAAGAAGGGTAATTTCCATTGGACTGAAACTCTGGGTTTCCAACAAGGTAGGTGAAGGATGGCTTCAACACTCATTCAGTTCTGAATATTGAGAATGTGGAGAGACATTCGTTTGTGTATAATAAAGGGAATGGTTTGCAGTAGAAACACCTACACTGGATTCTCAGTAAGCTTCCTAGTGCTGGTTTGAATTTCATGCAGTTTTCATTGTAAATCCCAGTTGGAACTAGTACCTTCACATTTACACAAGTGTAGTGAATTTACCCACTCATAAGAAACTGTGTGTTCCCAACAAGCTAGCTGATTGAAGACTTTCACACAACTTAACTCTCAGAATTGTGCAAGTGGAGAGACGTTCATTCATCTAGCATGAAATAATGGGTTGCAGTCGAAACACTTGCTCTGGTTTCTCAGTATGTTTTCCTAGTGCCGGTTGGAGATTCATGCAGTTCTCAATGAAAAACAGAGTTGGAGCTTGTACCTCCCAAAATATATTTATTTAGCTTAATTTTCCACACAAAAGAAACTGTGTGTTCCCAACAAGCTACGTGATTGACGGCTTTCATACTCATTTAAAAGTCAGAATTGAAAATATGAAGAGACGTTCGATAACCTAGCATAAAGGGAATGGGTTTGTAGAAACACGTACTCGGGTTTGTAGAAACACGTACTCGGGTTTCTCAGTATGTTTTCTACTGCCGGTTTAATGTTCATGATGTTTTCACGATAAAACCGAGTTTGAGCTAGTACATCCATATACATATATAAGAAGTGTAGTCCCCACATAAATGAAACTGTGTGTTCCCAACAAGCAAGGAGATTGATGGCTTCACAATTAAATCTCATAAATGAGCATGTGGAGAGAAGTTCGTTCATCTAGCTTAAATGGAATGGTTTCTACTAGAAAGACTTCTACTGGGTTTTCAGTATGTTTTCCTCGTGCCAGATTGAAGTTCATGAAGTTTTCACTGTAACACCGAATTGGAGATAGTACTTCCCATTATATATGTAAGCAGTGAATTTCCCGGTTCTAACGAAACTGTGTGATCTCAACAAGCTAGGTGATTGAAGGTTTCCCACACACTTAACTCTCAGAATTGAGCAAGTGGAGAAACATTCGTTCATCTACACAAAGGTAAAGGGTTCAAATAGAAACACTTACCCTGGACAAACAGTATATTTCCTAGTGCCGCTTGGAAATTAATGCAGTTTTCACTGTAAAACGGAGTTGGAGCTATACCTCCACACATGTATTCATGTAGTGTAGTTACCCACTGAAAACAAAATGTGTTTCAAACAAGTAAGGTTTTTGATGGCTTGCAAAATCATTTATCTCTCAGAATAGAGCATGTGGTGAGACGATGTTTCATCTAGCAAAAATGGAACTGATTGAGGTAGAAAAAATTTCACTGGTTTCTCAGAATCTTTGCCTAGTGCCCTTTAGAAATTCATGAAGTTTACTCTGTAAAGTCGAGTTGGAGCTAGTAATTCCACATATATATGTATGCAGTGTAGTTACCCACTGAAAAGAAAATGTGTTCCAAACAAGATAGAAGATAGAAGAATTCCCACACACTTAACACTCAGGATTAAACATATAGACAGACGTTCGTTCATTTAGCTTAAAGGGAGTGATTTCTAGTAAAAGAAATATTCTGGTTTCTCAGTCTGCCTCCTAGTGCCTGTTTGAAGTTCATGCGGTTTTCAATGTAAAATCGAGTTGGGGCTAGTACATCCCCATATATATGTATCGAGTATAGTTTGCAACTGAAAACAATCTTTGTGTTTCCAACAAGCTAGGGGAAGGACTGCTTTCCTACACCATTATCTGAGAAGTGAGCATGTGGAGAGAAGTTTTTCATCTAGAAAAAAGGGGACGAATTGCAGGAGAAACACCTACTCTGGTTTCTCAGACTGTTCCTAGTGCCGGATTGAAGTTCCTGCAGATTTCACTGTAAATCCGAGTTTGAGCTATTAAATACCCTTATAGAGGTATGTAGTGTAGTTTCCAACTGAAAAGAACCTTTATGTTACCGACAAGCTAGGTGAAGAACGGCTTTCACACACACTTATCTCTCAGATCTGAGCATGTGGAGAGACGTTCGTTCATTTAGCACACAGGGAACGTTTACAAGAAAATCACTTACACAGTTTTCGCACTCTGTTTCCTTGTGTCTGCTTGAAGTGCCTGCAGTTTTCAATCTAAAACCGAGTTGAAGATAGTACCTCCCTATATATACGTATGTACTGTAGTTTCAAACTGAACAGATTATTTGTGGTCCCAACAAACCTTGTGAAGTTCGGTTTTCACACACAATTATCTCTCAGAACTGAGCTTGTGGAGAGACGGTCATTCAACTAGCACAAAGGGAACTGCCGCAGGGAAAACACTTAATCTGGGTTCTCAGTCTGTTCCCTAGTGCCGGTTTGAAGTTCCTGCAGTTTTCACTTTAAAACCGTAATGGAGCTATTATCTCCCCAAATATATGTAAGAAGTGCAGTATCCAAATGTAAAGAAACTTTATGTTCCTAACAAGCTAGGTGAAGGAAGGTTTTTACACATACTTATCTCTCCGAAAAAAGCACGTGGAGAGACGTTCGTTCATTTAGCACAAAGGGAACGGGTTGCAGGGAAATCACTTACTCTGTTTTCTCATAGTGTTTCCTAGTGCCTGTTTGAAATGGCTGCAGTTTTCCCTGTAAAACCGAGTTGGAGCTTGAACCCACCAATATATATGTATGAAAAGTAGATTCCAACTGAAAAGATATTTGCGTTCCCAACATGCAATCTGAAGGACGGCTTTCACACACACTAATCTCTCATAACAGAGCATGTGGAGAGACATTCTTTCATCTAGCACAAGGGGAAGTTTTTGCAGGATAAACAATTACTCTCGTTTCTCAGTCTGTTTCCTAGTGCAGGTTTCAATATCCTGCCCTTTTCCCTATCAAACTGAGTTGGAACTTGTGCCTCCCTGTATATATTTATGTTTGGTAGTTTCCAAAGGGAAAGAAATTTGTGTTCCCGAAAGTTTGTTGAAGGACTGATTCCACACACAATTATCTCTCAGAAATGAGCATGTGGATCTACTTTCGTTTATCTAGAACAAAGGGAACAGGTTGCTGGGAAACAATTACAGTGATTTCTCAGTCTGTTTCCTTGTGTCTGTTTGAAGTGCCTGCAGTTTTCACTGTAAAATCGAGTTGGAGCTAGTACCTCCTCATATATATGTTTGTAGTGTAGATTCCAACTGAAAAGGAACTTTGTGTTCCCATCAAGCTAGCTGCAGGACGGCATTCACACACATTTAATACTCCGAAATGAGCATGTGGATAGACGTTCGTTCATCTAGCAAAAAGGGAACGGTTTTCAGGGGAAACATTTACTCTGTTCTATCACTCTGTTTCCTAGGGCTTGTTTAAAGTTCATGCAGTTTTCCCTCTATAACAGAGTTGGAGCTAGTACCACCCCATATATATGTATGAAGTGTAGTTTCCAAATGAAAACAAACTTTGCTTTCACAAAAAGTTTGCTGAAGGACGGATTCACACACAGATAGCCCTCAGAACTGAGTAAGTGGAGAGAAGTTCGTTCAACTTGCACAAAGAGAACGGGTTGCAGGAGAAACGCTTACTCTGTTTTCTCAGTCTGTTTGCTAGTGCCGATTTGAAGCTCCTGCAGTTGTCACAGTAATGAATACTTGGAACTAGTACATCTACATATACATGTATGTAGTGTAGTTTCCAAAGGAAATGAATCTTTGTGTTCCCAACAAGCTTGGTGAAGGCGGCTTCCACAAAAAATTATCTCTCAGAACTTAGCATGTGTATAGACGTTCGTTCATCCAGCACAAAGGGAACGGGTTGCAGGGAAAATACTTTCTCTTGTTTCTTAGTCTATTTCCTTGTGCCTGTGTGAAGTTTATGAAGTTTTCAAACTTAAAACGTGTTGGAACTTCTACCTCCCCATATATATGTAGATAATGTTTTTCATCTGAAAAAAATTTGTGTTCTCAACAAGATATATGAAAGACGGCTTTCTAAGAAACATCTCTCTGAACACAGCATGTTGACAGAAGTTCGTTCATCTAGCACAAAGGAAACGGTTTGAAGTGGAAACTTTTTTCTGCTTTCTCAGTTTGTTTCCTAGTGCCCGTTTGATGTTCCAGCAGTTTTCACTGTAAAACTTTATTGGAGCTAGTACCTCAATATATATATCCATATAGTGTACTTTCTAACTGATAAAAAATTTTATGTTCCCAGCAAGCTAGTTGAAGGACGGCTTTCACAAAAAATTTTCTCTCAACTGAGCATGTGGAGAGACGTTCCTTCATGTAGTCCAAAGGGAACTGGTTGTAGGAGAAACATTTACTTTGTTTTCTCAGTCTGTTTCCTAGTTCCGGTTAGAAATTCCTGCAGTTTTCAATGAAAAAACGAGTGGGAGTTTGTACCTCCCTTTATACATTTATGCAGTGTAATTTGAACTAAAAATAATCCTTGTGTTCCCAAACAGCTAGGTGAAGGGTGGCTTTCCCACACACGTAGCTCTCAGAACTGAGGAAGTGGAGGAATTTCGTTCATCAAGCTCTAAGGGAAAGTGTAATAGTTGAAAGAGTTACACTGGATTTTCAGTCAGTTTCCCAGTTCCCGTTTCAAGTTCCTGCAATTTTCACTGAAAACAGAGTTGGAGCTAAAACCTCCCCAAATATATATGTATGTAGTAAAATTTCTAACTGTAAAGAATCTTTGTCTTCCCAACAATTAAGGTAAAGTACGCATTTCACAAATACGTATCTCTCAGACTGGGCATTTTGAGAGATATTCGTTCCTCTAGCACGAAGGGAACGTGATAAAGGAGAAATATTTTGCTTTCAAAGTGTTCTTCTTTCTGTCGGTTTGAAGATCCTACAGTTTTCAGTGTAAAACCGAGCTGGAACTTGTACCTCCCCATATATGTGTAAGTAATGTAGTTTCAAAATGAAAAGAAAATTTGTGTTGCCAACAAGATATGTGAAGGGCTGCTTTCACACCCAATTCTCTCTCCGAAAAGACCATGTGGAGAGACGTTCGTTCATCTAGCACGAAGGGAACAGTTTGCAGGAGAAACACATAGTCTGGTTTCTCATTCTGTTTCCTAGTGCCGGTTTTACATTCCTGCCCTTTTCACTGTAAAACTGAGTTGGATTTTGTACCTAGCCATATATATGTATGAAGTGTATATACCAAATTAAAAGAAACTTTGTGTTCCCAACAAGCTAGGTGAAGGACGGCTTTCACACACACTTAACTCTCAGAACTGAGCGTGTGGAGAGACGTTCGTTTATTTAGCACAAAAGGAACGGTTTGCAGGAGAACACTTACTCTGGTTTCTCATGCTTTTTCCTAGTACCGGTTTCAAATTCCTGCCGTTTTCACTGTAAAGACGAGTTGGAGCTAGTGACTCCCCATATATATGTATGTAGTGTAGTTTCCAACTGAAAAGAATCTTGTGTTCCCAACAAGCTTGTTGAAGGACGGTTTCCACACAAAAGTATCCCTCAGTATTCAGCATGTTGAGAGTCGTTCGTTCACCTATTAGAAAGGGAACGGGTTGCAGGGAAAATATTTTTCTTTGTTTTCTCAGTCTGTTTCCTAGGTTCTGTTTGAAGTCCCTGCTGTTTTCTCTGAAAAACCGTATTGGCGCTTGTACCTCCCCATATATATGTATATATTTCAGTTTCAAACTTAAAAGAAACTTTGTGTACCCAGCACGCTAGGTGAAGGACGGCTTTCACACACACATATATCTCAGATCTGAACATGTTGAGAGACGTTTGTTCATCTAGCACAAAAGTTAAGTTTTCAGGAGAAACACTTACTCTTTTTTCTCACTCTGCTTCCTAGTTCCTGTTTCAAATTCCTGCCGATTTCACTGTAAAACCAAGCGGGAGATAGTAACACCCCAGATATATGTATATAGTGTAATTTCTAAGTGAAAAGAAACTTTATGTTCCCAACAAGCTAGGTGAAGTACGGCTTTCACACACAATTATCTCTCAAAACTGAGCATGTGGAGAGACGTTCGTTCATCCAGCACAAAAGGAACGGGTTGCAGGGGAAACTCTTATACTGGTTTCTCAGTCTGTTTCCTACTGCCGGTTTGATGTTCCTGCAATTTTCACTGTAAACCCCTGTTGGAGCAAATACCACAACATATATATGTATATTATGTAGTTTCTTCCTGAAATAAACTTTATGTTCCCAACAAGATAGTTGAAGGACGGCTTTCACACACAATTATCTCTCAGAACTGAGCATGTGGAGAGACGTTCGTTCATCTAGCGCAAAAGGAATTTGTTGCTGTAGAACACTAACTCTGGTTTCTCAGTCTTTTTCGTAGTGCCGTTTTCAAATTCATGCAGTTTTCACTGTAAAATCGACTAGGAGTTAGTATCTCCCCATAAATATGTATGTCGTGTTGTTTCCAACTGATAAGAAACTTTGTGTTCCCAACAAGCTAGGTGAAGCATAGCTTTCACACACACTTATCTCTCAGAACTGAGCATGTGGAGAGACGTTCGCTCATGTAGTAGAAAGGGAACTGTTTGAAAGATAAACAATTACTCTCTTTTCTCCGTCTGTTTCCTAGTGCTGGTAAGAAATTCCTGCAGTTTTAAATGAAAAACCGTGTTGGATTTTGTACCTCCCCGTATATATTTATGCAGTGTAGTTTCCAACTAAAAAGAAACTTTGTGTTCCCAACAAGCTAGGTGATAGTCGGCTTCCCCACACAATTATCTCTCAGAACTGAGTATGTTGAGAGACTTTCTTTCATCTAGCACAATGGGAACGGGTTGCAGGTGAAACAATTACTCTGTTTTTTCTGTCTCTTTCCTACTGCCGGTTTGATATTCCTGTATTTTTCACTGTAAATCCTATTTGGAGCTAGTACCTCCCTATATATATCCAAGCTGTGTTGTTTCTAAGTGAAAGGAAACTTTGTGTTCCCAACAATCTATGTGAAGTTCGGCTTTCACACACACTTATCTCTCAGAACTGAGCTTGTTTAGAGACGTTCGTTCATCTAGCACAGAGGGAACGGCTTGAAGGTGAGACACTTACTCTGGTTAGTCAGTCTTTTTCCTATTTCCGGTTTGAACTTTAAATTTTTCACTGTAATACCGTGTTGGAGCTAGAAACTCCCCATATATATGTATGGAGTGTAATTTCCAACTTAAAAGGAGCTGTATGTTCCCTATAGTCTAGGTGAAGTTAGGCTTTCACACAAATTTATCTTTCAGAAATGAGCCTGTGGAGAGACGTTCTATAATTTAGCAGAAGCGGAAGGGGTTGCCGTAGAAACACTTACTGTGGTTTCTCAGTATGTTTAATAGTGCTGGTTTGGAATTAATCCAGTTTTCTCCTTAAAACCCTTTTGGAGCTTGTACCTCCCCACATATATATATTTTCTGTTTTTTCCAACTGAAAATAACCTTTTTTTCCATCCAAATATGTGAATGTCGTCTTTCACACACATTTATCTCTGAGAACTGATCATGTGGCGAGACGTTTGTTCATCTAGCACAAAGGAAATGGGTTGCTGTAAAAACACTTACTCTGGTTTCTCAGTATTTTTCCTAGTACCGTTTTGAAGTTCATGCAATTTTCAGTGAAAAACCGAGTTGGAGCTTGTACCTCCCCATATATATGTATGTCGTGTTGCTTCCAAATTAGAGAAACTTTATGTTCCCAACAAGCTAGATGATTGACGGCCACACACACACGTATACCTGAGAACTGAGCATTTGGAGAGATGTTCTTTCATGTAGCACAAACGGAATTGGATGCTGTAGGATCACTTACTCTGGTTTCTCATTCTGTTTCGAAATGCCGGGTTTTAATTCATGCAGTTTTCACTGTAAACCCGAGTTCGAGGTAGTAACAATAAATATATATTTATGTAGTGTAGAATCCAACTGAAAAGAAGTTTGTTTTCCTAACGAGCTAAGTGAATGTCTTCTTTCACTCACACTTATATCTCAGACCATAGCATGTGGAGAGATATTCGTTCATCTAGCTCAAATGTAGTGAGTTTCAGTAGAATCACTTACTCTGGTTTCAGTATGTTTCCTAGTGCCTGTTGAAAGTTCATGCAGGTTTTACTGTAAAACAGATTTGGAGCTAGAACCTCCCCATATATATGTATGTAGTGTAGTTTCCCACTGAAAAGAAGCTGTGTTCCCAACAAGCTACGTGATTGACTTTTTCACTCACACTTATATCTCAGAATTGATCATGTGGAAAGACATTCGTTCATCTAGCTTAAGGGAAATGGTTTGCAGTTAAAACACTTACTCTGGATTCTCAGTATGTTTCCTCTGCCGATTTTAAGTTCCTGCAGTTTTCACTTTAATTCCCAGTTGGAACTTGTTCCTCCCCATATGTATGTATGTAGTGTTGTTTCCCACTTAAATGAAACTGTGTTTTCTCAATAAGGTAGGTGACTGACGGCTTTCACACACACTTAACTCTCAGAATTGAGCATGTGGGGAGACGTTCGTTCATCTAGCATAAATGGAATTTGAATGTGATGATCATGACCTGTGCTTGTAAAAAAACAGTTAAGGGAGCATTAATTTATAGCCTTTATAGTTATGGCCATGAGACATTACAGAATTTCGTTTTCAGCAGTTGATTTCTTTTTTTTAAACTTCAGAAAACTTAAGTCTTTCCTGTAACTGGATATAGATAGTGAATATCTTAAAATCTTGAGCGAGCGCTTCAAAGTAGACTAGTTACTTTGCTTTTGGTCTTTAACCTAAAGGAATATCCAGAAGTCCAGTGGCAGTTCGTAAGCAAGGGCATTATCCTTGCCTTTTCATTTTTTATGTGGAATAGGTATAACTGTATACTAGGTTACTCTGTTTATCTGAAGAGCTTCTTGGATATGTATATGTAAGTTATATTTTCAAAAATTATAATATTATGAAAATCAATTAACCTTGGAGATATATTTCATATACTTTATTCTTTAATAATATAGATTTAGATAGCCCTGTTTTATGTAATACTTATGAAAATAAGTTGGCTTTACATAAATCCTTTTTCGATAAATCATTTAAAAATTGGTTTTTTTATCATTTGCTTCTTAAAAATAAGATATTAATTGCACAATATTTATTTTCCTTCAAGTTCACCCTTTTTTCTCTATACTATCTTGAGTTGCTTAGATAATTTTTCCCGCAGTATTATTTATTTTAAACACTCAGTATGTGCTTCTGTCTGTTGCTATATTAGAGAGAAAGAATTCATTATTATTTTTAATAAAATATACTTTCAGGAAACTATACTGGGATTCTTTCATTCACACAGTTAAGCAATGATACCTGTTTTGTTATATCAATTGTCTAAGCCTCTCAACTTCCAAAAGATTACATGGACAAAGTTTAAAACGTCATAAATGATTGACTAACAAAGTTTATTGTGTTCCTTGATTAAAAGTACAAATATGAGTCAGTCTTAAATTCGGATGTAAACGCCTTATAAATTACATGAGTCTTCTCCAAAATTCTTTAATTTGGGCTTTAAATCCTCCAGTAAAAAACTGGTTTGAAGAAGAAGAAAGTCGAGAATAGATTCAATCCAAATTCTATGGGAATAAACGAAGCTAAATGTTTCAGTCAATTTTTTGAAGCAGAATAGGTATGTTTTGTGCACCATATGATTTTAATAGTATTCATCTGATCATACGGTTTTGACACCATGAGACCACAAGCCAGCAAACAAGATCTCAGGCAAAGCAAGAAAAACAACTGAGGGGATTTTCTGCTGCAAAATTTCCCCTAACTAAAACTGTAATTGAGAACAAATCTGACGCCATATTGGATCTGTTCCTTCAGTTTGAAGCACTGTGCCCTGTTTTCCAGGCTTAATCTTGCTGGCTTTGCACCTTTTGTAAAACAACGTTGCCTTTAGCCTAAAACCTACAGGAAAGCCTATTCTCGGGGCTCTGACCTTTAAGGATGTTAGCACTTCTGCACTTATGCAGAGATGGCAAGTCGCAAAATAGAGAATAACCTTTGTTTTGTTGGAGGCTTACAGGGACACAATAGCCTGAGCCACATGGATGGCTGCAAGAACAAAGAATCCCGGCAGCAAGAAGTTTGCACAACCAACCACACCCCTTCCCCTTTTTAGTTCAAAAGGAGCCTTAATTCTGACTTGGGAAAGATGATTCTCCAGGACATTAGTCCCCCATCTTCTTGGTCTGCCAGCTTTCTGAATAAAGTTACTATTCCTTGCCCCAAAACCTTGTCTCCTGATTTATTTATTTATCACTGTTGTGCAGTGAGCAGAACAAGTTTGGCCTCAGTAACAGAACCAGCTTTGTCATTCCCTCTGATGTGAAATCTCTCTGGGTGTACAAGTGCTTGCCTGGTGGTGGTGGTGGCGGTGGTGGTGGTAGGCAAAAATATTTCACATCTCCTGATTTCAATAGGCTAAAATTTACTGCTATTTAAGTCAACTCTAGACTTTTACAGAATCACCTGCAGATGTGCTTCTGGGAGCTACAAAAATTCCAACAATGAAAATAATTCTATTGTCTCCAGACAAGATAATTTTCCTCAAAATTGAGCAGCTCTGAAACACACTTCAGGAGTACAGATAGATGCAGTGTTCTTCATTTCCCATGCTGTTCTGACATAATTTTCCACTTATATCAAAGTAAATTAAAATCAGTCTTCAATAGCAGATGCTCTGGCATGATACAACAATGTCAATTCCACTTATTTATTGAGCCAGAGCAGCTTTAGAATAAATGACTTTATACCAAACTCCTGCTTGATATCCTGTCTTCTCCATGGTGGCTAATTCCTTCTTCTTACTTCCTAAAAGTTCTCCTGTTATGGGAAGTTAGCCTTTACTGTGCACAATCAATTGGGAAGGCACAAATTAAATATGTGAGGGGATGACATACATATTTAATTCTTACTTATACATAAATACAAGCACACAGGACCTGTGTCTTGGAAGATGTCACTTTCTAATGTGGGCAAAAGGATGGTCTATAGTTCAATCAATGATCTAAAAGCAGTTTTCTAGGATATAATAAAGCAGTGCTTGAGTTATAAGACAGAACAACTCCAGGATATGTATCAGAGGCACCAATCAGTGGGTGCACATGTGTGCATACACACGCCTATGCACACGGAGCAGCCTTGGAGACACTCCATCTGTGCTGATGGAGCAAAACCATGCTGGGGAGATGAGGAAAAAGTGCCTAATACAATCAAACCAGGACACCTGAGTAATGGATAATAGGAGTCAATTGAATTTTCTGGTTAGCTGAAGGCCAAACAAAAACACTTTTAGTTTCAAACGTCATTGTTAAAAACTTTCTTAAAGCACAGAAGCCTGTTTTCCTGCTTTGCTTAGTGTCACATGGCATATTAAACATGACAGATTCTTAGTTCTCTGACTGTGGAACGGGAAAGGCCTTGCTGTAATATTTCTGAACATTAGTCTATGTTTTGCAGCACAGTGGATACTGAAAATGGGGCAATTTGAGTGAATGGGAATGGACATAACCTAGCAGTCATTGACTGTGTGTGATTTGCCAACTTTCTCCAAAAAGTAGGGGTAGCAAGCAAATCAGATAAATTGAGGGATCCTGGGGTGGGGAGTCGGGTGGGCTGACAGCTGGGTGGTCCCAGGTAGCTTGTTTTACTGTGTAAAATTGTGACTATGATCCAGACAGTAACACACTGTCAAATTCTTGTGCCTGTAGCTTTGATACCTGGCCAAGTCTGTGAGCCAATTTTATCGATGGTGCATAATGAAGATAACTAACATTCCCTGAGGACCAGGTTGTGTGACTTCCATGCTATGACTCACTGAATTCCCTAAGAACACTTTGTGGTACATAACAGTCTTAAAATATGCAGCAGGGGATTATTCTGTTTGCAGATGATAAAATGAAACTCTGAACTGTTGAAGCCTGGCCCGAAATAATGCAGATGGGAAGACGCCGTGCTGGGAGCTCAGCTCGGGCCAGGCTACAGAACCTGAAGCTCCCAGCAAGTCCCCTCACCCAGGAACCTGGCCCACAGCCACTGCCTGGCCCTGTTCTATTTCTATGAGTGCTCATAGGAAAAAGCCAGGTACTCAGGGTCAATGAGACTTGATTAAGAAATTCAAACTGGGATAGCCTTTTGTTGGGGACTGTAACCTGGGAGTGAAGCTGGCAGTGAAGTAAGGGAGGAAACATCTCTGGTTGTAAGAATATTTCTAGGGAAGAAGGTTCCCTGATGGGCTGGCATGGGAATCGCTGTGGTTGTGAGCCCCGTGTTGCACTGTGGGGTTGTGGGCAGGGAAGGAGAGAGGCTGTTCATACTGGTCATAGTCAATACAGTTTGTAAACAGCTGAGTTCTGTTCCCTCACAGCTCAGACACATGCAGGACATGAGGATGCTTAGCTAATGACCAACAGTTGTTATCAAAGGCCAAGAGTGGGGTGGGGAGGAGAGATGGGGCCACCTTCTGGAAGAACCGCTGCCCCAGGGGACCAGGAAGGTAGTGAATGATTGGGGATGCACAAAGTGTTTCTATGGCCTCATCAGGTAGTTCCTATTTTAAACTGATAGTCTGGAATATATGGTCAAATGCGGTGGAATGTCTGCTCTTATTTTAAGTTCTACAAACACTTAAACGGATAGATTTCTATCTCCATTATACAAGCACTGCTGGGTGACCTTTATAGTCAATGTGAGGATCAAAAGAGTGAGTACTTATTAATGCTATTACCATGCTTCTACTGAATTAACACTTCAGCAACAGTATAACGGCCACGCTCCTTAACAACTGCCTCTGTAAGGGTCTTGTAAGTCACAAATAATAATTATAAAGAAAATATATTAAAAATAATAACAATTACAGTTACAACAACTATGTTGTTTATAACGATGATAGTGTTAGCATCTCCCTCTCATATTAAACAGTACCCAACACTAGATTCCTTAGGAAACAACACCAATGCATTTTTGGACTTTTCTAAGTCTTCACCCAATGAAGCCTTTTTATTCACATTGGTCCACCAAAGCCAGAATTGCAGTTCCTTGCATGGTGGGCTGCCATGCTGCGATGTTCTGGGCTTTCTGGCACAATGCATCTATACTGGGTAGTCAAGGTTCCACGTACCCACTCTGATTTCCAATATATTGTTCTCCAGAGCCAACAGAGGGGCCACTGGAAAGAGGCCACATATACTGTGGTGAACCCAAACTGAATACCTGTTGAAGGAATGGACACAAAACATGAAGTGGTGGATGGATGGAAGGACAACATAAATTCTTTTACTCCTGTAAAGAGAGAGGGGAAAATGGTGAACTAAATCCCAAAGAGAAAAGAAGTTCATGGTAATAATAATGTTCAACAGTGAAAGAATCCAAACAAAAGGCAAATATAAAATCTCTGGGAAGAAGACTCATTACAACCTGTTTCTTTCACATATATACCCTTAGTAGGAATAACATACTTAAAAATCTTCAACCAACCATAATTATTTGCTCATAATAAACTTGGGAATCTTGAAGCATATTATTCACTCTCAGTGTTGAAATAATACAATCTTGGAAGATGATTTGTATTTGAGGATTAAAAAAAGAATATTGTGGATGTATCTAACAATTTAAATAGAAATAAGAAATGTACCTTTGGGAAAGCTATGCATAGAGAATGTTGGAGGAAATACACTGAATATAGGCAAGTGAGCAAGCTCCCTTGAGTCTGGGAAAGTGAGTGCAGCACATTCAGAGGGTCTATGAAGTTATTACAAGTCACAGAAAGGTATGCAATTAAAGTGTCTTCCTAAGCAAAATATTCTTCTTCAGGAATTTTTATCTTGATATTTCTATGGTCTGTGTGGTCACAGGAAGTCAAAGTTATGGTGGTGGCTTAGAAGTTCTTTTCTCTCTGTGTGTAATTTACAGGGCAATGCTACAGATGGGGCAGCAGAGATCTGTGGTAAGCTGTTCCATAGGGTGGGGGAGTGGTTAGAAATGATAAGGTCAGAGATCTAAAAGACTTTTAGACCCTCCCCTCCTAACTGGCAGACCTTTAAAGTAAACTAGCACAGGTATGTAACTAAGACAGTGGATGAGAGGCAAATTTATAGTCCCTTTAGTGTTACTGCTCAGTCAAGGGGTAGGGACCACTCTGGCCAGGAACGGCAAGACCGTGAATGGGGTGGATGGGTAGGAGGAGCTGACATTTGCTTCTGACCTGAGAGGCAGGCGTGTGTTGCAGAAAAGCCGACAGTGCTGGAAAGATGCAGTAGGTCCACAGCCCAAAAGGAGCTGTCATATTCAGGGAGGTCAGAGAGCAAGAACCAGAGTTACTGACGCCACAGGTTCAGCAGCGTGGCAGCATTGATGTCAGTATCTGTGTCCATAACCCACCTAACCCTACATGAGCTCATCTGCCTACGGGGGCAGGTAAGTAGCAGAAATGCTTGGAGTGGGTGCAGCCACTGGCAAATTGGCAAGTGGACATCCTAAGGAAACGCAATGCTCACCATCACCATATTGGAAATAGGGCCTCACAGTGTCAGATCTCCTTCTTATTCAAGAGAAGCCAGAAATTATGAGTTTATTAGCAATCAACCCAGATCAAAACCCAGAAAAGATATCATTTTATAATGACAAAGCAGGCACAGACTATTCAGAAATAAATTAATGAAAAATATTAAGAAGATTCTGATAAATGATTTAAAAAAAGAAAAAAAAAAGATGATTGAATGAACAGTAGAATGCACCACCCTCTTCAGTGGGCAGACTCAAATTTGGGGGACATAGAACATTTTTTCTCCAAAATAAATTTAGTATCTGAATGCAAATTTAGTTAATATTCCCAAATGGATTTAAGAAAAAAATCTGAAAGGTGATCCTAAATGTATTCCAGAAATATACCCATATATACAAATAAAATAATGAGGAGGGATGTTTGAATTTGTAGTATTAGAGACATTCTGGAAAAGGATAAAACAGGACCAACTCTAGGAGGTATTAATCTATGTTCATGGAAACATTATAGAAATAGTGCACTGAGAGTATGAATGAAATAGATTACATTTCAAGAATAGACGTGGATATTTGTGAGATTTTAGTAATATTATAAAACTGACACTTCAAATCAGTGGATTCAAGTACTGCAGTAATTAGCTAAATCATTGGAAGACCTGGTACAGTGTCCTCATTTATGACATTAAAATAAATTCCAGATAATTTTTTAATTAAAAAATAAAACACCAGAAATAACCCAACATGATTTAGTCTGTTCAGATTTTCAAGCGAGAAGAACTTTCTAAAAAGCTTTTGGAGCAAAGACCAAAAAGAGCAAAGGCCCAGCAACTCAGCAAGGCCAGAAACGCCCACTGTAAAACAAAACTAACCCTCGCCCAACCCTCTCTCACGGTCCTGTGTTGCTCTCTGATACTTTCTACACTTTCTTCTTCCCTTTAAAGTCCAGTTTCTTGGAGAAGTACCTGCGCTGAAGACTTCTCCAGGGCTCAGAGCCCTGCATCCCCCACGGCCCTCATCGCAGCACTGAGACAGGAGTTGCACTGCCGGTGGCTGCGTGTTTCAAACTAGTCGGCACTTCCAGCTCCTATTTATTTGATTACCAGTTAGCTTTTGCCGTGGACAAATATTTTCCTCTCAGTGGAATATTTTCCCCCCTTAATTTTTGTTTTACTTAAATAAATTTAAAAAGCCCAGACAGAAAATTGTGTGTGCACATATGCACACACACAGATACACACAGATCTGTTTTTTAAAGTCTACCTAAGTATAGTCCTCCTCTGCCTTTTCCCCAGTCTTGGCAATTAAAGCTGGGTTTTAGCTCTTGCTTTTTTGCCCCACACACACACCCTTTCTCACTATGCTCCTTTTAGTCCGTGTTCAAATCCCTCTGAAGCCAAGTTACAGCCTTCTCTGTGTTGCCTCAACTAGTTTCTCCCAACTGCTCTGATATTATTCTTTCTCTTGCTGGATTTCTCTTCTCCCATGTGCCATGTACATGGCCCTTTTCCCCAGGGCCTCGTCCTCAATCCTTCACTTGGCAGGAATGAATCGCCCCCACGGCCTCACCCGCAGCTCCTCTGAGCTCCTGACTGTTGAATCCAGCTTAACAACGGGCATCACTCCTCAGATGTCCCATAGACACTTTGCAATCAAAATGCCACACACAGAACAATCTCCTGGAAACCATCTCCTCCCCTTACACTCCCCCTGCAGATCCGCTCTCCAGATGGGTCACTGGAAAGTCACCTCAGCAGCTCTGTGGCCCGCCGCCGCGGCCCTGCAGTCCCCTCTGCAGCAGTCACCACTTCTGCCGCCCACGTCTCTATCCCTCTGCCCAGGGCCTCTCTGCAGGCATGTGCCACTTGTCTGGATTACCTGGAGTGGCCCCCGAAATATCCTTTCCCACCAAAATATGGGCCTCCTCCCAAAAATATTATTTTCCATTCTGCTGCCAGTATAACCAGATCTTCTTTAACATAATCATTATGCAATTCTCTTGCTTACATATATTCCAATATAGCGCTGTTTTTTAAGGATACATTCAAGTCTAAGCACACAAGACCCATCATGACAGAGGCCTTGTGCACCTGATATTCCCACCTGTGGATACTTTGTTCTAACCCTACTTGTTGTTCTTCAGTCTGGCCAAGCCGCTTCATGCCGTGTACTCTTATATGTCTCTACCTCTCTGCATGAAGTGTCCACTCCCTCTACCACACATTAGAGAGCTAACTTCCTTTCACCTTTCAAAATTCAGTTCAAATATTTCCAGCTCTATGAAGTCCAATGTGTGTTCACCTGCTTAGCAATCCATCAACTACTCGCCAAGTCTCGCCTGCCCTGCAGAGTGCAGACACCATGTCTTACCTGTCTTGGTCTCCCCAGCAGTTGATACAGTGTTTGGCATAGCAGGTGCTCAGTGTTTGTTGGATAGATAAACGAATGAATCAGTAAAGAGATGAGAGGTCTACAATCCCCCCCAGTAACTCAGCTGCCATTTTGGAAAGTTCATTCTGCGGAGTTAAGGAAATGTCAATGCAGGTGGTGAGCAGACAGAACAGAGGTAAGGGCGTGGGGGAGAAAGGCGGTCCTGGAGAGCGCAGGAGAGGCGTGGGTGGGAGAGCACTGGAGAGAGAGGGAATGGAGGGGGCGGGTGCAAGGAGATGTTGAAGAACAACTGATATTAAATGCAGTAAATTAAATAGAGAACATAATAAATGAAGGGAAGATCAAGTTAACACAGCAAGGATGGAAAAGGCAGTACCAGAGACGAAGAGCTCTCACTTCATCACTTACTGCATTTCACTTACGGCACCCGCCCTCTGGGAAGGCAGCGCCAAGTTCTTGAGAGACTGGTGTTTGTGCTGTGGGTGCTCTAAGTACAAAACGGTATCTTATGGCTTCCAGATTTTAAGACTGATAGATTATTTCTCTTATGTCCCGTGTCTGAGTTCTCAAACAGCAGGATCTTTTGCTTCTGGGGGTGAGCTATTGTGGTTAATAACTCAGGGTTACTCCAATAATCTCAAAGGACAGTGGGGAAATCACTAGAACAAATAAAAGAGAAATTTCACTCAGAAAAAAACATATGCCCTATAGAAACTTGTGGGGGCCTTGGGGGCAATGTTACCGCCAACTCATCTAACAGTTGTATGTGAGTGCATTGAAACTCCAAGCTCAAGTCACTTAAACACGTATGAGAACCAGGGTCCAGGCTGTGGTGCTTCAGACATGCACGGGAAGATGAAAAGCCTGACTATTGCCTCCGACAGGATCAGTCCAGCCGGGGAGCGCAATGGACACAGACATGATCACGCACCATCAAGACAAGAATCAACTGCAATTCATGCTTAGAAAGGAGAGCAGAAAATCTCTAAAATGTTGAGGGTTTGCTGCCAAGGCTTGGCAAGAGCCCTTCCAGGCAGAAAAGCAGAGAAAGATACTTCTGGCGAAGGAGACTAGGGATGGTGGCTGGGTGTGAGGCCTAAAGAAGCAAGGGTGGAGGGCTCCAGGGTCATCTGTCAGAAGCTGTTCCCCTTCAGCAGCTAAGAGGCCTAACTAAAAAGGCAGGTGGGGTGTCATTAATGATCATGGGGAAAACTGGGAGGAGGAAACTGAGGTCAGGAGATCACCACCAAAGGCACTTTATTTGAGAGGAACAAAAATAATTCAAAAAGCACTTGGAAATCCTATCTCCCATGAACGAAAAGAACACAAAATAAGTTTCACTCCAGCGTTGAATACAGAATAACAGACTGCCTACTCTCAAAAATGGATTGAAATTTCTAATTCGTTAGGGATTATTTAGAGAATAGGAAAACGAATAAATCTGAACAATCTCTCTAGAATAGCTGTTACTCCATCCTGTTATGTAGGGTAGAGTTAGGCTGAATTATTTAATTAGTATTTTAATGAGACTATAAAGTTCTAAAAGTCCTATCCATTTCTCCCAAAAGCGTGCAACTTTTCCTTTCAATGACCTTTATTTGACTTAACTAGAACAATAACTATTTTCCAAGGCTTTTTTCGTGTGTGTTAAAATACCAAATGATATGCTGCCCTCAGAATGTTGTTGTTATTATTAATGCTGATAATAGCCCCAATAAGAAATATTTACAATTATGACTCATTTTGGAATAACAGGTCATTGGATTAAAGTCCTTTTGAAAATAAGCAGAAAAAAAGAACATAATTTCTACACCAGGGACAGGAGCTGCACCCTTAATCGAACCTGGTCACTAAGCACAACAAAAGCAAAGATGAAACTCAAATCAGACACCAGGCCACAAAGCATAGCTGACTGAAGATGACACAAAATGACCTTTCATTCACCGAGGGAATCAGATGCTTTTCTATGTATATTATATATTTTAAAAGCAATTATTATATATATAGCATGTAATTTAGGAAAAAGAAAACTCCCTCTTTCTGTAGACTTATAAACAGGAAGCCCAATGGGGTGTCTTGCAGACATGAACCGGCATGCATAAATGCAAAGCCTATTGACAAAAATACTTTCCTGTCTCCTAAGCTTAAAAAAAAAAAAGTAATTCAAGGCAGTGGTGAGCTCAAAGGTCTCAGATACAAAACGTGCACATCATCAGCCTTCTAGTAGATAAAAGTGCGCCATGCATAATAGAAAAGTTGAAGTTTCCTAGGGAAATCTATTTTGAGATGCAACAATTTAAAGGCAACCGAGAGCTCAAAACCAAGTTCAAACAAAGAGAAACAAAGGCCAAGCAAATTTACAGAAATGGACAAAGACATTGGAGAAGGAGGGGATCTGTGTTCTACCAATACTCCAGATCAGCAAATTCATCCTGAATTCAAGCCAGTGATGTGCCATGAGGTGACTCAAGGAACCAGGCTGAAACCATCGGCCAGAAGAAATAGGAAAAATGTCAAAGGCAGGTGTGAGGTGTGGAAGGGGTGACCCTGTGACCCTTGCTGCCATGAGGCAGGATGCTCTTGCGGGCTTTCTGCACAGGCTGGCGGGCTCACATGACTCTGTTTAGAAGGATATCAGCCAACAGCTGTGCCACACGGGCTGCAGCCCGTGCTGAGTCACATCTAGTAACGGTTCTGAGTTCATCCTTAGACGACATGACCAGAAGGATCTGAGAATCAATGATGGAGAATTACCTGAATGAGTATTCCATTTCATTCCTTGGCAGTAAACCTTCAGCATTGTACAACATAAATATTGACAAAGATATACACAGGCAACCTATTTGAAAGCCTGACTGCATAATTGCATCTAATTGAGAAAAGCGGGATCCGTTTCGGTATGCTAGGTCTTTGTTTGGCTCGGTAACCGATGCTTCTGAGACCCAAAGCATATTCTAGTATAACCGACAGCACAGAAATCCCCACTGATGACTTACTCATTTCAGGGTATTCATAAAATAACCCCAGTTTGCCCGTTGGATACAGATGGTTGTCCCATTCCCATCGTGGGGTGGTCTGTTCTGCTTCCGAAACTGTGGCATCATTAGATTCATGACCCAGCTGTCAAACAGATCAAATTATAAAGCAAGATATTATCAGACCAAGGTCATAAAAGTATTACTGACATTTCAAGCTGAACACATCATCTTCCCAAGAATTTAATTTCTTGTTTTCAGGATAAATTTCTTTTTATTGCTGCCTACCTACACTCAAGTATTGTGAAAACTAGTCCTGACTATGTACCTTGTGTTTACCAAAATTGTAACGACTACTACTACTTTATCTCCTACCTCCTTTTCAGGTGGGCACTTTAGCTTTTAGAAGATACCTACCCTCATTAGTTTTTTCCCCCTATTTCTCTGCTATTATCCACCATGGCATTTCCAGTTTGTAAATTGTCAGAGAAAATAAGTAAAAGAAAGAAATACAGGGTCGGTGAGCTGGTGATAAGTGCTGCAGAGGAAAATAAAGGAGGGCGAGGAATGTGTGGTAGGGAGGAGTGTGGATGGGGCAAGTGACCTTTGAATAAGGCAAAGACGGAGGCAAAGGTGTGGGCAGAGGGAAGAGTGATCACAGGCCTTGAGGTCCCTCACGCTGGACAGACAGCATGGAGGCTGGTGTGGGCCAGAATGAATAGGAAATAAGTGGTGGTTTTGGGGGGTGGAGCCTTAGAGGCTGCCGTGAGGATGTTCATTTTTCCCTCTGAAGGAATTGTGGAACCATGGAGGATCACTGATCAGAAAAGTGATACTCTACCATTGGATCGAACAGGTCCAAGACCCTAACTTCAGCTGAACAAATCAAGGGCCAAAGAAGTGACATGCCACCTCAAATTCAGTGCAGAGCTTGAAAGAAACAGCCTCGACTCGCAGCCCAGTGCTCTGCACCCTTCTGGATGTTGTCCCACAGAGCTGTCTCTAAGGTTAAATTTTTTCCTCACTCAGAGGCTTGTGGGACAACTGAATGCTTCCCCCTTTTTCAAATGGCAATTTGTCCTGAAAGGAATTCGGAGTTGGCAGTGAAACAAGGCATGGACCTGTAGACTACAGAGCTGTTGTTCCTGAAAGCAACAGCTGGCGCGTGGTTTACTCGTGGAGTTCAGCAGAAGAGACAGAGCAACAACAGACAACTTAGCGTCTGGCGGAGCTTCGGCTGACTGCACTGCACGTTTGGATGGATTTCAAATTTGGACAGTGAGGCGTCTTCACACGAAAGGCAGGTGTATACATCATACATGCCCACACGTCTGTATGCACACACACGTGGACACACACAGAGTATATGATGTGACTTGCAAAGAGCTTCCCCTGCTAGGTTTCCCACTGCCTCTGATCTCAGCGTTAAACTTTCCCTGGCCATGCTCCCAGGGTTGCTACGAGATTTCTTTGCAATGGAACATGCCCTTCGCTTCACAAACTTTCCCCAATTCTTTCAATGATATTAGGGGAAGAGCAGGGAGCTCTGTGAAGGGGTGGGGATATGGACTCGTGATACCCCTGAATCTGAATCCACACTTCATGGCTTATTTGTTATTTAACTTTATTTACATTCAAAATGCAATTGTTGCAGATCTCAGAAGTTGATTTACACTCACTGCTGTGGCAGAATGTTGCGGTCAGTAGACCCATCACTGGATCCTCTTATTCAACACGTCCTTCCAATAATTCAGATATTACTGTATCACAAAATGCCCATTTCTATATTTTGATACCTGCTTTTCAGTATAATTATCTTCCTTCTTTATTCTCTAAATCTTATGATTTTTAAACATTTTTCTGAGAAGTGTTCCACAGGCACTTTACATAAGATAAGTTGATAAAGAGATCCTGGAGTTCAAAACCACATTTAAATCCTGAGATAAACTCAACTGTGCCGTATACATGGCTAGGTTTAGTCTGCTTCCTTTGTTACTTTGTTTAGTAATTTTTGTTTCAAACAACAAGATCCTACTGCATAGCACAGGGAACGACATTCAAAAACTTTTAATAGCCTATAGTGGAAAAGTATATGACAAGGAATATATATATATATATATGTATGTATATGTGAATCACTATGCTGTATACCAAGAATTAACACAATATTGTACACCAACTATACTTTCAACAAAAAATGTTGAAATAAAATTGGGAGGTGAAACTTCGACTGCCCAGGCTGCTGTCAAGATGAAACGATTCAAAGCAGGCCAGGTATTAGCAAACCCCCTAACACATCAAAACCCCATATGGGATCTTCTTTTTGAGCAGCACAGGCTAACCAGCTGTGGTCACCTGTAAATAAGGTTGAAGTCACTTAGACCCTTGGCTTGGGAACGCCGTGGCCACCGGGGTGGGGGTCACTGCAGCACCTACGAGAATGACGGGGACAGCCTGCTCCTGATGCCGCTCCCCAGGCCGCAGCCCGGAGCACTGCAGTCAGGTCTGAGGTCCGGCCGGGAGCGCACAGCTCCACAGCCACTCGGAGCCCTGCGGTGCGGGTGGAGCTGGGACCGTGCTCGTCCATCACCCTTCCAGGCACCCAGACTCGGGAGTCCCCTGGGGGAATTTTTCTCTGCCTCATAATTCCTGTCTCAGCCTCTTGTGGAATGCGGTCCATGCCCAACGGAAGCAGGGCTTTAACCCTCCGGGACCCAAATCCATCACTGTTTGGATCCAGGATGTAACTTCCATGTTAACTCACCTGGTGCTCCCTTCTTGTGCTGAACTGCCCTCCCCCGTCGATGACATTAGGTCGTATTAGAAGTCCCGACTTGCTTGTCCTTAGCTAAGACTCTGAGCCTCTTGCTCAGTCTTCCTGACTGGAACCACTCTTCTGTGGCAGAAAAGCTTGGGCTGTCGGCAACCCATCATTGTCCTCGGTCTTTTGGGTTTTCTGTTGGTTTATGGTTCTCATGCAGGGATACCAATTTGCACATGAGAAACACCTGTAGACATTTTAAAAAATACAGACACTGGATCCTCCCCACTCTTCAGCCAAGGCTGGAAGCTTTCTCCCTCTAGCAGGGGTTACACAATAATTTGCTTGGGAATTGACCACACATATTGGCATAATCATGGTAAATTGCCCTTTACTCAGTGCTTCCCACGTGGCATTTTCTACTTCATGTTGTCTTAGTACGTTCATTATCACATTTAATCCCTGAATTATAGATAATCACCTTTTCTTTTGAGGACACTCCTACTTGCTAATCTTGAATACAAGTATCTTTGATTCTCTTAATCTATTTCATTCCTGAGTTTCCTGTTCCTGGATTTAAAGAGTGAATTATGGACACATGTATTTAAGATTCTCTTAATATATCTATCTGACTCATCCTCTAACCAAATCATATCTGGAGAAGAGAGATTTTCTCTTTTAAATATTTGCATTTTCTTACTATATAGTAGTGCGTACACACGGTGGAAAATGTAGAAAGCATATAAAGTAAGAAAATTACAGCCATACATTATCTAAACACCAAAGGACAGTGCTATGTCATGTTGGGCATTTAACCATTTTTCTTAATATTTTATCATAAAATTTCCCTAGGGCAAGTTACTTAACCCTGGAATTGTACTAGACTTTTGTCAAGTACAGAATAACATTCCCAGAAATGACCCCAACATCAAAATAGTACGGGAGGCTGGGAAGGCCATAGGGCACTCAGCTTATTCTCTGAGTCCTACAAAGAATGCTGTTAATTCACTGATGTTACTCATTCGATGCCTGTGAGTCACTCACTCACTCAGCTGGCTCGGACTGAGACCTACTTTATACCAAGTGCCGATCCAAGTGCTGGGGAGACCCCAGAGAGAGCCTGGATCACGGCATCACTGTCCTTCATTTGCTCCCAGAATCCTACTCAACAAACCCACATGGGATTGGGGGGTGGAGGCAGGTGAGATATGGTAAAATTCATTTCATTATGTTTCTTTAGACATATTTAAATAGCATGAAAATAGTCACTAACTTTGATAAGTTTTCTTTTCCCTTCCGATGTATTTTTGAGGATGGGTATAGTTTTGGGGCAGCAAGAGTAATTGATAGATCTTTAGTATGTTAGGATTTTATATGAAAAATTAAGAAGGAAACTGGCACCTTATACAAAGGGAAGAGGCAGTGAGGAAAACACAAGCCACCCTCGAACTTGGCTACCATTCAGAATTTCTGGTATTCAAAAAAGGGAAACATAATTCAAAATATTTTCCCTAAATATTTTAGCCCAGAGTAGAAATACATGTAGGCAAAGTTCAGCTCACTGGAACCTACAACAATGTGCTTACTTAAGCGAAGGTATAAACAGACCACAGATACTATAATGCATCCTTTACTTTAAACTAGTTAATGTGAGCAAGTTTCATTTCACATGAATTGCTCAGTACCAATTTAGGAAATATATCCTTCTTGATTGGTAAAAATAGCTCACTGATAACCAGATTCAACAAAATTTAGTGTTAAATAATTAACCTATTTCCTTCAGGAAATGCTTTTGAGTAATCTGAGTTAAGTATTTCCTCTATCTGGTCTATTTCTTTTCACAGAGAAAAGTAGTATTATTTGCACATGAGCTACTTTTACTCCTCTGGAGAAATCTGACTGTGAGCTCAGGGTAAGAGTTGTCTACTGCACAGTAGGGAAAAAAAAGATTCATTTCACAGCAAAGATCAGAATCTTTTTTTTGAGGGGCGTGGTGAGCTGGGGGACAAGGGAAATGCCTTTGTTTGTAGACAGACCACAGTAATCCATCCTGAAGCTGAAAGATGAAGACCTTGTGAAGAAATGTGGAAGGACACACTGACACAAAAATGTGTTCACTCTGCAAAAACAGAAAGAAGGAAAGAAAAAATAATTTAACTGCCCTATAAAGAGAATGGACAGAAAATTGGTAATAAGGGAGAGTGAAGGAAAGTTAGGGAAGGGAGGAGAAACAGTGAAAGGGAACTTGGATGCGGTGGGCAGAATAGCAGGTTTCTAGAGCTTAAAATGAAGGATGATAAGAAAAAAAGTAAAGTTTAAAAAAAGTTACAAAGTTTAAAATAGTTTAAAAATTAAAAAATGAAGTTAAAAAATAATTTTTTTTATAGTGGCATGGAAGATTTTAAAATGATGGAGGTTTTTATTTCAAAATTCAAGTTGTTTGAGTTTCTCCTCCATGCTCCAAACAACAGTAAGACCTGCTTGTGTAATTGGTTTTGGGGGACACCACAGAGAGGGGTGAGCAATGCAGTTCGGTTGGCCAGGAGCAGAATGCTTTTGTGGAAGGCAAGACAGAAGAGAGATCAACAGTTTCATGAGGACAGAAACTCAAAGCCAGAAATTATCTTAAAAAGCTTAGTGTGGTGGGCAGAAAAATGTCCCCCCCCAATATGTCTATGTCCTTATCCCCAGAACATAGGAAGAGGTAATATTCCCTGGCAAAGGGGGCCTATGTTTGCAGTTGTGGTTAACGTTGCTAACCAGCCTACTCTAAGAGAGATGAGCTGGATTATAGAGGTGGGCCCATTGTAATCACCAGGGTAGTTAAATGAGGAAGAGGGAGACAGAAGAGGGGAGAGAGGAGAGGAGATTTGACCACAGGATCAGAGTCAGAGGCACACAACCATGCTGACCTTGAAAGAAGGAAAAGAGGTCACAGGCCAAGAGACGTAGGTGGCCTCTGGAAGCCAGAAAAGTCAAACATACAGTTTCCCCTGAGGCCTTCAGAAACAGCCGTGCCAATATTTTGACTTCAGCAGGCTCCTGCGTTCAAGAACCCTACAAGGTTAAATTTGTGTTGTTTAGTGGAGACTATTTCTTTTTTCTTCCTACTACCATGTCATTTGGGGATACTTGTTACAACAGAAAGTGAATACACTAAGCTCCTTGAAATGTTCAGAAATTGCAGATAACACTGGACTGTCCACTTTGATATGGGATAGGGCTTATGTGAAAATCCAAAGGACAGTGTGACCTTTGCTAACATCTGCTTTTCTCATTTTTAGGAAGAGAACAGTAAGTCAAAACCTCTGTAGTTATTATTTTAGACAAGTGTCTCTTAAAACATTATGTAGCCCTGTGCCTTAGGACACCAAGAGAGTCTCTGTTCTTAGAAGAACATGAATCCCATGAGATAGGGTCTTACATCTGAGTCCCACAGTGGTCTCTTATTGGCAATGAGAACTTGGGCAAATCATTTACCCTCTTTAAGCCACAGGATCTTCATTTGAAAAGGAAGATAAGAATAAGGATTGTTTGGGTGATTAAATTGTACACACACACACACATATATGTACAACATTTAATACAGTGACTAACACATACTAGGCACTCAACAAATTCCTGTTATGGATTTTTAAATGCATGTATAAAAGGAGGAGAAAGTTGCGGGAAGTTGTGGGAAAACTTAGTTCATGGCCCCAAAAAGGGCCATCTCTCAACGGGCTCTGATCAGTCAGTCCCCAGTGATGGGCTAATAAGCAGAAACTATAGCACTTGAGGATTTAATTTAAACATAAAAAGGAAGGAATTTAAACATAATTATTAAACAGGAGGTATGTTTACACTGTTGGCTGGATCATCTTATCTGGAGAGCTTTAATAAGCAGAGAGTCTCCCCTGTTTTAGAGATGGGCATGCAGGAAAATTACTTGGATGGGTGGGCCGTTCTCACCCCAAGATCACATGACTTAGTACTCACGGAAGTAACACCTCTTGTATGTTATTCCAGATGGACTGTCCTCCCATGATTATTGTCAGCTGCATCATCAGTTCAAGGAGACAGCCACCTGGGTCACACTGGAATATTAGAAAGAAAATCTCATTTAAATTTTAGATAGCTGTAACATGAAATAAAGTCATTATTTTATGCCTAAAAAAATCTAAGGAACAGAGAGTAAAGACACTCTTCATTGGGCAACTAAGAGAAAACATGAAACAGGTTAGACTGTCAGAACACAAAGCTGTATTCACACGTCTTCATTTCTGTATTTTCACAGCCAATACACCAGATCTCCAGGATAAGTCACAAATCTGCCATTAAAGAATGTGATGTAGAAACACGAGGAGTAGTATTTGACAAACTGGAAGAAGAACACCTTCATGGCTAGGTTGTTCCCACAGTCAGTCTGGTCCTTGGGATCTCTGCAGCTAGAATAAAGAAAAGTTAAGTCTGTAAAACTGTGAACAGCTTTGAGACCATAATCAAAGCCACGGACACATGAGTTAACAAGCTAAATATGTATATATATATATATATATATACACAATTCACACTTTTTTCATATAAGCTGTTTTGAATTCCTTAAAATAGCTACTATGTTAATTCCAACTGTACACACTGTTGTAAGAGTTTCTCCCACTATGAATGCAATATCACACAAGGCAAAAAAAAAACAAAGTCACCCGTTCCTTAAAATTTATAAGCACAACAGTATCCAATGGGCAAGAACTGTCCTCTGTCAGGTGTAATTTGAAAGAAAGCTACTTCTAAACATCCTGCTAAGTGAAATTCTCTTGTCTCCCTGAACGGCAGGAAGGTAGGACTATTGAAGAAAACAAACAAAACACGGGGCAACTTGCTAGAAGCATTTGGGGAACATAAAACATCCTCCTAGTTCAAAATTTGAATTGGTCTTAGTGTTTTCAGAAGATGACCACTGAGCAGACAACTGGGAGAACGACCCAGCCACATGCAGTGTGTGGGAAGCAGTTAACTAGGGCCGCTAAGCCGCTGGCTGGGATACAAGCCAGAGAGAAGAAACATTTGTTATAGAAGCCACAGCTGATGAGAATGGAGCTACACTAACAGGAACAGCATGGGGGGAGGACACATAACAGTGTGATTACTTGTCCTCTCCGTAACGCACAAGCAAATCTGCCACTGGAACCACGACCCTCTTCCACTTATTTGCAATAGAGAGACTATTTACTTTCAACAATAGGGTACATGATCTAATGTAATTGAAATTATTATTAAGCACTGACATATTTACACAGAGCTTGGACATTCTAAAGCTATCTTTGTCCCTTTTACTAATGCATAGCTGCAGCTAATTCACTTCTCATATAGGCTAGAGAAAATACGTTTACACTTGAAGTTTTCTAAAGACTGTAATGTACTGGAATTGAAGTGCCTAAAAGATAAAGTCTCTGTTTTGACCTGGTTCTAAAACTGGTGTAGAAATGACCTCAGCTGCAGAAGGAGCTTAACAGACTCAGTCATCTTGATTGCCACTTTCTCATATATGGCGTTCAGGGTCACGATGATGTTAAAACTGATGAGGGAAGCAGTGATGGGCGTGGCCCACCTGCACAGTCAGGTACTTCTGGATTGGGTCTCTTCCATTCAGGTTCTTGGGAAGTTCTGCTGAAAATACAATGAACACTGAAAGTCCGTAGACAATGATCCCAATAACTGAAGCAATGGTCAACAGGACCTGACAACCCAAAAGCCCAGCAGCATAAGGCTCACTAATGATCATATTTTTACACAGAAAACTTGCCCCCAATCTACGCTTAAACAGACAACATGCACGTGCTGTAAACCTCACATAAACCTGAGAAGTGATGTAAATCTCATGTAAATGCCACAAGAGACGTGAATATCCGGCATGTTAAATTTTAGGGGAGGAGGAATGAAGGATGTCAAAAAGAATGAGTGCATCCACTAATGTAACATGCTGACAGCAGGAGCAGCTGTGTGCAGGGCATAAGGAATATATGGGAACTCCACTTTCTGTGAATTTTTCTGTAAACCTAAAACTGCACTAAAGAAGGAAGCCTGTTAAGTATATCTTTAAATGGCTGAAAATGGAGTAACTGGTGGCATGTTCTTTTGGAGACAAGTCTGTGATAGCAGAACCAATGAAAGTATCCCTTCTACATCTATAGAATTATTTAGGTTATGAACTAGTTGTAACCCATGAAGGGGATATGCTTCCTTTCAAGGGAGAACCTATCACTGATTCAGGGGTCAGCAGGTGCTAGCTGTCATCTTCATTCTGAATAGGACCAGTGAAGCTGTGGACATGCCCTGAGGGAAATAGTGGAAGTGACTGCAGGTCTCTGCTGATGAAAGCTTCACATGCTTTTCATACTCCTTGAGATCTTAAAATGACAGGTACTCCTACTCCCTGCATTTGCACAAGATTCATGTCCCTGATCCATTGTAGTTCTGACTGTGTGGACTCAAGGGCAACGGGAGTGTCTGAATCATAATTTGCACGTGGCTGGTAAGGCTTCAGTTCCTCACTAGGCAGGTATTTTTCTGCCCACTTAAGAATGCACATTAAAGGTACCATTTTTAAACTGTTTTCCTTCCATCTACCTTCTTGGTCATAGTCCAGAAGCATGTACTCAGGGTCCCTGGCTGCTCCTGATGGCTGCCCCAGAGAGAAAGCTACAAAGAATGTGAATTTCAAGACTAGGTGAACCACATCATGTTATTTACAGTAACAGCGGGAGGCTGGCTTGCACCTGCAGGGGAGAGCAGATGGAGTGTTTACAAGCCCCTCCTGGAGCCACACTCCTGCATCTGGATCCCAGCTCCGATGCTAGCTGTGGGGCCTTGTGCAAATTTCTTAACTTCTAGGGGCTTCAATCTCCTCACCCATATAATGGGGGGATAATAATAGCAATTTATAGGACTATTGTGATGAGTCAATGATTTATTAATTGTGAAAACAATTAGAACATTAACCACAGGCATGTGAAAAACTATACCTAAGTGTTAGCTATGAATATGGTGACCAAAGTCTTAAAAAGGTGTTTTTCTTAGTTTTTAAGCCATCACTTTGTAGAGAAAGCATTTTATTTTCTCCTCTACTCTCTTTCATCATCCTTTTCTTCACAGTAAGTCTTCATGATTGTGAAAGGAATAACTTTTTGGTGTGTGTGTGATTAAATGTGAAAATTAGTTAAGGCTGTGAAAAATGTATTATACAAGGTATATTAAGCCTTCCTCTCTTGTACAGCACATATAGGCTATTTAAATACTATGCATTTTTAAAAAGTCTGCATAATAATTTTTTAATTATATATTAAGTAATCTTAATAGTTAAGATTCTTTAAATGCTTACTATTGCTTCAGCACACATCTATTTTTCTAAATCCTCACAATCACCCTGTTGGGAAGGTAATATTATATCTCTTTTACAGATGAGGAAATAGGGCCACATGGAGATGATGCAATTTGCCCCAAATGAAGCAACTATTAAGTGAAAGAACTGAAATACTCAAAGAGCCCAAAGACACACTAACTGTAGAGCACTGTCTACTACATGGTCTGTGAAATCAATTGTAATTCATTTCAGAACTTTTACAAACTTGACACATTTCCATTTTTCTTCCAAGCACTTAATGGGTTCAATATTTCTTACGAAACAGGAAAGCTTTCCATTCTCCTTCCTCAAGTTTCTTCTTATTTATCATCATTTCTGATCATAATTTTAACATTTGCTCATTAAAGATAATTTGAAAGTACTCAGTACTGGACAGAACTGTTGTCCTGGATCTGTCCCCAGTCTTAGAAGAGGGCCCAGAATTTGCTTTAGGATAAATAACCTCCCTTTTGTTTTTAGTCCTGTGATTTAAGCTCGATTAACCAACTCTTTCTGAAGCACCAGAGGTAGATCTCAGTTGGTTTAAGACAAATAATACCCCTCATTGTATTGGCCTCACACATGATTGGAGAATTGGCAAATAACCCAGTAAGAGCCACTATTATGTGAGGAGATACGTGCTTGTGCCCATGTGAATGATAAGCTTCCTCTATCAAGAGAGGAAGCTGCCAAAGAGACCTCTCTTGGTTTGGATGGATGATCTGGGATGCTGAGTGCCTAGAAGCAGCATGCTGAGACATAATTGGACACAGAATGAAGACAGGACAAGACCAGCCCTTGACATCATCTGGGCTACAGTATCTCTCCTTGACTGAAGCCAGACCTCAGATCTGAGGTTTTCATTTACAGGAACCAATAAATCCCATGCATCCCCATTTTTTGGGTGTTGTTTAAACACATTGGAAATTGATTTTGTCACCTACAATGAAAGGACTCCAACTCTGAAAATGAATAAAAAATAAAATAAGGAAAATGCTTCTACCTATAGACATAATTCCTTCAGAAGGGTACATTGTTTGTATATTACAAATCATTTTATATATTAATTTTATTCTCAAGCCTATCGTAAGTGTAACACTTTGACATGTCATAAAATATTTTCATGGACACACTTTTTCATGGCTGCAAACTATTCTACTTTGTGAACGTTTGGAAGAATATTTTGGCTGAGATTTTATATATATATATATATACATATAAAAATATGTCTGTGACTTGCATCCGTACTGACTTTTCCCTGCCATTTTGAAATACTTCCTGATTAAAAGTTTTTCAAAGCTGAATTAGTTGATTAAAACATAGGAATATTTTTGACTCTTGATATCAACTGCCAGACTGCTTTCTAAGAAAGCTTGAGGAGTACACCAGAAATTAACACAGCATTGTAAATCAACCATACTTCACAAAAAATATCCAGTAACCTAGGCATGGGATTGGTGATCACTGGCATTTCATCCTCATAAACAGAGCTGTGTCACTTGAGAGGTGGAAAACTACTTCATTTTGATGTGCACTGAGTGAATTACCATTGGAGTGTGACATCTATTTTTCTTTGTGAATGTGTGTTCCTTTTCTCTGCCTTCTATGCTCCTGAGATTTTTTGATGTTACCTTTGAAGTGATCTGAACTCTCTATGTATTGAAGGAATTAGCCCCTTGTTGGATTTGTAAACAAATAACATCCTCTGGTGTTTTGTTTAAAATTAGGATGCTTCTGATGCATGGAAATCTTTGTATACTTTCCTCAGAAACTTACTGTTCATCTAGAGTTTGTGTAAACATCCATATTTATTTCTAGTTTTTTTCTAATTGTGTTACTTTTTAAATGTTTCTGGAATTTATCACAATATATGGTTCACTGTATGATTTCAATCTTTTCTTTTCCCCCCAAGTAGCTAACGAGTGTTCCATTCACTGAATAACCTTTATTTATCTCCCTGATTTGTAATGCCTTCCATCTCTTATATTAAATTATTATTGATATCAGAGCCCATATCTGGACTTCCTGTCCTATTTTCTAATCTGGCTATTCTTGAACTACTAAAAGTCTCATTATCTTATTAATTATTATATTACTAATATGATTTTATTCACAATAAACCCCAAATCAATTTTATAACTTCTGATATTTTGGAGATATGATCTTTTAATCTAGAATCATGTGATTAAAGCATCTTTTATATCTTTCAGTAGTTTTTACTTTTATTTTTTGATAGTTCCTACTATCCTTTTCTTAGGTTATTCTTAGACATTTTACCTTGGTTGTTACTCTTGGGAAATTTTAGAAATCTTAATGCCTCCATCTGGTCTCTTAATCAGACCCTGGAGAATCCTAAACCACTGATCTGATTTGAACAAATGAGGTGAAAAGAATAGGGGGAAGCACTGTGAGCAGAAGAGACTGTGGAACCTCCAGAGTGGCGCCCTGCATTGGCTCAGATGTTCTCTGGAAAAAGTTTTCTCTATGAGACTTCATAGTTCCCAGCTTGATTTTCAGTTTTCTCAGGATTTCACATTAGATTTTAAAAAGTCTGTGGCAGGTTCTTACCCAGAAAAAGAGCACTTGCACAAAGGGTTATATGTATAAACTTTCCCCAGGTGGTAAATGGAAAACTCTCTTCTTCCTAATTAAAAAAACAAGTTAAGTCAATCAAGGGATTACACCAATGAAATGACTTTTCTCCTAATTGGTCAATAAATCCTAAACATAATTTAAAAAAAATAATTTTCAGACATAGCCTCATTATTTGTAATTGCATGGGTTTTTTCCTTTTTTTTGTTCTTTTCTTTTCCGTTAACGATGTCAAACAAACAACAAAATACGTACAGTGTTCATTTTAATACTATTTTTTGAAAATGCATATGTGAACAGTAAACTATTTCCCTGCCATGGTCTGAGCTTGGGGGTCTGGGTACCTGACGAGGCCTGAGCTTGCCTTAGATTTCAGAAGTGACGGTAGTGACAGCATAGAGTCTGTGCAGGACAGAATGTATCAGAGGTATCGGCAGCTAACTGGTCTCCACTGTGTGTTTCTTGGTTGAGCTTTATGTGTTAATTAGCTACAACTATGAAGTTTTAGTGTTTACATTTTAGAGTTTATATTTCGAATATTTTTAAGAGATGAAATCAGTAAGAATCAAGGTTTACCTGGATTATAAAAACAGATATAGTATAATAATAGCTGTCCCTAAGTACATGGCCCTTCCTCTGTGCCAGGAAGTCTTCCAAGTAGATTCTGTACATTACTTCGACCCGTCATTGCCACAGTCATGAAGAAGCAACCCTCTTATTTTTATTTTATAGGAAACTATGGCACAGAGAAGTTAAGTTGTCCAAGATCACTCAGGAAGCAAGCTGCTGTGTTCAAATATGAATTTAGGCAACTTCATTCCCAAGCTCTCACTACCACAACGCTGGCCTCTCTAAACAATGGAGCATACTTTCGCAAGTAAAGTAAAATGCTTCAATTAAAAAACTAAACAAAAAAATATTAGGCAATTTTTTAAAAAAGGAAGTACGATAAAGTGAAATGAGTTTTCATCTTCAATTTTTCAACAAGCATGTTCTAATGAAAATTTAAACTTATTAGCTGGCAATTTTAAATTTAAAATTGGCAGTTTAAATGACCAAAAAACTTTTCTTCAGTATGTTTTGTATGCTGCCAATATGATACGTTTTTGTTTTTCAGGACTCAAAAGCATTATGTACATCTAATTTTGTCTAAGTTTCAGCTTTCAACTCTGAATGTACAGTCTTTAACCAACATATGCTTTGACCCCCATCTTCAGTTGTAAACAATGGGAAATATTCATAATGGGGATTATTAGAAGCTTATTACATTGTAAAAGACAAATGTCACTTTCTATTGGTAGCTGAACCTCATTTTTTTCCATTTATAAAAAGAGGAGTTTTACCTGCTCCCTCCAGAACTTTTCAGTGCCAACATTCTGTAGATCTGTGATTCAATTTATTAAATCTATAGTTGGAGACATTTTCAGATACTCCTAGTAAAAGCATTTTCTTTCCAAGTGTTATTCATGTTCACAACATACTGTCCTGCTGCTGCTGACTGCAAGTACCATCAGCTCTAAATTATCTCAGCTGATGGAAAGAAGCAATAATACAGATGACTCAAAAAATCATCTTTTCATAGCTCTGGAACGTTGATACAAAGATATATAGTTTTATTTTTTTAATTTTGCAGCAGGAGTGGCAGCAATAAATTTACATTTCCAATTATATAAAATGCCTAGCTCAAACACTGCTCAAACACTGATGGCATCTCAACAAATGTTTCCCTGCTTCTCCTAACCTTTCTCTGACTTTAGGATGAGAGTCATGCTGCTTTGTGCACATCCCAAACGGAAATGGGAGCAGTGACCGGGACTTAGTTAAAGACAAAGGGGCACCTAGTCTACGATGAAAAGGAGGCGGCAATAATGAAGGCACATGTGAAAAAATGGGAGTCAACTATAAAAACCAATGTGTCTTTCCTCCTACATCTATGTCATAGCAGCTAATTTATATTTTGCATTTATTTATTGGTGTTATGAAAGGATAAAAGTCAATGCCTCTTTTCTTATACACTTATACAAGACTTTTTCTTTTCCCCCATTTTACTGTTACTATGAATGAAGGACCACACTTCTCTTCTGTGTACACCATTCCAGTCAGTGGTCCTTCAACTTGGCTGCACATTAGAATAACCAGAGGAGATTTAAAAACTTCCCTATGCCAGAATGCACCAAAGGCCACTAAGTACCATCCGAGTTAGCAGTGATGGAATCCAGGCACCAACATTTTTTAAGGTACCCTGGTGATTCCAACATGCAGCCAAGGCTGACAAGCCCAAAAGTAAACAGACTAAAGTGCATCTAAACAGCGCCCGCTTTTCCTGGGTAATCTCATCTGTCTCCACGTGGGGACACCGCGCCTCCTATTCTGGCTGGACTTGTTCTTCCTGTTCAAACGTGTCCCATTTTTACTCAAGTTCTGCCTGGCGCCGCTTCCAGAACTCCAGAAGTAAGGTGACTAACAGAGAGAGAGAACAGCAGAATGTGGATCTTCAGTGATGACTGATGCTTCAGAAACCAGCACTTAATATTTATTACCGTTAACACTTTGGTAAACGGTTAATAAAATCACATTTATTTATAGGCGATACTAAAGAGAAACATGAGTTAATGCCTTTTTTTTAGAAAAAAGAAAATGTAGATTATTTATTGAACTTTTGGTAACAGACTAGCTCTCTAGCTCAAGAAAAAGTTATTAACGTGATGGTCTGACGCAGGTGACTGTGTCTGATGCTAAAGTACCTGCTACCAGCATATTATGCCCACTAAAAACACAAATATCAGGGGGATGGGTATAGCTCAGTGGTAGAGCACGTGCTAAGCATGTACAAGGTCCTGGGTTCAACCCCAGTACCTCCATTAAAAAAGAAAATTAAAAAAAAGTAAAATTAACTGTCACAATTTAAAAGCAGTGCACGGTCCACCCTCCAAGCCTTCTCCTCACATCCCTGTCTCTTCTGTCCAAAGGACCTGAGGGTGGGGAAGGGGATAACAATGCTTTAGTAACCCTTGCATTTCTATTTTCCACCACCCCAGTCACACAAAATTAAAATAATATTCTTAAATATGGAAAACTGCCATTTTCCTCAATCTTCGGTAAAGTAATTTTTAGAAATCGTCAATCTGTTTTAAGACTCGTAACTTCAAATAGTAGACAAAAACAACATGAAATGTTTATTGAAAAATGTGGCTTCAGGGTAAATCCCCTAAGCCCTTCTTCCAACCAGACTGTTACCCCTAGGCCCTAACTCTAGAGAAATTCCAGAATAACCACTGTTCCCTCCACCATTATACCTGAGTCTCTACCATGCTCTGAGAATAAAGAGAAAAAAGACACAGTCCCTGCTTCCGGGAGCTCCTAGGTGCACAGGACTCATCATGAAATGATGGCTGAGGAGGCGTGTTAAGACGGCTTGGATAACAGTCAGCAGTGGGTGCTCGGGGCAGAGAGCCGGAACTGTAGCCAACGCTCTCCCAGAGGAGGGAACCACTGTGGTGAGTTCTGAGATGCCCTAGAAGTGATCAGGTGAAGTTATAATGTTAAGGCCATTTCTCCCTGGGGAGCTGCACATGCAAAGGAGGGAGGCCAAAGAGAGCCAGGTCACTTCCAGGAACTGCAAATAGTCTAGAAGTGAGAACAGGGTGTGGGAGGCAGGTGAGGCAACCAGGTGGAGAGATCACAGGTGCACATCACACAGGACTCTGTGTGCCTCCAAGGTAAAGGAGACATGCAAAGTGATCTAGAAAGAAAAAAGATAGAGGCAGGGAGACCTATTGGCAGGTTCATGTGAAGGCCTGCTGAGGCCCCGCTAGGAGGAGAGAGAAGAAAACATTTCAGCAGGTGGACGGATTGGCCACAGATGTGATGGAAGGGCAGGAAGAGGTCAAAGATGCCGGCCAGCTTTCTGGCTTTGGCAGTGTCCTAAATTATAGTGCCATTTCCTAAAACAAGAAGGGCAGGAAGAGGAGCAAGTCGTGAGAGGAGACAACTGATTCAGTTCTGGCTGGGTGCCTGTGGGCTCCAGGAGAGATGTCCAATAGGCAAATAAAAGTCTAGAAATCGGGAGAAAGTTCTAGGCTGAGCCAAGTAGTTTTCCTGCTTCAAGAGGCTAATGGTTGTGAGTGGACAAGCTCACGAGAAGAGATGTAGAGGGGTAGCTCTCACCGTCCTGCACATGGGAAGCATCTGGGAGACTTTAAAACATAGTGCGCCCCAGCCTGGTGTGGGGCCTTTGTACTGTTTATTGTTTTTTAAATACTTTCCTTTTTTGGGGGGGTAGTTAGATTTATTTATTTTAATGGAGGTACTTGGAATTGAACCCAGGACCTCTTGCATGCTAAGCAAGTGCTCAGCCACTGAGCCATACCCTCCCCACCATTTTTTTGTTTTTAGACATTAGCTCTACTGAGCAGTCAGGGTTGAGAATCAACCTGTAGAGAGCAGAGAGCCTTGGGGTAGAGATCAAGGAGAAGCTTCCCAGAGCCCTGCAGACCCCAGCAAGGGCAGCCGGAGATGCAGGGAGCCTCGGATGGGCTGTGAGGAACGTGAACTCAACACTCCCCAATGACAAACATGTTTCAAGCACCCACTTCCCAGCAGTGTTTCTTCTGAGTTTACTACTTTTCCAGTAATACTGGGTGAGAATAGAAATAATCTGGACAAAGGGATCAAATTCAAATGCTCGTTCTGACCATTCTTAGCTGCGTGATTACTGATTAAAAGGTTACCGGTCTGCCACGTGTAAACTGGGGGACCTAGAACCGTGCTCGTGGGCTGCTGTGAGCGTAATGAAATGACAACTATAAAGGCACTCCTGACTCTCAGAGGTAATTGCTACTATTGTCCCCATTTGGGACACCAAGAAACAGAGTCACAGAAAGCTTCAAACATTTGCCCAAGATGAAGGTTAGTGTCTGGAATCAAGCCAATGACTTCGTGGATCCAGAGCCCAGGATCTTCTTACGAATAACACGGCACTGCCCAGGCTCCCTGCTCCAAAACCCGCCTCCCTTTGGCTCAGTTCCATGGGCCCTGCGCTGCACAGATGTCGTCACTGCCTGCCTGCCCGCCCGGTGTCTGACCCCGGCACTGCTCCCTCCATCTCACACACCGCTTCCTTGGGCACACCAACCCTCACGAGGCCATTGCTGTGGGTACTCGGATGTTTACACGGAAACGCAGGTGGCAGCCCAGCTTTTTGCTATAGATGCTGCTGTCAGTGGAGGCAAAGAGCTCACAGTTGGTGGCGGAGGCCACTTCTGGTATCCTCCTTGGCTGGAGAGCTGGATGGAATCCAGTTTCCCTCTGCAACTTAGACATCCAGCATGAGAGTTATGTAAGGACATCTGGCCTCTCAACATAGAAATGATGCCCCCGCAGTCGTACTTAATATTGTAATCTCCTGGCTCCACCAGGGAGCAGAGGCCATGGCCTGTTGTCCAACAAGTTTTGTTTCCTTACACGACAGCTACAATAGGGTGAGTAAACACCGGACCAGAAAATCTACAAAGCCCTCGTGTACTATTTCCTGACACTTGCAGGTCACCCAAATACCCCAGATCCTCCAAGTAAACAACTAGTAAGAGGAACTGAGCTGGCTCGTCTGTCAGATCCCTGATGGCAGGACGGATTTGTCCTCTCCTGCTCTCGGGATCATCCGTTCTCCTTCTGTGTGCCCTTCCCCGATTGAAGGAGACTGTTCTTTGTTTATGGGCTATGGAGTATTTGTGGCTGTCTGACGAGAACCTTCGAAACTAGAGCTCTTGGTGAGAATGGAAGCATGGCACCCATGTCTCATGAGCTCAGCTACCGAACAGCCTCATCTAGCCAAGACTGTGGCCAACACCAGGGGTCCACGCTGTTGAGTGTTGGGTCTGGAGAGCAATGCCTCCACCACTGAGAAGCTGCCCCACCACTTGTGCCCTTGTCCCCATCCAGGGGGAGGTGACGCATCCATGGGGTGAAAGCCTTGAGGGCACTAGGTGACTGTGGACCAAGCTGTGACTGGCTGGTCCTGCCCCCCAAGTGACCCATGTTACCCTCACATGCAGAAAATCCCCAAAGAGACCCCTGCTTGAGGGAATGGGTCACCTATAAGCCAACTGTCCTTGGGCCACCTAAGAAGCAACACAGTATACACAGTGAGCCACCCACTCACTACAGTATCCAAGGCTCACAGTTCCCTCATGTGACACCATGTACCCCCAGCAAAAAGAAGACCGTTACTTTGTAATTGACTTGAGAATTCTACTGAAAACACTGCCTTCCACCTTCCACTTATGAAGTTCTTTCCACTGTGTCCCCTGCTCTGCAATTGTGCAATCAGTCCAGAGCTCCCTCATGAGAAAGGAAGGGGCCGGGCAAATCCAATAAAGGAATGGCACAGCCTTTAGCACCAAGATGGTGGAAAAGTCAACTCCCAGTAGATCTTGAGCTTCAATACACACTCACCGAAATACAGCAGGATGTTAAATGGCACTCCCACAGGTCCCAGGACAGGTTCAAGGCTGACCATAAAATGTCAAAGGGTGAGTGGTGGCCCAATTTCTGGGAATCCCAACACCTTTCCCAAAGCAGTTGGAATATTCCTCCCACTTATTAGCATATGAAGATACTGAGTGCATAAAATCTAACAATCCCACAGCTCGTGGTTGCTCTCTCTGCTGAGATAGACAGCCCACACACTGTCTGTGGAGTGTGTATCTACTTTTACTTTAAACTGGAGCACCCAACCCCCATGCCTCATGGCCTTTCTGTTGCCTTCTGAAACAGCCCACTCTGTCTATGGTGTATATATCTCTCTGAATAAATCTACTTTTACTGAACTGTGGCTCTCGAATTTGTTGCTGGGCAAACCAAGGACCCACACTTGGTGAGGTGCATCCCAGGGACCCAAATACGACCTGGGATATGGCCATCCTCTCCCCCACATTTTCCTGTATCATACATTCCTTCCCAAAGGATCTCACCTTGTGCACTCCAAAATAGACAGCACTCATGTGTCCTGACCAGGATCTGCTCCTGTGTGTATCATTTCTTATTTCCACTAGAACATCAACTTCAGGAGGACAAGGATTTGGTTCTGTTCACAAAGGAAGCACCAGCACATCACAGGTGCTGGAGAAGTATTAGCTGAATGAATGAGCTGTGGGAAGTCCTGGGATTTCCACCTGGAACTCCTAGCCTCTTGGGTCCCAGCTGACTACAGGTGCTCCCTGCTACTCATGGCTGACCTCTTGCCACCACTCTCTGCTCTGCCATCACCTGAGCTGGGATGAGCTGAGATGGGCACACACCCCGGAGAGCATGGCGCATGGTTCATGCCGTTACAACACACTCGCCCCTTGACTGTTAGAGGTTACTTAGGGTGGACAAACTGAAGGCAGCACCATGTGCACCGCCCTACCCCACAACTCACTTGAAGCACCAGGACTGCACACAGGGGAAACGCTGGCCCTTTACAACCTAAGGAGAGGGACTATGGGTGAGAAGAGGGTCTCTGTCAACTAACAGTCTCTTTACAAGCCCAGTCTTAGGAAAGCTCTTTAAAGATACTTTTTGTATCATCCTTGTGTTTCTGTAATCCCTCTAGATTTTGTCATTTTAATCTACACATCAGAAATACAGATATTCTTGAAATCTCTATTGATTTTCAATGAAGAAAATCCTCAATTTCCTACACTGCTAAGAAAATTACTGCACTTTATTTAAAAAAAGCAGCTTCCTTTCATGACTTCCTATCTTCAAACACCTAATTTCACAAGAATCAGTGAAGCAGGACATGAAAATCATGCTATGCTTTATCACCTACAGGTGGGCAGGGATGAAATGAATGAGTACTGATCTCATGAGACGGGTGAGGGTGAGGAAGGACCAAGGATGAGAAACCAACGTTTTCTAACCCATTTCTCTTTTTCAGAGTCCCAGACAAAACAGTGTGATTGTATCAACTAAAACAAGAATATCTGCACCCTTCTAAATGCACGCTACAACTTTACTACTACACACGGCACTCTGTCATTGACCTAAAGGCTGATGACAGCCAAGAAATTTGCAGGGATCTTATTCTGTGCTCATCCCTTTTTGTCTTTGGAACCTCAGGATATTTGCCTCCTCTCCCTGAGTGTCATTTTCCTCATCCTTCAAATGGGAGTGTAACTGTCATTCATTTGCTCAGGGTCTATTCGACAACTGGAGACGGCTTATGAAAACAACAACAACAAAAAAAGCAAAACAGAAATTCTGATCTGTGTTGTCTTCCTCCTCCTCCCTGAACATGAATGGCATCTTTCACTGAATCCCGTACTTAAGGAGTAGTTCTGATGAGGAAGTCACAGGACTGCCGTGTAACTGAGAAATGACCTGGTGTAAAAGAATGAATTGCCAGCAAATCCTCAAAACCCATAAGGGTGCAAACCCTGGGAGCTACAGGCATGGGTGGGAGTTCCTTGGTTCCCCATTTCACAAATGGGGAGAATTTTGCAGGGTCCATGAAAGACACAGATAGCCCAGTAAAACCACACCATGTTTTGGAGTACACCAGGGCCACGTCGATGCTGACCTGTACTTCTTCGTGTCCCAGAGCAAGGGCCCTGGGCAGGGGTGACTGTGCTTGAGGCTGGACAAGAACTTTCTGTTCTGTCTCTTTTGCTCTCTCTCTTCCTGCAATAAAACAACTGGTAGGACTCTGGTGGGGAGCAATATACCCACATTCTCTGGCAAGCCACACACCAGGCAGCTCTAGCTGATCTGAGAGAGGACTCTTCAATGAACATATATACATCAAAGTCAGGCAGAAGGCTGCCTGTGACCTTGGGAATCCAAACCAGCTTGTCCTCTTAATCAGGATATTAGACATCTAAAGAAAGTGTGCACCAGATGAAGACGATGCATTAGACAGCGTTGGTGGTTATGGCCAGCAGTATCTAAGGACAAGTCATGCTCTGGCAGATGGGAGCATTTTGGTTGCTTTAAGAGTTTGCTACTGAAGGGCTGGGACATTTCATTGGGCCTTGAATCTCCAGACCTCTTTACTCACAAAGGCAGACAAGTTAGGTGAGCCAGCTCAGCCTTTATTCCAACTTCCTAACCAAAATGCTATGAGGTTGAAAATATATTTCTCAGACTCTTCTGCAGCAAGGGTTCCAGATGTGGCTTTAAAAATGCCCATCAGAGATTGAGATTTACAAATATTAACAACTATATATAAAAATAGCTAAAAAAACTAAATTTCTTCTGTATAGCACAGGGAACTATATTTAATATCTTGTAATAACTTTTAATGAAAAATAATATGGAAAGGAATTCATACATATATATGTGTATATGAATGACTGGAACATTGTGCTGTACATCAGAAATTGACACATTGTAACTGACTATACTTCAAATAAAAAAATATATATATATATATAATGCCCATCAGCAGCTTCTGAGTGTCACTTAAAGCAGAAAACCAGATGAATGGAGGCAAAGGTGGGTGGAGGAGCTACGTTATTTTGCTGGGGTGGATGCAGCGGGCCTGGCAGAGATCTAGAAGGAATGCTCACAACAGCCACTTACTGATCTGCAAGTGAGTTTTGGTAATAGCTTCCTGAAATCCTCCCCACCCCTCCTGATGTGCCAGGTGTCTGGCGTTTCTCTGGAAATCACTAGGCACAGCCTGGGACTCAAAGGTAAAAATTAAAAACTGCAGTAAGGTAGCGAAGAGGCTGGCAGGACGTGTTGGACAAAAGTAGGTCAGAATCAACAAAGAATGAGGAGGGGATACAACGTGGGCTGAGGACCCTGACTACAGTTGTGGATTGTCTGTGTTAAGGACTCTGAGTCAGTATGAGTAGATGGATTGGTGTGGACTAAAATGGTGGCCATTGTTCAGATAAATATGTGATTTGGACTTTATTTATTAGAGGAGGGATTTTTTTCCCCCTTCAACATTGATCATTCCTAGGGAGCAGAAAAATACTCTGCCACACAACATCTAAGTGCAAAAGAGATGCTACGGGATGGTGGTGGTGTGAAAAATTTCAGTCCCGCAGTTCCAAGGTTTCCTTAATGAGGTTCACAGAGTTGGTACTTAAAATAAAATAAGGTACTTATAATAAAGACATCATCATATGTACATATCCTTAAAGATACACATATGGTGCTATAAGTGGGCCTGAAATGTGTTCTACATTCTAAAATCCGATGAAATATAATCAGTAGCTCAATATGCCTCTCGGCTCTATAATCATGATGTAGCTAATGATCACAGAAAACAAGATCAGCTAGTAAATTTGAAATTTGTCTTTTCCAGTGTCGAATATAATATTTTTTGCTTTACTTAAAAAGCATTTTTTTAATTAGGACTGTCAGTGTCCATTGGTATATGGGGTTCAGTAGATATGTTCAGATGTTCTAGACAGTGAATCAGAGCAAAGACTGAGGTTTAGACAGTAGTTAAATGCCTCACCCGTGTAATCAGCATCCACATATTGCTATACTGAAAATCCTTAAAACTGAGAACTTCATTAAAGCAACTAAAAGAAAGGGAAAAAAATAGCCACAGACTAGTGGAAGATTTGTAACGTGTAAAAATGACAAAGGGCTATTCATGAGCATATTCTTAAAAACCCCTACACTTTAATAAGTAAAACAACAAATGGACAACAGGTTGCACACTTCTCCCTGTAGGAGAAGCCATGCAGATGGACTCTTATGTGAATGGGGCTGGAGCTGTAGAATTAGTTACTCTTGCAAGTAACTCAGTTAAAAACAAATGCAAATGGGATACACTTCTACAATATCTGAGTAAAAATCTTGGAAAACTTACTCCTCTGTTAAGCAATGACAATGGCAAAATTTGTTAAAATTAACCTCTGCAGAACTCTGGAAATTTAACCAAGGCTTCCAGCAATAAGGGGAATGTTTATTTGAGAAAAAATAACAGCTAAATCTCCATAAAGATAGTCAGGTTTGTCATATCGTAACTTGAACTACCCCCATCCCCGTATCCTCACCTAAATGGTGGCCTTTGAAAGCAACAGTCTCACAATCAAGGAAGAGGCAGAAGTGATTTGAAGTTACCCAAAAAATCCGCCCCCAGAGAGCTGTCACTAATTCACCTATCTCAAACTCATGCTGTGCAAACAGCCTGTCCCCAGAGTGTTTGTGGAAAACAATCAGCAGTGAGTAACTTTACAACTGCATGAGGCAGTGGTACCAGTACAGGCTAATTAGATGCTGACTAGGAAACTTAGAAGGCAAAATTGAGTATTGAGACTTTCTGGGGTTGGAGGTAGGGTTAAATAGCTCCAAAAAATTCTGAGAATTGTAGAAGTCCGTACACATGTGTGGCATATGGCAAGGAAAGATCTGAGAAAATCTTAAGCCTTCAACTCTGGCTGAACTTGAGGTTCTGCATAAGCAAGAACTAAAGTCTACAGAATAGCTGCAGACTGCCTGCCGGTGCTGAGGGCTTCCCTCAGCACGCAGGCACACAGCCACCTGGCAACAGCTCAAACGATTGGCTCCAGGCATTGAAAGAATTCACTGTCCAATCATTATTACAGTGATGACAACTAGGCTTTCTGCACACATACAGATCTCATGGCCATGCATGATAAAGAATACAGACTTTACAGAATTTGTTCAGGAAAGTAACTACATAAATAGCTGCAGCAGCAATGACAATGGAAGCAACGATAAACCCTGGAGATGAGGAAAATCTGGCTTTCAGATCTGCCATATTGTAATATTTTAAATGTCCAATTTTCAACAGAAAATTACAAGATGTACAAAGAAACAGAAAAGTTTGGCCATAACACAGGGGAGAAAGTAGTCAATAGAAACTCCCTGAGGAAACCCAGACACTGGACTTACTAGACAAAGACATAAATAAGGAATTACACATATGATTAAAGAGCTAACCGAAACCATGCCTAAAGAATTTAAGTATGTGAACATCTCATTGTACAGAGAATATCAATAGATAAAATTTACATTAAAAACCAACTGGACATTCTAGAGATACAAATATAATGACTAAAATGAAAAATTCAATAAGAGATTTCTCTGTAGATATGAACTTGTTGAAGAAAAAGTCAGTTAATTTAAAACTACTGAGATTATCCAGTCTGTGGAACAGAAAGAAAAAGGAATGAAAAAAAATAAACACTGTGTCAGAGATAGGTTGGACACCATCAACAATACCAATACACATATAATATGAGCGCCAGAAGGAAGGAGAGAAAAGAAGGGGTAGAAAAAATATATAAAGAAATAATGGCTGAAAACTTCCCAAATTTGATGAAAACATTAATTTGTACATCCCAGCAGCTCAACAAACTCCACGTGGTATGAACGTAGAGACATCGAAAATAGGCACATCAGACTAAGTGTGTCAAAAGAGAAGAACAAAGAATCTTGACAGCAGAAAGAGAAAAGAGGCTCAACATATTCAAAGGCTCCTCAGTAAGACAGTTGATTTCTCATCAAAAACCATGGAGACCAGAAGGCAGTGGGATGGTATCGTCAAAGTGATAAAAGGAAAATACTGTCACCAAGTATTTTATAGCCAACAAAATGATTCTTCAAAAAAAAAAAAAAAAGAAGAAATTAACACACTCCTACAAAATCTGAAAGGATCAATTGCTAGCAGGCCTGCCCTACAAGAAATACTAAGGATAGTCCAGCAGGTGTAAATGAAAAGACACTCACCTGAAAAATAAAGAGCACTACTACATGAGTAAGAAAATAAAACAGTATAAATACAGTATTACATGTACTTGTTTTCTTCTATTTGATGTAAAAGACAACTACATAAAACAATACTTATGAAACAGTGTAGATGCACTTATAAATGCATAAAGGTGTAACTTGTATGACAGTGACAGCATGAGGAGGGGGAGGGAAAAGATTGTTATCAAAGCAAAGTTTTTGTGTACTATTGAAATTAAGTTGGCATTCATGTGAATAAGATTGCTTTAAAACAATATGTTAATAATAATCTCCAGGGCAATGGAGGAGAAGGAGGAGGAGGAAGAGGAGGAGGAGGAGGAGAAGAAAAAGATAAAATAAACAACAAATTAAAATGGCACACTTGAAAATGCCTACTTTGTACAAAAAAGTGTAGTAATAGAGCATTGGGGAAATAAAAAGTCATATAGAAAGCAGATAGCAGATGTAACTTCAACCTGATAAGAAATTACATTAATGTAAATGAATTAAATATTCTAATCAAAATAGTAAAGGCAGAAATAAATGGAATAGAGAATAGATGAATAACAGAGAATAATCAACAAAAAGAAAAGTTGGTTCTTTGAAAAGATCAAGAAAATTGACAAATTTTTAGCTAATACTGAAGAAAAAAAGAGAGATGGTTCAAATTACTAAGATGAGAAATGAAAGGAAGGATGTCACTACTGCCCTAACAAAAATAACAAGGAATATAAGGGAATACCATGAATACTTGTATAGCCAATAAATGAGATAATCTAGATGAAATGGATAAATTTCTAGAAGGATATGTGACTAAATCTAATTCAAGGAGAGATAGAAAACTCAAATAATCCTACAATAAGTAGTGACTGAAACAGTAATCCAAAACATTCCCACAAGGAAATGCTAGGCCAGTATGGCTTTGCTGGTGAATTCCATCAACTACTTAAAGAAAAAACAAAAACAAAAAACAAACAAACAAAAAAATGCTTCACAAACTCGTCTAAAAATAAAGAGGTGGGCACACTTCCCAATTCATTCAATGACACAAGTTTCACACTGATACCAAAACCAGACAAAGGCATCACAAGAAAACTAAAGACTATCTCTTATGGATATAAATGCAAAAGTCCTCAACAGAATAAAAGCAAATCCAATCCAGTAACATATAAAATAGACCACAATTCAGTGGGATGTATCCAGGTATGCAAAGGCATTTCAACATACAAAAGTCAATTCATGTAATATGCCATATTAATAGAATAATAGATAAAAACTAGGAATAGAAGGGAACTTCCTCAACTTGACAGAGAACATCTATGAAAAACCTGGAGCAAAGATCATACATAATGGTGAAAGACTGAATTATTTCCTCCCAAAATCAACATTGTACTAGAGGTTCTAGTCAAAGCAAACAGACAAAGAAAATAAAGCCTCTAGATTAGAAAGAAAGAAATAAAACTATTTCAATTCCAGATGACATGATATTATACATTGAAATCACAAGGAATCCACAAAGAAAAAAGAGAGAGAGAGAGAGAAAAAAAAAACTATTAGAATTAACAACATAGTTTGACCAAAATTGTAAGACACAAATCGATATATAAAAAAGTAATTATATTTCTATACAACAGCAGTGAATAATCTAAAAATAAAATGTAGGAAACATTTTCATTTACAATAGCATCAAAAAGAATAAAATACTTAGGAATATTAAGAAAAATTTGTGGAATACTGAGGAAAATGTCTGAAACTTGTATATTGAAAACTAAAATACTACTGATAGAAGTTAAAAATGACCTAAAATAAATGGAAAGCTCTTCTGTGTTCATGGATCAGAAGCCTTATCATTGTTAGGATGGCATTTGTCCTCAAAATGACCTATAGATTCAATGCAAATCTGGCTTTTTGGGAGAAATGAGCAAACTGTTCCTAAAACTATGGAAATGCAAGATACCCAGAATAGTCAAAACAATCTTGAAAAAGAACAAAGTTTTGAAGTTTCCAAATTCAAAACTCAGTAACAAAATGGTAATCCATACAGTGTGGTACTTGCATAAGGGACACACAAATAGATTGAGAGAAAACAACTGAGAGTCCATAAACAAACTCTTATATGTAGCCAGTTAATTTTTCGTAAAGGTTCCATGACAATCCAACGGGAAAAAAGTAATTTTTACAAAAATGATGCTGGGACACCTGAACATACACCTGGAAAGAAAGAAAACTGAACTTTTACCTTAACACCATTTATGAAAATTAACTCAAAATAAATCACAGACCTGAAATTATAAAACTTTTAGAAAATGAACAATGAGAAAATCTTCAGGATTTTGAAGTACAAATACTTCTAAGATATGACAGCAAAAGCACAAACAACAAAAGAAAATATATCAAGTGAACTGGACTTCAGTAAAATTAAACACTTCTGTGCTTCAAAGGACTTCATCAACAAAGTAAGAGGACAATCCACAGAATGGGTGAAAATATTTCCAATATTTTCCCTGATAAGGGACTTTTTATCCAGAATAGACAAAGGAGACTTAAAACATGAAAATACAAAGACAAATACAATTAAAATGGGCAAAGAATTTGAATAGATGTTTCTCCAAAGAAGACATACGAATGGGAAATAAGCACATAAAAAGATGTTCAACATCAGTAGGCATTAGGGAAACAGAAATCAAAAGCACAATGACATGCCACTTCATACCAAATAGGATGACAAATATATATGATATATGATATATAAATATGTATCTATAAACTCGGTAATAAAAAGTGTTGATGAGGATTTGGAGAAACTGGACTCCTCATACATTACTACTGGAAATATAAAATGGTGCAGTCACTTTAAAAACTACTTTAGCAATTCCTCAAAATGTTAAAAGTAGAATACATCCCAGCAATTCCATTTTTTGATATATCCTGAGAAGAACTGAAAATATGTGTTCACACAAAAACTTGTCCATGAGCATTTACAGCAGAATTATTCATCATCAACTGATAGATGGATAAGCAAAGTGGTGTATTTATAACAATGGCATATTATTTGAACACAAAAAGGACTTTGGGTACTGATATATGCTACACCATGGATGAGCCTTGACAACGTCACACTAAATGAAAGACGACAATCAAAAAAGGCAGCATACTGTATGGTTCTACTTATATGAAATGCCCAGAACAGGCAAATCCGTAGAGACAGAAAGTAGAGTGGTGGCTGCTGGGGTCTAAGGGAAAGGAAGTTTAGGGAGTGACTTACTAAAGGGTACTGGTTCTTTTTGGGAGTGATGGCTACAAAACACTGAAATGTACTTAAAATCCTAATGCACAATTTCAAAGGCTGCATTTTATTGTATGTGAATTATATCTCCATAAAGCTGTTACTTTTGAAGCTGAGCCCACATATGGAGCAACTGGCCCAGCACTGACTGCAGCATCTGGAGGGGGAGTGACCCACCCACCCACCACAAAGGAAAGGATCACCTGACCCAGTGTTGGAGGGGTGCAATCTTCTTGCCGAAAGACACTGTGAGCAGCACAGACAAGGGGGCAAACAGAGCAAGGTGAGTTTGTGAAACAGGGCGAAGACACAAAGGCCTCTCAATAAAACCATTAAGAGCACACAGTCTCTAGGAGAACACATCTTTGTTTTTAAAATCTTTTTATATCTGTTTTATTCCTATTACATTTTTAATCTTTATTTTTAAACAGTCCTATATGTTTACAATTCTCATTTCATTTATATTCTCTTGGTTTTGATCTGTTATTTATTAGTCACAGTTTTCAAATATTGTATTTTGAATTTTCTCTTCTTTTTATTAAGATTCTTAAAAGATATCTCAACTCGATTGCTATTCTGCTTCAACTTGCTCTTCTATTATTGATTATACACTCTTTTCAAACCTTCTTTTCCTCCATTCTTTTAAAATTCTCTCTCTCTCTCTTTTAAGTTTTATTCCCACATAGGCTTTAGATAGATAAATAAATAAACTCCTTTAAGGACCACAATAGATAACTGATACTCCAAAAGCCACAGGGCCAGAGAGATATGAGCAGAATGAAGAAGCAGAGGAAGTCCTGCCAATTAAAATAGCAAGAGAAATCCCCTCAAAGAACGATCAATAAAATAGACATTGATGGCCTACTAGATCAAGATTTCAAAAAAGAAGTGATCAAATTACTGAAGGAACTAAAAGAGATAGTCTTTAGAGACATAAAATATATCAAAAACAAAATAGAAGCTATAAAGAAGAGCCAAGTAGAATTGGTAAATTCATTGGCTGAAATGAGATCTGACCTAAAGGCTGTACAAAGCAGGCTAGATAATGCAGCAGAACGAATAAGTGACCTAGAAGACAGGACAACAGAAAGCACCCAATCAGAACAGCTGAGAGAAAAACAAATATAAAACAATGAAAACAATATAAGGAACCTATGGGATAATATAAAGCATGCCAATCTATGCATAATAGGGGTACCAGAAGGGGAAGAAAGAACAAAGGGGATGGAAAAGGTAATTAAAGAAATCATGACTGAAAACTTCCCAAACTTAAAGAAGGAATCAGACACCCAAGCACAGGAGGATCAGAGGGTCCCAAACAGGAAGAGCCCAAAGAGAAACACGCCAAGATATATCATAAATCAAGATGGCCAGACTGAAGGATAAAGAAATGTTCCTAAAGGCAGCAAGAGAAAAACAAAGAGTGAGTTACAAGAGAAGGCTCTCAGCTGATTTCTCTACAGAAACACTACAGGCCAGAAGGGATTGGCAAGATATATTCAAAGTCCTGAATGAAAAAAAAAAGATGCAGCCTAGGATACTTGCTCCAGCAAGGCTATCCTTTAGAATAGAAGGAGAGATAAAGAATTTCACAGAGAAGCAAATACTAAAAGAATTTAGCAACACTAAACCCATGCTAAAAGAAATATTGAAAGGTCTACTCTAAATAGAAAAGAAGCAGGATGCTACAGAAATGAGAATTCATGACTGTGAGAGTATTTTTCCTTTCTTCTTCTTTTTTTTTTTTTAAATCTTGTTCTCAGTAGGATGGGTTTGAGATTACATTAATATCTGTTTAGTACACACAGTTACAGTAATTGGTTAACAGACTTACAAAAAAGTGTAATCACAAGCCAAAAACTTACAAGTGAGTCACAAAAACTAAATACAATACAAAGGAAAATTACCATACCACAAAAGGAAGAAGAAAGGAACCAAGAAGAAATACCAAATCAACTGCAAAAATAAATTGAAAATAGCAATAAACTCTCATCTATCATTAATTACTGTAAATGTTAATGGTCTAAATGCTCCAGTCAAAAGACATAGTAGCAGACTGGATAATAAAGCAAGAACCTTCAATACACTGCATACAAGAGACACACTTTAGGGAGAAGGACACATATAGATTGAGAGTGAATGGACGGAAAAGGATATTCCATGCAAATGGAAATGCCATAAAAGCAGGTGTAGCAGTATTGATTTCAGACAAAATAGACTTTAAAACAAGGGCCATAAAGAAAGATAAATAAAGACATTTTATAATGATTAAAGGATCAATACAAGATGAAGATATTACAATCATTAATATATATGCACCCAACATGAGCACCTAAGTACATTAAACAACTACTAACAGAGATAAAGGGGGAAATTGATGGGAATACAATCATTGTCAGAAATTTTAACACCACATTAACATCACTAGACAGATCTTCCAGACAGAAAATAAATAAGGCAACAGAGAAATTAAATGATACAAGAGAATAATTGGATTTAGTGGATATTTTCAGAGCATTACAATCCCCCATAACAGAATAAACAATCTCTTAAAATGTGTGTGGAACATTTTCTAGGATTGATCATGTACTTAGTCACAAAAGAAGCCTCAACAATTTTAAGAAGATAGAAATTATCTCAAGAATCTTTTCTGACCACAATGCCATGGAAACTAGAAATCAACTTCAGAGAAACAAAGGAGAAAGAAAGGAAAGCATTGAGATTAAACAACATGCTATTAGAAAACCAATGGGTCAATGATGTAATCAAAGTTGAAATTAAAGAATACCTTGAGACAAATGAAAATGAAAACACAACCACACAAAACATATGGGACACAGCAAAAGCAGTGCTAAGAGGAAAGTTTAGGGTAATGCAGGCCTTCCTCAAAAAAGAAGAACAATACCAAATAAACAATCTAACCCACCAGCTGAAAGAACTAGAAACAGAAGAGCAAAAACACACAAAAGTCAGCAGAAGGAAGGAAATAATAAAGATCATGGAGGAAATAAATAAAATAAAGATTAAAAAAATAGAGAAAATAATCAATCAAACCAAAAGCTAGTTTTTTGAAAGAATAAATAAAATCGAAAATCCTCTGGCCGTACTCACAAAGAAGAATAAAGAGAGAGCACAAATTTGCAAAATAAGAAAGGAAAATGGAGAAATTACAACAAATAACATAGAAATACAGAATATCATATGAGAATATCATGACAAACTACATGGAAAAAAATGGATAACCTAGTGGAGATGGACAAGTTTCTGGAAACATACAGTCAACTAAGACTGAATCAAGAAGAAACTATCCACTTGAACAAATGGATCACTAGGAATGAAATTGAATTAACAATAAAAAACCTCCCTACAAATAAAAGTCCAGGACTGGACAGCTTCACCGGGGAGTTCTACCACACATACAAAGAAGAACTCATACCAGTCCTTCTCAAACTCTTCCAGAAGATTGAAAAGAAGGAATATTCCCAAACTCATTCTATGAAGCCACTATTACCCTGATACCAAAACCAGGCAAAGACACCACCAAAAAAGAGAATTACAGACTAATATCACTGATGAACACAGATGAAAAAAGTCCTTACCAAAATACTAGTAAATAAAATCCAACAGCACATAAAAAAGATAATACATCATGCTCAAGTGGGGTTCATCTCAGGGACACAAGGGTGGTTCAACATATGAAAATCAATCAATGAAATAGTTCACATCAACAAGAGAAAGGACAAAAACCACATGATCATCTCAATAGATGCAGAAAACTTTTGATAAAATTCAACACCCATTTATGATAAAAATTCTCACCAAAGTGGGTATTGAGGGAACATATCTCAACATCATAAAAGCTATAGATGACAAACCTACAGCCAGCATAGCACTCAACGATGAAAACCTCAAAAGATTCCCACTAAAATCTGGGACAAGTCAAGGATTCCCACTATCACCACTCCTATTCAACATAGTCTTGGAAGTCCTGGCCACAGCAATCAGGCAAGTAACAGAAGTAAAAGGGGTCTAAATTGGAAAAGAAGAGGTAAAAGTGTCACTATATGCAGATGACACGACAATATATATAGAAAACCATAAAAGGTCCACACAAAAACTACTAGAGCTGATCAAAGAATTTAGCAAAGTAGCAGGTTACAAGATTAATGTTCAAAAATCAGTTGCATTTCTTTACACAAATGATGAGTCAACAGAAAAAGAAAGTAAAGAAACAATCCCCTTTAAAATAGCACCCAAAGTAATAAAATATCTAGGAATAAATCTAACCACAGACGTGAGAGAATTATACACAGAAAACTATAAACCATTGGTGAAGGAAATTAAAGAAGACATTAAAAAATGGAAAGGTATCCCAAGCTCTTGGATTGCAAGAATCAATATTGTTAAATTGGTCACACTGCCCAAGGCAATCTACAGATTTAATGCAATCCCTACCAAATTATCCTGGACATATTACATAGAACTAGAACAAATCACAATAAAATTTATATGGAACCATCAAAGACATAGAATTTCCAGGGAATAACTTAAGAAAAAAAGAAAGAGGCTGGAAAAATAACTGTCCCAGACTTGAGACAATACTATAGAGTTACAGTCGTCAAGACAGCATGGTATTAGTACAAAAACAGACATACAGCCAAATGGAACAGAATAGAGAGCCCAGAAATGAGCCCAAATACTTTTGGTCAACTAATATTCAACAAAGGAGGCAAGAATATACAATGGAATAAAGATAGTCTCTTCAGCAAGATAAACATAAGACAAGATACAATAAACCTCCTAGGAGAAAATACAGGCAAAATATCTGACATACATCTCAGAAATCTTCCCCTAGGGCAGTCTACCCAAGCAATAGAAATAAAAGCAAGAATAAACAAATGGGACCTAATGAAACTTACAAGCTTCTGCACAGCAAAGGACACCTTAAGTAAAACAAAATACAACTTACAGAATGGGAGAACATTTTTGCAAATGAAACTAACAAAGGCTTGATCTCCAGAATATATAAGCAGCTCATATGACTTACTAAGAAACAACCAAATAACCCAATCCAAACATAGGCAGAAGACCAAAACAAGCAATTCTCCAAGGAAGATATACAAATGATCAATGGGCACATGAAAAAATGCTCAATATCACTAATTATCAGAGAAATGCAAATCAAAAGTACAATGAGGTATCACCTCAAACCAGTCAGAATGGCCATCATTCAAAAATCCACAAATGACATATGCTAGAGAGGCTGTGGACAAAGGGAAACCTCCGACACTTCTGGTGGGAATGCAGTTTGGTGCAGCCACTGTGGAAACAGTATTGAGTTTCCTCAAAAGACTAGGAATAGAATTGCCATATGACACAGGAATCCCACTCCTGTGCATATATCCTGAAGGAACCCTACTTCAGGATGACAGCTGCAACCCCAATATACATAGCAGCACTATTTACAATAGCCAAGACATGGAGATAGCCTAAATGTCCATCAACGGATGACTGGCTAAAGAAGTGGTATATTTATACAATGGAAAACCACTCGGCTATAAAAACTGACAATATAGGGCCATTTGCAGCAACGTGGATGCTCCTGGAGAATGTCATTCTAAGTTAAGTAAGCACGGTAACAAGGAATAAAGAGAAGTTACCTCTAAGTACAGTTATTTTGATTAAAATATACATACAGAAAGCAAGTCACCCCCACGACTGCTGCCAGGAGGAGCATCTGAATGTAATAGCCCAGCCCAAGCAAAGTAGATTCCGACCTTCTCTCCGTAGAATTTCCTGTAGAAAGACAGAAGGTAGTTTCAGAAGACACACATATTCACTCTGTAGCTTCATCCTCATGTTAATTTCTTTTTTCTTTGTTTTTTGGTGGGGCATAAATAGGTTTATTTATTTGTTTTTTAAATGGAGGCATTGGGGATTGAACCCAGTACCTCATGCATGCAAGGCATTCACTCTACCACTGAGTTATACCCTCCTTCCATCATACTAATTTCTGATTCTAAATCAAGGGGGCTTTAAGTTTAAACCTCTGACTCAATTCACACTTAAAACATATGCGCTTTCACAGCAGCCCCCAAATTCTACCGTGAAATAAGAAGTATTTTACGTATCATAGAAATACAGATCACTGGTTCACCTGCTGAAGAGAGATAAATGAGAACAGAGCAAAGGAGGGGACGAGGCCGACTCCGGAGCAGATGCAGGGGATCATCACCACTCACTGGACAGTCTGGCACATTCAACAAATCCCACCAAAGATCATTCTTAACAGGCTTGACACAAGTGGACTTCAACTACTGGCTCAGTCATCTGAGTCTGCCTTATCTCGGGAACTTCCCAGGAGCAAATGCATCGTAAACCACAGATAATAAGGAAATGGCTGATAATGATAACAACTGGGAGTGCAATGTCTCTCTGACAAAATATTTATAAAACTCATGTAGGAATGGGAGAGGGCAGGAGGGATGTGGCTGAGTAAGGAACTGCCCTGTATTCTTTTTATCTAGCACGTCGGCTGTTCCTAGGTTTCAAAAACACTTCAATGTTACTCAGTTAATCTGGAGTAGACGGAACAGGCCAGGGAGGCAAGATTAGAAGAAAGGAGTCAGGGCACGAAGCGGTGCCAGGCTGGTCCTGAAAGGGAGACAGACACAGACAGGCAGACACAGAGGGCTTAGGGATGAGGCGGAACAATGAGGCGGCGGCTCAGGTGTGTTTGCTGCTGCTGATACTTCCCTCAGCTGGAGCACTGCTGACGCGGCAGTGCTGGGTAAAACCTGTGACTTTCCTCAGCTCTGAGTTCTCTCGGAAGCTTCCGGCTCAGTCTGGAGCTGAGATGAGCTCCGAGGGCCTAGTCTAGGGGGGACTCAGCTCTGAGAACAGCCTGGAGTCCTGAGAAACTTCACGCAGGAACCCCTAGGGCTGGACCAGCGCTCACAGGGCTGCTGTGAGACCAGCTCCATCGTCAGAGACCTGGGCGTGGACCATTCCATGGGGAAAATGGCTGAGCCTGATGCCAAATCAGATAGGAGGGACAAAGTGTGTTCATTCTCATGTGACTGGTCTTTGTGGCCTGGCTCACAGATGGCAGGCTCAGGATGGTGTCTGGCAGAGAAAACCCTGGCAATGGGTTTGAGATATCTTGGACTCTTTCTTGTTAAGCTTTTTGTAATACATTCTTATCAACTATCCATCCTGAAAATGCCACATTCAAAACTGAAAGAATGTTAGAAGTTGCTTGCTCCAACTGGCCAATGGTAAACACACCCTGCTACAGTTAGAGAGCTGGTCAGGCAGCCTCTGCCTGCATATTTACAATGACGGAGAGTTCATTACTTCCAAAGGTTACATGTCGGCAAGAATGTCAGAAAGAATTTTTGAACCTTAAACAGATGTCTGCCCCCTAGTCCTTGCTGAAAGGCTAGAAATAATGAGGATCCCTTCAAATGTAGTTTTGTCTGATTGTTATCTCTCTCTGTCAAAAACACCCCAATTCTTAACATCAATTTTTCAAAATTCAGCTTTGATTTCTTTTTATCAAACTTATACCATACATTCATTAAAGAGTCAAACAGTTCTCGAACACCGATTGTAAAAAGGAGCAGTTCCCAACAACCACCCCATTTCCTGGTCAGAAGCAACAATGTTCAGCTCCTACTGCTGACTCTTGGAATAAAAACTCCCTATTTCTGACTAATATCCTTGTAACACAGCCTACTGACTTTTTCAGCTTTATGTATCACCTATTTAACTTTCTATTTTGGAAAATGAATATTAAGCTCTCTTTCAAACCACATCTCCTCTACACACCCAAACCTTCATTCTTCCAACCTTTTGATACAAATACATTATAATTTTGATCAGCTCAGTATCCCTGCTTTACATTATTAGGACTCTCTACAGACTGTTCACAGCTGTAGCAAGTTGTCTGCTAGGCTTACTTTTTTATTCCCTACTTTGTTTTTCCTGGAGTTAATAATTGTCTTGGTGGTTCATAGCTTAGATTTCTCTGCGCTTAACAATTCAACCCCATACCTTCTCCTAATGAATAACTTTCTCAATACTTTCCAATTCACTGTCTACAAATTTCATCTCCTTGAATAAATCTCTTCAGATCTCCTTCAACCTGGATTAAAGACATGCTAGTCTTGTCACAGAGCTCAAGGGGCCACTAGTGGGAAGCAACAAGGGAATACATGGACCAGGAGAAGGGAACAGATCAACATAATTTCCTTCACAAAACATACTTAAAATAGTGGGAAAATTGTTTTCTTTACAAACACAAACACACACACCAACCCCAAAATCCCGTAAAGAATGATTAAATAGCCATCAAACCCATTGCCCTGCCATCAAATTTTGTATAACATAAAACAAAAATAACAGAAGGAATATATCATATAAATATGAATCTCAAGGGGGATGGGGTACACTCAGTGGCAGAGTGTGTGCTCAGCAAGCATAAGGTCCTAGATTCAATCTTCAGTACCTCTATTAGAAAAAAACATTAGAAACAATAGAAAAATGTATCAACTTTAAATATTTACAAATATAAAAACTTCCTGTTTTAAAACTGTTCTACAGGATAATCCGGGTTAATGAGAAAGTGCCTCTTCATGACTGTGATCCTGCTGATAATTGTGGGAGGAAATTAGAGTATGACCACATGAAATAAAATCCCTTATGTAATAATGATCCCGGGTGACAATCATTATTGGCTGCTGTCATCACAAAAAAGAGAGTCAACTGGACATTATGTACCTTATGACAGGAGTACAAAACTTCATATAACAAATATTCTTGCACAAATTTGAACCTCGTTCAGATCAAGCTTTTAGGGGAGGATCAAATCACTTAGCTAAAGCCAATACATAGGATGGAGAAATAAGTCTAACCACAGGGGAGAATGAAATCAACCAAACAGGAAATAGAGAAATCCCTCAGCAATTTCAAGGAAAATGAGAAACAGGAAAATTATAGATTAGAACCCACTTGAGAGATATGCTAGCTGCAATGTGTGAACTTAGTCTGGATCCTGATTTCAACCCCAAAACTGCTTAAAAGTGTATTTTTGTGACAATCAGGGAATTATTTTGTAACCCTAAAAAAAATGAATATTCCAATTGTATTTGAAAGAGACCTTGTCATTTCACTAATGAAAGGTTAAGCTACGTAGGATTGCCTTCAAAATGATCCCGAAGTGGGGGAGGGGAAGAGGTGGAGATGAAAGTTGCAACAACAGTGACTCTGAGTTGATAATTCTGGAGATGGGTGACTGATACAGACAGGCTGGCTGTGCTGTTCTCTCTACTTCTGTACGTGTTTGTATCTTTCCATAAAATGTGAAACAAACAAAAAGACTTCAGTGATTTAAAACCCTCACTTGGAAGGTTAAGAGGTTTGCCCAAGTAGGTGGGCATCTGAATGGGGCACTGAGATTAGGAAGATCAGGCACCTGGCTCCAGGCCGACCTGGGGCTACCTTGACCCTTCTCTTCTCCTCACCATCCACAGCCAGCCCATAACTGCATCCTGTCAGCTCCACTCCCCAAACGCATTCTCCCTGGCTCCCACCATCTCTCATCTGGCCCACTCCAAGAGCCTCCGACCAGGCCTCCCTGCTTCCTGGGTCCCTGCAATTCATTCTCCACATTATCTTTGCAAATTGTGAGAGAAAATTACCTTAGTGCTTAAACTATCATGACTGCTTCTCACTGCACTTAGAGTCTACACTACTTTCCGTGCTCCTGATGCCCTTCTAAACCTCGCGTCTCATCACTCTCACCAGCGTTGGCTCCAGTATCTCCTCAAACCTGCTGAGCACATTTGTGCCTCGGGGCAATGGAGAAGCTGCCTCTATTCCTGGGGTGACTTATCCCAGATCCTCAAAGACCAGCCTCCTTATCACCATCTCAGCTCACATGTAACCTTCTCAAAGATAGCTTTCTTGACTCCATTTCCCCCAAGTCTCCCATCTCAACACTGTATTATTTCCTTCATTTCAATCTGAAATTGTTTCCTTATTAGCCCGATTATTTTTGTTTGCTCAGTTGTCCTTGGCCTCCCTCCTCCCAGAAGCCTTGCACAAACAGCATAAGCTCCCGGGGAGCAGCCGGCGCTGATGCTCTGAGAATACACATGCTGAGCGCGACATTACAGTCACGTGGTGTAGTGAAACGGTGTCGAACAGCAGATAGAGCTAAGCAGTGAGAATACTTCTCTTATTTTATAATTTAAGTGAAACCTAACATTTACTTCTGTTTAATGAAGAATTTGGTAGGTCTTTGTTCCCAGTTCCTGGACGGCAACCCCTAAAGCCTTGAAATTTCCCAAGATAGGAGTGTCTTTACTATTCATGGTGGACCCTTGGATGGCTTGTGTTCATGAGATAACTCAGGATGGGGACTGGCCAGCCAGAGACACCAACCATGTGATTAGAGGAGTGGGGCTTTGAGCTTTGTGACAAGTGACTGACCATCAGGAGAGGTAGGGGCTCAAATGTTAGGGCTTTGACTTACAGTTATTGTGTGGGGTAGCCATGTCAGTAGTGACCCAATAAACCATGTCTTTGTAATAAAGTCTCCAGTAAAAACTTGGGGCAACAAAGCTCAGAGCTCCTGTGAGCTTCCTGGTTGGTAACACTCTCGGAGGACTGTCACACTCAGAAGCCATGAGGGCAACCCTGAGCCCTTCCCACTGGAGTGCCCTCCACAACAGCTCACCTGATGAGATCTAAGGGCTGCTTCTTGTCTATGCTTCGAGGAGGAGCACATTCCCTGTACAGAAGGCCCTGTTCACTGGGGCAGCTGAGGTCCTCTGATGGAGGCTGAAGTTGCACTGGGAAGCAGAAGCAAACAGGTGAGCGTCACTGTCACCACGTGTTCACATGTTCTGCTAATAAAATGTGGTGCTAACACTTTGTGGTCATTTGTAAATAAGGGGCCATCCTTTGCCAGAAGGGATGGAGGTACCATATAATTTTTCATAATTCTCACCGAGGATTAATACTAACCCCTTGAGGGTCATTTGCAAACGTGGCTGGAAAGGAACACTTGGATGTTACACTCCTGGGACCACCGTGGGTACCTGGTGAGGGCCTTGCAGATGCTTAATGTCCTACAACCGGGCCAGTCTTCCACAGCAAAAAAAACTACGCCACCCAAGTGCCCAAACTGCTTCAGTGGAGGCAGCAGCCCCCTCCTTGGACACCCAGAGGAACCTGGACTCTGGCTGTTTAGGGGCAGGGTCAATTCTAAAACCCAGGCTATTTTGTCCCCACAATTCAGTAGTTATTCGGTGACAGCACATGGAATATAAACAATAAAGAAACTTGACATGATGTTATATATTTAGCTTACTCAAGAAACAAAATTTAAATCCAGTCATTCTCCTTCCCACCTGACGTACTTTCCTTTCTCCTGTACTAGAACCAGATTATTACCCACCCAGCCTTAGCATGGGTCCTGACTCCACTTACCTCCCTCCCAAACAACACATGAGATGATTCCTCAGCCTGGATGTGGAACCAGCAATTACAACAGGCTTTAGTGGAAAAGAAATGGTTGTGTGCAGATGCCAACTAAACACTGTAGAATCCTGGTGTCCCACATTAGTAATCATGACAGCTGTTTGCAAGTGTCCCCAAAGTTCATTTCAGACTCTCACTGCTAATTTTGCTCGGATATAAATATAAAACATGTGGACTGCTGGGCTGGACTGCTATGCTGAGTCTCTGATCCAGGAAGCTCAGTGTCTGCTCCCTGCAACCAGCTCCCTGTTCTGTTCATGCATGTGCATCAAGCAGCTGTTTAGTGTCCATTTTAGTATCTTAGACAGTGTATTTCAGTATGGTCTTCATCCACAAATACGTGTACCACACAGTAGTAATGATCAATCTCAGTCTTTGCTTTCTTTTGTCTTAGAGAGTCAGATAAACGGATAGCAAGGTAACAAAGTCATAGAGCGCTATAATATAGTATTTCCTTTATTTCAATGACAGGATTTATTTAAAGAGCTTAGATATAACATCTTTGCATTTATGGCATCATTTAGCGTCTGAAGCTCTTACATTTTACAAACTTCATTTCATGCGAGATGTTGTCAGTTAGAGAAGTGCTTCTGAATTTGAGGGGTTGCTGTCATCTCAGATGGAGTCCCTAAAAAATGTCAAAACTCTGCAGTATTGTCATCATGACAAGAACTCAGACAGATGAAATTTGGAAAGCCCTGTGATTTACTAGTGCACAGACAGAAAATGGTATTTCAGAGGGAAAAAGCCTGAATTACAGAAAATGATAAATGAAATGGTCTAACATGCATTTCCCTTACAAAGAACTAATACTTCTTTGGTTGATAATAACATCTGTCAGTAATTATGAAAAGAGCTGGCAAATGCATAGTACTTACTATTAGCCAGGGCTGTTCTAAAATTCAAGCAGATTCATTAATCCCCATAGCATCTCTACGAGGTGGGTACTATTATTATCCCCATTTTATTGATGAGGAACTTGATAAACACAGAGGCTAAATGACTTTTACAAGGTAGACAGCGAGAAACCAGCACAAGTGTTCCAGCCTGAGTCTATGCTCTTGGCCACTTCTACCTTTTTTTTTTTTTTTTTTGGTGGCAGGGAGATAATAAGGTAATTCTGGTGGGGGGGTGGGGAGGTAATTAGGGTTATTTGTCTATTTTAGAGGAGGTGTTGGGGGCTGAACCCAGGACTTTATGCGTGCTAAGCATGCGCCCCATCACTTGAGCTGTACCCTCACCTCTCGTGTCTATGTTCTTAGATGCTAATCCACACTGCCCCACATGGTAACTCTGGGGGAAATACAGTTCATTCATTCACCCACTTGTTAAACTCAGCCTTCCTGGTGCCTGGGATTCAGCAGTGAACAAGACAACATGGTTCCTGCCCTAAATGGGCTTGTCGACTCCTGACATATTATCTTCATTTTACCCAGGAAGTAACAAGGTCAAGAAGACTCACCTTTTCCTGTTAACACCGGAGGATACATGAAGTGCTTTATTTCATTTCTGCCATTTGACTTACACCATGGGAAGGGAAAGCTGCCTTGCAGATCCCGGAGCTCACAATCCAGTTAATCCTGAATTTTTTTTTAAAACTGTCCCTTACTTGATACTTGATCTGAGAAAGGATGAAGTAAACCTAAATAGATTCTAAGAAAGCGTGTGGTTTATACAGGGTAAATAACCAGCCACTGTTTACTATCCTAACAGGAATCTGTAGGCATATTTCTTTTCTTTCTCTTTTTTCATTTTTATGGGCAGCTTTTAAAAACCAAACCAAACCAACAAAACCAAATCACTTATAATTCAACAGCAGGTTCTAAATCACCCCCAAGACAGCAGCTAAACTCGGTTTAGACTTACAGTGCGGCTCCTGGTGGTTGGATTGATGAATGTATCTCTATCCTGAATATAAAAGTCGTTCACGCAGCTCTTCTCAAATAGGGCAATGAAAAACTCTTGTTCCGGTTGTTGATACTTTCATCCACTTGGAGGACTTTCATAAAACAGCTGAAGGTATCAAAGGCTGAGGACACGGTTTTCAGATGATTGGGATTCAGAGGCAATTTTATGTACAGTATCTCAGCGTATGTACAGATCACCTCCCACAGGGTGTGTACATTTGCAAATACAAGCTTGTCATCCAAAACCTATATTGGGAGAATGAAAACACAAACCAGGAAACTATTTTCACATTTTTAGTACACAGATTTTTCTTACATTGCTGGTAGTTAAAGCACTTGTGCAAACACACACAGATATGACACTGGTAAAAGTGAAGATATAATGAAAATAGATTTGCAAACCATCATACATTTTTGCATTAAAGTTAATTTCTTTGTTGAAATTACTGAAAAGTTATTTAAAATCCTTACAATTCATTCATAAAATAACCAATGTTTTAGATGAAGAAAAGTAAACTTGTTAACTTTTAGTCCAAATTAGTAACTAAGAATAGAAACACGAAAAAATTCTTTGCAGGGGCACTGTAATGACAATTTTTTAAATTTCTTAAACCTAGGACTATTTACATATCTGTTCAATATAATGTTAAACAGCCATTAAAAGGGATTTAAAAGAATTATATTTATTAATATGGAATATATAATAAAAGGAAAAAGAAAAAAATGTGAAATAATAATTTTCATTTTTGGAAGGGAAAAATATCTACATTTGAACAAAAAAATGTTTAGAAGGATTTTAAGATTCTTTATGTATAACTAAGGTACAGATGATTTTTAATTCCACTGTTTTTAATTCCATTGGATTTTAATTCCAATGTTCTTTCATTTTCAATTTTGGGGGAAATTTTTATAATAAAAAAACTTTAAAATTGTTCTTGCATAAATACATTAATAGATATATTTATGACTACATTCTCTGGCTATTAAAAAAGATCTCGTAGCTTTGGATCTGAAAAATACATTCCATAATGCAGATTCTGACTGACTCGCCTCCCAGTCCAGAGCGAAGGCACGGCTAGGGTGACATGTTTCAAATATCAGTCCAGGGAACATGCAGGCTCCCAGCCAACGGCTGCAAAGGGACTGACACTGATCTGCTTGCTCCCAGCTGCAGACCATCACAGATGAGTTTAGATTCATAGGCTCAAGTTTTCTCTGTCAAAAGAAATCAGAAAATGTTAGGCTTTTACTTTCACCAAGGGAACAAGAAGTTGTTTGATTTTCTTTTATTAAAAAAAAAACAACAAACCAATTTGAACCTGAAGAAAAGACATTTGCTCAAAATACCACAGTAGCAATGAAGGTGCTCTGGCTGGCAGGGACTTGTTGGATTCCTTTGAGTGCTGGACTCCTCACATGGAATTCCCTTGGCACTCCAGAAGGCCTGTGGTTGTCCCCATGGGTTTGTGGCCATATGTGGTGCACAAAAGTCTCTGGCTTTGCCACAATTTCAAAGCCTTTTTTGGCTTATGAAAGGCTTTGCACTCAAATGGAGTTTTCTTGAGTCCACTCACTGATGTCATTCACCAGAGTTATAGTCCAGATCTGACATTCTAGACTCTTAAAATCTTGCAGACATTCAAATGGTTCAGGTTTGGATGTGTATTCACCTCTGCAGGCCTGGACCAAATTCCATAAAGCCACCCGGACAAGTTCAGCAAAATGCAAAGACATTTTTCTTTCTGCAAGACTGAAATGTCTGTGAAGCTATAAAAACTTCTGCATCTACAAAAATAGGGAACCAACTCATCAATAACATATCTATCCATAATGCATGGACATTTGAAAAAATACTGTATTTACTCCTATTAAATTCTATCTGGCTTTTGCCAAATTGTGTCCTAAACTGTAAGGAAAGTATATAAATGTAGAGAATTTTTGACCTTTTAAGAGAAAAAGGAACCCTCCTACTCGGTTGGTGGGAATGTAAATGTTGCAGCCACCATGGAGGACAGTATAGAGTTTCCTTAAAAAACTGAAAATATACTTCCGTGTGATCCAGCAATCCCATTCATGGGTATATGTCTGGAGAAAAATATAATTCAAAAAGACACATGCACCCCAGTGTTCACAGCAGCACTATTTACAATAGCCAACACACTGAAACAACCCAAATGTTCACTGGCAGATGATTGGATAAAGAAGTTGTGGTATATTATATATATATGTATATTTACATATATACACGCATATACACACACATATATACACATGAACACACACACACACAATGGAATACTGCTCAGCCATTAAAAAATTAAATAATGTCTTTTGCAATAACATGGATGGACCTACAGGGTATTATGCTAAGTGAAATATGTCAGAGAAAGAAAAACAAATATTCTATTTATTAACTTATATGTATATCTAAAAAATAAAACAAATTAATTACTATAATAAAACAGAAATAGACTCACAGGTACACAGAACAGACTGGTGGTTACCAATGGGGAGAAGGAGGAGAGGGAGGCAGGAAGGGGGTAAGGGATTGAGAGGTAAAAAGTACTATGTATAAAATGGATAGGTTATAGGGCTGTATCATACAGCACAGGGAAATATAGCCATTATTTTATGGTGACATTAAATGGAATATAATATATAAAGATGTTGAGCCTCTGTGTTGTACACCTGAAAATAATATGATGGAAATCAACTACTCAATTATAAAATACTTAATCAAAGTTTTTTTCATATTATTTGCAATAAGTTAGAAGCCAGCACTGTCAATAGAAACATAGTGCAAGTCACAATTTTCCAGTAATCCCATTTAGACAATAAAAAGGAACAAGTGTACTTAATTCCAGGAATAATTATATTTATCCCAAAATATCCAATATACTATCATTTCAAAAGTGTGATTAACACTTTGAAAACTTTTAATAAATATTTTACATTATTATTGTTGTACGAAGTCTTGAAAATCTATTATGTATTTTCCACTTATAGAACATCTCAATTCACAATAGCCACATGTGGCTGGTGGCTACCATACTAGACAGAGCAGATTACACCATTCACACTTCTGATAAATTACCTGCTCTTATTTATTTAAAAAACTTCCAGAAAAGGCTTTAGATATTCCCTATATCTAACAAAGCAACCTTGACGGGTGAGGAATATCTTCATTATAAAGTGAAAAATAAAGGTAAGAGAGCCATGGTTACATGTAAGTTAATGTAACAATTCCTTCTTAATTCATTCAGGACTTTACAATCTTTCTTCATATTCCAAGGATTCACTGTCACTGTGCAATGTTTTTCACTATAATCATCTTTGGAATTGAGAGGCTTCTGATGACCCTGCTTTGTGCATCTGTACATAAAAGAAAATAACAAAACAGAGAAAAAGACCTTATTAAAGATAATTTAGGGGAGTATAGCTCAAATGAAAGATCATATTCTTAGCATGCACAAGGGCCTGGGTTCAATCCCCAGAACTTCTTATAAAAATAAAATAAATAAAAACCTAATTACCACCCCCTGCAAAAAATTAATTAATTACTTTAATTAAAATTTAAAAAAAGATAATTTAGAGAAGCCTTATCAGGCTACAAGAGCTACAATGAATGCCCCTCCTCCATTAATTTAGAAGAAGTTTCACAATATTTCCCAACATAAAGGCTAAAATATAATTCGGAACACTTCCTGATGGTCAGCATCATTTTAACAAAAATGTAGATAATTACCTCCCTGGTGTCAAAGCTCTGTCAGAGATGGGCACAGAAAATTTAGTAAAAATTATTTTGCAACTACCTTTGAAAGAAATGCTGAGAAATGATCTTTTCTGTTGGAAATTAGCCTGCTTTTACATTCTGCAGTAGGCATACGTGTTTACAAACCAGGCAGGAACTGGATCATATTTTACACATACTTTAGAAACTGATTTGAATTTTGCTCTCTACCTGCAAGGCTATTTCTTAGGTAATAACATAAGCTGGCCACTATACTAAATTTTGTTTCCCTGTTTGCTTAATCCTCACAACTCTGTAAGCTGCTATTATTACACCCATATAACAGACATAGAGCTTGAGACAGAAAATAATTTGGGTAACTTGGTAAATGGTGGAGCTGGGTAATATCGCAGCCAGTCTGACACTCAAGTCCATTCTTCTCACCGATGTCTGATACTGCTGCCTACATTCAGCAATGACTCCTGATTTCATATTTAAGTGTGTCATTTCTAAAAGTGCAAAGCTATATTAGTACTGCTGTGTAAATTATTCTTTTCAGATGTGATTGCCAAAAAAACAAAAACAAATAAAATCAGGGTGCCACTGAGGGGAGGGCGAACTGCATATGGATGGACACAAGGGGACTTTATGAGGACACAGTTGCACAACTCTAGAAATAGTTAAAATGGCTGAATTGTACAATTATAATATGTGAATTGTATGGCCTGTAAATTACACCTTAATACAGCTATTAAATTAAGAAACTGAGATACCAAATTAAGACTAAAACACATATATATATATCATACATAGTACAACAGGCAAATATCATTATTTACTGCACCATTTTCCTTCATGCAGCTTCCTTTCCTCACCTGTTAATGAAAGGATGATTCATTTTTAAAATAGCCTTTTAATTTATTCAGCAAATAATTTTTGACGGCCTACAATGTACCCAGGACTACTCTAGGCACTTGGAATAGATCAATAACAAAACAAAAGTCCTGTCCTCACGGAGCTTGGTTGGAGTCTAGCTGGGGTGGGGGGTGGAGATGACAATACACACAACAGAGCAGCAGAGGAGGTGGCATGCTAGGAAAGAGGAACCATGGAAAAAAGTAAAAAGGGCAAAGTAAAGAGAGTTGAGGGTATAGGATGAGGGTGATGTTGTATTAAATACCAGAGCAGGGCACACTGTGAACTGAGGTTAGAATTAAGACTAGGAGGTGAGAAGTCCCAGGAGGACGGAATAACCATCACCAAGGCCAGCGTGACCTCGCATGTTCCAGAATGGGGGCACGGATGGAGCTGCGGAGAAGGGTCAGTGCAGATCCTGTATGGCCTTGGAGGAGATTGTAAGGACTGTGGCTTTTACCCGGAGTGAAATGGGGAGGCACTGCAGAAGGACGACACAATCTAACTTAGGTTTTCAAGGCTCACTTGACTGCGGGGTGAGAATAGTGCAAACGGGTCAGAGATGAAAGGTGGGAAGCTACTGAGAAGGGCTATGCAGGAGGAGAGGACAGTGGCTCAGGGCAGGGAAGCAGCAGTGGAAGCAGGAGCCATGGTGAGAAGTGGCTGGGCTCTGGATATGTTTTAAAGGCAGTGTTAAACCAGATCTATTGACAGAATTCATGTGGTATGTCAGTGAAAGTCAGAATAACTCCAAGTTTTTTGACCCAAGCAGCTGGAAGGATTAAGTTTCCACTAACTGAATGGGGGAGGCTGCATAAAGAACCAGTTTGGGGGGTAGGAGGACCAAGAGTTCAGTTTTTACACATGTTGGTTTTAAGATATCAGAGTTCCAAGTGAAGATGCCAAATCAGCAGAATATTATAAGAGTCCAGAGTTTGAGAGAAAAAGTCTAACGGGAGACAGAACTGTGGGAATCATGGGTCACACAGGTGGTACAGGAAGACATGAAACCCAGGTACTCAAACATTAAGATACCCTGGCATTAACCATAGAAGTTATCCTTGAGGGCTTGCCTACTAGGTGAGGATATCAGTCCTATTTCCCGACCACTCGAGTTTTAAAAAGGAACTTACAAATGAATTCGTGCAAGACACTGCCTCCAGTGTGTGGGATCAGAGCTGGAGTCAGAGAATGGGATGGTGCACGCTACTCCCTACGGCACATTGTGTGTGCGTGTGTGTGTGTGTGTGTGTGTGTGTACGCATATTTGTGTGAGCAGGGGGATGAGTTACACCTGTCTTAAGAAAAAGAGGTAGAAATTCTAGAAGCCGAAAGATGAAAGAACATCCAGATCTGGTAGAGGGAACAGGGGAAACACTGTACTGTAAGACATATCCCCATACTGCCATTTCCCACCATCCTTTCATCAGGAACACAGTTGGAAACTGGGGAATTATGTAGATACGTGTGATGTACACAAACTTTCTGACTATGTAACACTAAATATCTACATATGTAGCAAGTTAATGATATTTATATCTGCTTCAAGTTTAATAACAAGTTCACAACAGAGGGAAAATAAAATATTGAGGACTGGTAGAATTATACTTGAAGGCCTTTCAATGCTCAGAATGGAAGCAAAAGCGGCTTCACCCCACAAAGAATGTCATTATGAGTCAAGAATGTTTATATTTGCTTAAGAAATTGAGAGTTACAACTTCCTGCTTTAAAGAGTTAACTTTAAGACAGATACCATACTATAAGCAACATCTATACTGGTGCTTTCTTAAAGCTATTTTTAGTTCCTGCTTGTTCTGATGTACTCCAGAAACTCTGCAAAGGAAACCTTCTATTCAAAGGCTTAAAGGAATAAAAAAAGAAATAACACTGCATTCTTTTAAGTGTTCTCTGTACTGAAAGTCATTTGCAAATGCAGCACCCTGCCACATATCTACATTTTTAACAATAAAGACTTTTGTGCAATTTTTCAATTGCTATGTGACTTTGCGTCAGTCTCTCACTCAGAAGCAGAATAGAGTACCAGAAAATGACACATCATGTCTAAAACTACAGATGTGGAATATGAACTTACACCAGGAAACAGCTAAGTGGGAGGGTAAGGTTTACCTTTTAAGTTACCGTAAGTGCAGTTACATCTTCTCCCTGATTCCCCTGTGAAGTGAAGAACTAGTCTTTTCCAGGAAAGCTCTCAATCTGAGTACTGTTTTCTTTAAAATATTTGGAGATTCTTTTTTAAGGTTCTTTCACTTTTAAGTCTTTCCCCAACTCTACATCCCATAACAAGTGTTAAAATTATCCAATAGCCTATTGTTACAGAACATACTATACAAAAGCTGAGGTTTCCCAGTGCTTGGATCCCACAACTCTGCTACCAGATAATCCTAAAGCCTTCCTTCCATAACTGACTCTTCTGCCAATTCCCAGCTGAGGGCAAATTTGGCTTCTCAGCACAGTTAAATTTCTAACTCTGCCTACAAACACTCTACTGCCAGTAAGGGAACTCTAAGGGAGCCAACAAAGCCCCTAGTGAGTGTTGCCTCCTTCAAACAATCAAGATGCCATCACCAAGCAAATATTTAAACCTACTGCAAAACTTCTGAAGACAACTTACAAACAATATAGTTTATATAGATTCATACTATTTGCTCTGGAATAGTGATTTCCAATGGAGGGAACAAAGGACCACATGACCCAAGCAATTATTTAAAATTTCACATAACTATCCCTATTCACCTGAGGATTCAGGCAAGCCCGTCTTATAGGTCTAGGTGTAACAGAATGGCAGCACCTCTTCAGTAGGGTGAAAAACAGCGAGGTAGACTTTTAGTGAAAGGGAGTGATGTAATAGGACCCACCGCCCACTTACCTCCCACCACAGGACAATCATCTCAGATCGAGAACAAACACTTTGGGAAACAGAGGTTGTTTATGTTTTTATGGTTTTCTGGTGGAAATAATGCCCTGAGTCACGTGAAGTTGTGGCTGCAAAATTGAACAGGAGACCAGACATTTTCACATTCAGGACACAAATAATCAGCCCCCGAGTGGTCACAATAACTGTTCTCCCCTTTGCCTGTTCACCCCAAAAGCTGCAGGACTCTCCTGCTTGCAGTGACACCCACCATTTCTCACAAATTCCTGCCAAGTTCACGTCAGCAGCTGGTGGTGTCAAAGTCAACATTTGTACTGCTCTGAAGTCTGTCCATTACTTTATATCCTTCTATTTTCTCTGTTGTCTTCCTAGCTACCCTTGCATTCAGAAGCTGGTTAACGCACTAACATTGACTCTGTAATCAGTCCAGGATATAGGAAGCAGAGATTCAACTGTAACCAGTCCCAGAATACTTGTCATGCCACTCTAGTGTCCCAACAAAATACTCTGGCATCCCTCATCTCACCCAAAGAACCACCGCATTACTTAGAGGTTGTAAAAGTAGAGGGTTTCTCTACTGGGAAACACTGGCTTGTGGTAGAGTCTTGATTTCAGTTTTTGCAACTAGTTACAGGCAAAAAGACATGGTCCGCAAATTTTCTTCAAGCGTTTGGAATTTAAACTTTTATTAGATACAGAGCCGGCGGACTAACCGTAATCTATGAACATATGGTCATATTATAAAATAATGTCCATGTCTGCCTTACAGCCATGTAAGAACTTGAATTACACCTGCATCCTGTAGGCCTTTAGAATTGGATGTGAAGCATCCTGTGTTAAAAACCTCCTATCCAGTCCCAGAACACCTTAAAGACAACATCACATTAATGCCACTGAATACATTAGTATAGAACTTGTATGGTTAAGTTACATCTCCAATTTCCCAGAGCTGGAAAGCAGATGCCTAGAAAGGCTGGAAAAGCCCAACTACCAAAACAGCTCAAAAGTTGAAGCAGACTCCTGCACCTCCCAGGGCGGAAGGCGGAGGGTGGAGGGGGCATTGCCAACCACACTGTCCTCCCCCAGGACGTGGCATGTGGGGAAGCAGGCAGAAGTGGGTGGCTGGGACTTAGAGGTGGAGAGGTGATGAAAGCAGGATTGGAACTGCTCTGGTCCTAGAACAACAGAGCTGTAAAAAGCTCGGCTTCAGTTCAACCCGCTTACTCTCCCACTTCCCCTCCCACCTACGTGACAAACAGAGCACAGTCAGGCACTTTCTGCCCATGACGGTGACTACTAGCAGGAAAGGGACCAGGATAAAAGCATGTCCTACAAAAGATCAGTCTGATTTTAAAGACTGTGTTATAATCAGTGAACAGCAGTGTCAGAGTGGGACACTTGTGAGGCGCTCAAATAAGGAGGAAGAGGCTGAGGATCCATTTCCAGCACTTCCATGTCTTTTATCACTCCTATCTCTGACCTTTCCTTTGCCACGTTTTGTAGCACTGCCATCACTGGCAGGTAAAGGGGCAGCAATGAGACTTGGCCGTTTGGCTGATGGGGCTACATTTCCCAGCACTGGAATGAAAAGGCACTGGAAGAGGAGCAGCTGGAAGATGTGAACCGCGGTCCTGGCCTGTGCCAAACACTAAACAGGTGACCCTGGGTTAGGCTGTTAGTCTCTCTGGGCTTCCGGCTGTTTACTTATAAAAGAAGGTTTTGTCATTGCACAAATATATCCAATATGAAATGTAACGTGAAAGTCAAACATAATGACATCTCACCTGCTTGCCTCAGGGAACTGTACAAGCACTGAACACTATGTGAATGTAAACACAGAGTTAAGAAAACTGTTGAGGTAAAGCGCTAAGCTGAACATGGAGATAAAGTTTTTCTCCATGGATTTTCTTGGCTTTCTTTTTTAATTGCAACACTGAATTAATAGTTATTAGCTATACTCCACACCACCACCCCTGCGAATAACTAAAGTAGTTTAGCACTGCCTGGATGCCTGCTATTGCCCGATGCTAAGCAGGGTGAGGGTATAAAGGAGGCTGAACAATGGAGTCTTCTCCAGTTACCAGCTCAGTGAGGAGACACATTGGAAACCACCCAGGAATGGTACCAAGTCAGTACTCAAAGCCAAGATAACAGGCTACCGATCATAAGCAGTGCAGGAATACAAAGAGGAGCTAGAAGTATTTGGAGTAAATAGGGAAGATTCTATGAAGGGGATAGGGATTCAACTAGTTCTCAGGGCAATTCTAAGCTGTTTTAACTGAGGACTGGAGAGGAAAAGACTGGTGACTCCTGGTTTTTAATAAGGCACAGGTTACCCTCGGAGGCTAAGTCACATAATGATTGGAACACATAAGGTAAGGCCAAAGTGATGAAGGTTCAAGCCTACCTGTCTGAGAACTGTTTGTGGTAAGTCTTTGACTTGACTCTAGATGTTGGAAGGTCAAAATGGTAGGTTGACTGAAAAGGGGAGGTGAGAGAATATCCAAGAATTCTACAGAAGGGAAAATTCATGTATCAGGGATGAAAGCTCTTCATCAGAGTATCAGCAATCAGAATAGACACTTGAAACCAAAAACATACAGTTCCAGAAGCTGACAAAATGTGGAGGGTGGTGAGAGAAAGATGAATCAAAGTCCATTCCAAGCCTTTGGCTATTCAAGACCAGAAGAATGATGATCCCACTGAATAAGTGGAGACGCTGCAAGAAAAAAGATTATGAAATCAGCTTTAGACATGTTGAATCTGACATATGAGCTAAGAGTAGGTGTTCTCTAAGAAGCTCAAAATTCAAAACTGAAGCACAGATCTAGAGTACAGGCTTAAGCTGCAGATGGACAAGACTTGATAAACCTCCTAAAAGAAAACATAGGCAAAACATTATCTGACATAAATCTTAGCAACGTTCTCCTAGGGCAATCTACCCAGGCAATGGAAATAAGAGAAAAAAACAAACAAATGGGACGTAATTAAACTTATAATTTCCTTCACAGCAAAGGCAACCATAAGTAAAAGAAAACATAAACCTATGAATGGGAGAAAATATTTGCAAATGATACGACTAACAAAGGCTTAATTTTCAGAATATATAAACAGCTCATACAACTTAACAACAACAACAACAAAAAAAACTCAATCCAAAAATAGGCAGAAGACCTAAACCAGCATTTCTCCAATGAAGACACAAATGTCCAATAGATACATGAAAAAATGCTCAGTATCACTAATAAACTGAGAAATGCAAATCAAAACTACAATGAGGTATCAGCCCACACCAGTCAGAATGGCCATCACTCAGAATTTCATGAATGATAAATGCTAGATAGGCAGAAGAGTGTAGTGTACCCTCTTACACTGCTGGTGGGAATCCAGTTTGGTGTACTCATTATGGAAAGCATGGAAATCCCTCAAAAAACTAAAAGTAGACTTACCCTATGACCCAGCAATCCCACTTCTGGGTATATAACTGGAAGGAACTCCAATGTGAAAAGATACCTGCACCCCAGTATTCATAGCACCACTGTATACAATAGCTGAGACATGGAGGCAAGCTAAATGTAGCAACAGATGACTGGATAAAGAAGTTGTGGTATATTTATATACTGGAATACTACTCTACCATGAAAAGGACAAAATAAAACCATTTGCAGCAACATGGATGTATCTAGAGATCGTCATTCTAAGTGAAAGCAACCAGAAACAGAAAAATACCAAATGATACCACTCAGATGTGCAATCTAAAAAAAGAGAGAAAAAGACACTGTGAACACATTTACAAAACAGAAACAGACTTGCAGACTTAGTAAACAATCTTAAGGTTACCAGGGAAAGGGGATGGGAAGGGATAAATCTGGGAGATTTACAAATGTTAGCCACTATATATAAAAATAGATTTTAAATAAAGTTTCTTCTGTATAGCACAGAAAACTATGTTCATTATCCAGCAATAACCTATAATGAAAAAGCCGATACAGCCACCAACTGAGGAAGCAAGAGAAGAAAGGATTTAGTTATGCTGGGCTAGAGCCCACTTCTAAAATCCTTCTCAGCCACTGAGGCTGCCCCGAGTAACCTGAACCCTCCTCCCAGGGACAGGCTGACATGACATATGTCCTGCAAACCTGAGGCAGCAGAGGCCGTATCCAGGTCTGGCCCTGGGGGAGATGGGAGCAAGTCCACCTGCTCCCCCTCGGGCAGCACCCCTCCCCGCAGACCCTGCCTCCTGACTGCACCGCTCCTGTATCTCAGGAACCCACTGACTTGAAAACAAGTGGTCCACGAACCTGGGGTAGCGGCAGGGAGATGGGCAGCGACCTGGCAAGCTGGTCGATTTGCCCCCATCTCCCCCACGGCCTGTCCAGGGCTCGGCCTCTGCTGCTCCAGGCACGGACCCCAGGTCAGCCTGCTCCCAGGAGGAGGGCGCGGTGTGGTCAAAGGCAGTGGCTGGTTATGGGGTCCGCCCATGTGTGCCAGTGGATTTGCTTCAAACTCCCCAGCACATGTCCTGAGCTTGGCCTCTGCTGCCCCAGGTTCGTGGAACTCAGGTTACAGGTCAGCCTGCTGCTGGAAGGCGGGTGCTGTGCTGTCAGGGAAAGGCGGCGTCTGCGATGGCGGGATTGGGGCTGCCTTGTGAGAGCGCAGGGCTTGCAACCACTTCCCGCTGCTGCTGCAGCCATTCCAGCACACTGATCGCACCGCGCCCACCTCCCAGGAGCAGCCTGACCTGTAACCAGAGTCACAAGATCTTGGGGATTTAGAGGCCGCCCCCAAGGTCAGGCCGCGGGGAAGATGGGAGCAAATCCAGGGGCTCTCATGGGGCAGACCCCATTCCATCCGAGGCCCCGCGACCGCACCGCACCCGCCTTCCAGGAGCAGGCCATTGTCTGAGGGCCAGTCGGAGATGCTCCAGAGCCGTCCGGTGCCCTCCCACCTCCCGGGGCTGTGCCTGCTCTCCTAAACCCGGACATAAGCGGCGGCAAAAACGCGGGGTTCAGGAACTACTAATAGCGGGATTACCACGAATTACAGCGGCGGCTGGGACCCGCCTCAGGGTCCTAACGGGACGCGCGGCCTGGACTTCACCTCCGCACCCCACCCTGTACGCCTCCCCAGCCGCACAGCCCAGGTGTCACCCACCGGCTCCCCGAGCAGCGCGCCCCCACCAGCGCCCCCTTAACTGCCCAGCAGCGGCAGCCGAACCGAGGGCAAGCGGCGGCCCAGACCCCAGGCCGTGTTCCTCTTCCAGGAGCTGGTCCAGGAACAACCGGCTCCCGCCAGCTTCCACGCGTTCTGGGCGGGTTCCAGCGTCCGCGCATCTGTGCGTCTGCGCGTGCGCGCGCCTCCTCCTCCCGCCTGCAGCGCAAACTGCTCGGGTGGGTCTCCTGCTTTACCGGACCAGGCCACTGGGGCCGGGAGGAGCCAGGTGGGGCCCCTCCTGCTCGTCCCGCCGGGTCTCCATCCCCAGAGCCTTCACCCCGCCACCGACTGGGTCCTGGCACTGAAATAGAACCACGACTGCCCTGAGCCAGGCCACACCCCGCCAGCCCCACTTCCCCTGCTCACCTTCCCCTCCCTGTTACTACCCTCCCACCCCTGGCCAGGCCCAGTCTCCCACCAGAACTTGAAGACAGGGCTCCTTCTCCTCACACCGAGGTCCCTGCCCTGACACTCCAACCTGCTAGGTCCTAACCTATGGCCCCTACACCCACAAGCTTACCCCTCATGCCTCACCACAGGAGGCCCAACATCCTGAAATTGTCACCCTCACCTCTCAGCCAGGTCAGTTCCATTCTAAGTGGGCCCCACACCCCACAACCTGTACCCCCTCACCATGGGATCCCCTTCATTCTGAGCGCACCCCTAACCTGAGCTCATTCCCTCACCCCTCACCCTGTGGTTGGGGTGGGGAAATCCGGGCTCCAGGAATGATGACTACTGCCACCAGTGGGGGATCCAGCCTAGTGTGCACCTTCATAATTAATGTCTGAGGCTACAGGGCGAGGCAGGCTGGGCTGAAGGCGGTTCCAATTCCTGCCCTGGCACCCTGATCCCCGCACTCTGTGTCTCATCTGACCCGATGGGTCAAGGTGATCCCAGGCTGCCAGCCACTGGCCTGTGGGCCTTGGGTGGTTGATGGTCCTGATGGTGGTCTGGACCCCTAGGGCGGAGGCACTGGGCAGGCGGACCTTTGGGGTGGGGGAGTTCAGAGGGTGCACTTGAGCCCAGGGGTAGACAGCAGATGGTGGGCTGTGTGCATGGGGCTGTGTGTGTGGCCTGGCCTCAGCCCAGGTGGGTGCAGGGATATTGTTCATTCACACCAGGCCAGAGGGAAGAGGGACGGGAGATTTTAAAGCGTCAAAGATAGGAAGCTAAGGCTGGAGAGAAAAGTAGGAAGGTGCACTTGCCTGGCCACCATGGAGCCCGCCGGCGACGCTGGTCCCTTGCATCAGGGGAGACTGGCAGTTGACTGGCCAATGGGACATCCCCTGCTGTGGTATAGTTTACAGGCAATTGAAGGGATATTGACAGGTAATTTTAATCCAATAATTGTCACTTTCTCTGCGGGAGATCAGGTCCAAAGTCATGGTGAATCTGGCAGGGTTCCTGCCTGAACTCCATCCTGGGACAATAGAGGACCCACCCAGGAATCATACTCTTAGCTCTCACCCAAAGGCACTGTAATAAAGAAGAACAAATCTGACTCCATATTGGATCTGTGCCTTTTCCTTTAACCCTCTGCCGTGTTTTCTAGGCTTACTCTTGCTAGCTCTGCACCTTTTGTAAAACAATGTTGCCTTTAGCCTGAAATAAACAGAAGATCCTATTCTCAAAACTCTGACCTTTAAGGATATTAACACTTTTGCACTCCTATAAAGATAACAAGTTGCAGAATAGAAAAAGTTTGTTTTGTTGCAGGTTTTACAGGAAGACCATGATCTGACCCACGTGGACAGCTGCAAAAGATTCCAAAGAACAAAGTAATCCTACACGAACAAGTTTGCAACAACCAACCACAGCCTCTCCCCTATTTACTAGAAAAGGAGCCTAAAGTCTGACTTGGGGAAGATGGTTCTCCAAGATATTAGTCTGCCATTATCTTGGTCTGAAGCTGTCTACGTAGACCAGGTCATAGTGCCTCTGTAAAACCTCTAATAAAACAAAAGTTATTTCCTATTCTGCAACTTGTCATCTTTATATAAGTGCAAAAGTGTTAATATCCTTAAAGATCAGAGCCTTGAAAAAAGGCTCTCCTGTATATTTCAGGCTAAAGGCAACATTGTTTTACAAAAGGTGCAGAGCTAGTAAGATTAAGCCTAGAAAAGAGGGCACAGGGTTAAAGCCAAAATGACCGATCTTCTATGGAGTCAGATTTTTTTCTTTTTTATTATACTATATTCTATTTTTGTTTTAAGTTTATAAGAATAAAGTTTAGCCTTTCCCATTTTAAATTGTGCAATTTTAAGGAGCATTAAGTGCATTCACAATGCTGTGAGAACAATACCACTGGTTTAGACAATTGCCTTCTCAAACTAAAAGCTTGTATACAAAGCGCACCCCACATCCTACCTCCCCCAGCCCATGAGAAGCAATAATACCCTTTCTCTCTCTATTTCTTTACCTATCCTGGAGGTTCCCTATCAATGAAATCATATAAAATGTGGATTTTTTTTTCTCGCTGCCCATATATCTTAAGTAGGGACGGGTGAATTTTTTGTTTATTTCTTTTCATGTTAATTAGCATTTTTGTATTTTGAGAGGAAAATCCAGATGGATTAAAGATGAGACGTACCAAATGACGCCCTTTTGGTATCTCTGTGCATAATCTCGTGGTAGGCACTGCTGTTCTAAGTGTGAAACCAGAGCCAGAAGGGAGATGCTTAGCTCTTCTTGTGGCAAAATAAAACCAAACTAAAGCAGAAAACAAAGGCCAAGAAAGACAGCTGGAAAGAAAAAACACAACCTGGAAAAAGCTTTCCTCAAGACCTAAGGTCGGAGTAAAGCTTCACATCGCTGTGGTGCAAAAACCTCTTGAAGCCCAGTGTTCTGAAAAGAAACAAAACACACACAGGCAGTTCCAACGAGAGGCAGTGCAGGTGGCCAGTGTGTGCTAGAGATGCTCGACCTGTAAGTTGAGGACATAGGCAGATGGACAGACTGCAGAGATAGCATTGGCCACCATCACACTGGCAGGTCTTTAGCCCGGTGACAACCAGCCCTGGTGACAACGTGAGCAGGCAGAGGCCCCAGGAGGTCCCCTGGAGGGAAGAGCAAATGGACGCTCCTCTCCGGCAGAACAAGGTACAGGATACACCAAAGTGCCACAGGAACATCACTTCCCTAGCAGTGCTGGTCCTTAGAGAAGATTCCACCAAAGTGCTTGCACAATTTTCAAAGATAATTTTTCTTTAGTAACATGAATTCAAAATAATCAATATGTCATCAAGGGATTTTCAGAAGTGACCTGCCCTGGGCCCGAACAATACACACACATAAATACACACATATACACATAAATATATACACACATACATACCGGAAAAGAGACAGACAGACTGAAACACAGAGAAGCAGGGGAGACAGAGAAACAGAGAGAAAAGACAGAGAGAGAGGCACTGAGAGACAGAGACAGAGAGAAGGAAAACTGGAGCTGGGAAGGAGTGGAACTCACGCACATTTTCACAAGTCAGTCTGCATGTCAGAACCTGGTCTCAAAGTCCATCCATCCTCCAGGGGAGGGTGTGGGGATCACAAAAGGGCGTGGGAACTGAAGGCAAAAAGTATGAAGACATTCTGGGGCAGTCCACCACAGAGGCCGAGATCAGACACTGGGCCTGTATGTCAACATGACAGAAAGACCTAGGAGGTTGTTTGCCAGAGCTGACGACGTCAGAGTTGTATTTAAATTTAGTCGCACGACTGGGAGCTGGGAAGCAAGCAATAAGGAAAGTGACTTTCTCCAGACCTCAGGGCAGACCCAGGCCTGTGTGGCATCTTCTCTGCGCTCCGCCATCCCTCTGTGGGGTCATTCCTTTGCTAAGTCTGTGCACGAGCTCCCTGTGATGCCAGCCCATGGGGGTGACAGATGCAGTAGGTGTTTCTAGGTCTAGAGACAGGATGGCTTCTCTAGGAAGCAGGGGCCAGAATGGTCCCCACTGTGCTGACGGGAGATTGGGGAGACCCTGAGAGGCACGTGGCTTTTCCATGGTGATAGCACTGTTGAGTGGGGGGAGCCATGTCTGAACCCAGCTGTATCTTCAGAGCTGCAGCACTGGCTGCATCCACGCCTCCCCAGGGCTATGAGGGGGGCTGAGTTGGTGTCACTGTGTGTGGACATGGCATGGAGTGAGAAATGATAGATCGGCAGCCCAGAAAGGTCCTTGGGGAGCTATGTGTCAGGAGGAAGCTTGGGTAAGTGGACCCCAGGAAGTGATCTCATTTCCCCAGCAATAGAGCCCAACAGAACTTGGAACTAAAGTCACCAGGCACCCACTCTGTAGAGAAGTCCCTACTCAGCTCACTTGATTGGAGACAGAGTCACGTTCTGCTGCATCCCAATATCCCGAGGCCACAGACCCCGGAAAGCCCGCAGCGAGGGGCTTTACCAACGCTGCCAGCGCTGGGTCATGTCTCACCCAAGGCGCCTCTGGACTTTTGGCCAGAGAGACCCAAAGGTAACACAGGGAGGCCCAGGGCAGGCCCGCCCAGGCCAGGCCACCACTCTGATCCCACCCAGGTATCCCGACGGCCCCGTCCTGGCTGGTGGAGGTGGAGCAGTCAATTTGGGGATGGGTTTCTGCCCAAAGCAAGAGCAGTTCAGAGGACTGGTGGGCCGGTCACATCCACAGCCCAGGGCAAAGCTGGCTGGCTGGGATGTGGAGAGCCAGGGAAGGGTCCTGCTGCCCAAGGTGGAGCCCATGCATTCTGGGTATGTCTTTTCCCTCCCGGGTGTCTGAGCTGAACAAGGTCTCGGTCTGATCTGGCAGCAGAGGGTCGAGTGGACAGAAGCAGGAGTGTTCCTGGCCGGGCAGGGCTCTGAGGCTTCCAGGCCGGGTCAGCTGCTGGTCACTGTCATTGCAGAGCTAGATACCACATATTGAACAGCAGCTGATGAATAAGAAAACCAACGCCCCCTCCCCCAAGTGAAGGGCTGATGTGCCGCTCTTCTGAGGGCCAGCGCAGGATCCAGGTGGGTCTGGATATGGCAGGGTCCCCTCCACCGTGGCCCACAAATCAGTGGGGCACGCCTCTGACCCAGAGATCACCCAGGGCTCTCCCCTGGTACCTGCCCGTGGATGACGGGTTGCTCAGCACACCCTGCTCTGACATGGAGCACAGTGCCCACCACGCTGCAAGTCAGGTGGAGGACCAGGAGCCCCCAAAACAGAGCCCGAAGTTCAGGAAGGCAGGGCTGATGCGTGTGTGTAGGTGAGGGAGGGGCGAGGGCTGGGCCACACAAGGAGGTGTACCCAGAAGCTACTGTTGGGACCAGAGAAAAGAATGGCCTCAGACCACCTGTCTGGAAAAATTCAGTCACAGAACACATCCTGTGGGCACTTTCTGGGTGGGAGCTGTCTGGAAAGCTCTGGGAAGTTTTCTGTCCTTGAAGAGGCACATGGAAAGGGAGGCAGGTGGGTAAATTTTTCCTCTCACACAGCATGAGCTCTTCCACAAGACTTAAATCTCTCTCCACATCCAATAGTTACAGAGGAGGCAGGGGCAGGGGAAGATGTCAGAGACCAAAAAAAGGATGATCTGGATCCAGCAGGAGACCGCGAGTTCCCTCCTGCCGCTCCTGCAATTCCTCCTGAACCTGCATCTGCAGCTGGACTGCTGGACAATGGAGAAACAGTTCAGGCATCACCACCAACTGGGGTAGAGCCCCCTCTGCACCCACCCACACCTTCTTCTCCAAAATGTTCTCCAAATTCCCACTATCATTCCCCTCCCCCTCCCAAACTTGACTTCCATTCCTCTGGAGATGTTTTTGTTTGGTTTTCTTTAGTTTCCTTTGTTTGTTTCACTTCATTTATGGCAAGGTTTATTTTTCTTTTTGGAGATTCATTAATAAAATATAGACTTTTCCCCTTTTAAATTGTGCAACTGAGGAGCATTAGAGGCATTCACAATGTTGTGCGACCATCACTACCATCTAGTTTCATACTATTTCTTTCCTCAAAGTGAAACCTTGGATCCAGAGTGCGCACTCCCCTCCCTCCTCACCCAGCTCCCGACAACACCAAGTCCTCTTTCTCTCTGAGTGTCTTTAACTCTCCTTGGTGTTCCCTGTCAATGAAACTTTAAAAAAGTTTTCTTTTGTCCCTGCCCACTTGTTTTTAGCTGGGGCTGGGGATTTTTTTTGTTTTCACTTGAAACAGCATTTTTATTATTTTAAGGGGATATCCAGGGGGATTAAAGATGTGATGTACAAAATGAAGCCCTTTTAGTAACTCTGTGCATAATCTCAGGGTAGACACTGCTGTTCCCCCTGTGACATCACAGCCAGAAGACATAAGGGAGATGCTTAGCTCTTCCTGTGGCAAAAACAAAACCAATCAAAAAAATTAGCTAAAGCCCAGAAAAACTGCTTGAAAGTGAGACCACAACCTGAAAAATGCATACCTCATAACCCAAGGTTGGAGAAAGGATTCCCATCCCTGTAGTCCAAAATCCTTTCGAAACGCAGTGTTCTAAACAGAAACAGAACAGACATGGGCAGTTCCAATGAGAGGCAATGCAGGTGGCCAGTGTGTGTTAGAGATGCTTGACCTCTCAGGTGAGAACACAGGCAGAAGGAAACTGCAGAGAGAGCACCGGTCACCATCACACTGGCGGGTCTTTAGTCAGGTGACAACCAGCCCTGGTGACAATGTAAGCAGGCAGAGGCTCCAGCAGATCCCCTGGAGGGAAGAGAGAAGGGACACTCCTCGTCAGGAGAACACGGTGCAGGACGCATAAAAGGGCCACAGATGCAGCTCTTCCCCAGAAGTTCTGATCCTTACAGTTCATCCCACTAAAATCCTTACACACCTATTCAAAGATGCCTTTTCAAGGGTGATCATCACAGCACTGGTTGAAACAGTCTGAATTAAAGCAATACTAATGTTGATGAAGAGTGTATGGGGTCCATTTTTTCTGGTTCATGTGGATGAATGAATGCTGTGCAGTTGGAAAAGTGGGTGTCTGGTCTCAACCCAATGTCAAGGGAGGCCTCAGGGTGGAAGTATGCAGACCCACTGTCTGCACCCAGGGTCCCATCTGCATGACCACATATGTGTGAAATCAGTATAGATGTAAACTGATCTGATTGTGAGTGTGCGAGAGACAGAGATGGAGAAAGACATACTGAGAGACACAGAGACTGAGACATAAGAACCAAATCATTCATGATAGTCACCTCTGTGGGTGGGAATTACAAATCTCTTCTCTTTTAGGCAATATTTCAATTTTTTGTACTGTGTCTATATTACTCTACTAATTCTAAAAGGATTAAAATCCTATCTTAATGTGACCCATTCATTACTCATCTAGTAATTAAAGTACATTAATCCTATTTTTAAAAGAATTTAAAGTCTTCTCAGGATGCAGTTCCATGTCAGCTCCGTGGCAGCAGAGGTTCTCCAGGAGGTCGTGTCTCTTCTGAATCAGCATCCAAAGAGGTGAGGAAGAAGTACCAGACTTGGACACTTAAGACTACAATAGATTAGAGATTCTGTTGAGAGAAACTAAGACCTACATTCACAGAGAATAATCCCATATTCATGGAGCAGAAGGCTTCATTCTACTTAGATGACAATAGTCCACGAATAGATCTAAGGATTCAAAGAATGCCTACCCAAATCCCAGGTGGTGTTTTGCAGGAATTGACAATCAATCTAAAATTCATGTGGTAAATCCAGGGGCTCAGAATACATGAGTGAATGTTGAAAAATAAAACAAAGTTCGAGGAATAGAAAGTCAGATGGAACCCATGGTTAATACAAAAGCACTTTAAGCTGAAGACACCTGAGATTCAATAGATGTAGAAGAAAACCTGTCATGGAAGCCAATTCTCTCCTCTCCCTTTGCCCTATTAAGTTAGGTTGATAAAAAAGCCTTTAACTTTCACCATTTAACATGGTACTTACTTTTCTGGTTGGCTCCTGCTTGTGTATAAATAAACCGTTTGTCTCGTTCATCTCCTCCTTACTTCTGTGTGCCCTTTGGGAGGGACTCTGGATGATGGGGACCTGCTCTTTTCTCACCTTCTTTAGTGACATCTTTTGTCCATGGTGAAGTGCTTAAAAAAAAACGCTCATTGGTTTTGGGTCAGATTTGGAACATGTAAACCTTTGGAGAACCCCTGGAGGTACAAGGGGGTTCAATACTGCTGGGAGAATTTACTTGTCCAAATACCTAACAAGATACAATTTGCATAGTTGTTTGTTTTTTTTTTTAAAGATTCTTACCCTAAAACAAATACCCTATCTAAACCTCTTGGATGATCAAATAGAAAGAAAAAAGAGAATCATGTCTGGCCTAAGAACTCTTCCTTAATAAAATGGAAGGACAGAATCAGATTCAGAGCAAAAAGTAAAATCCATTTATACCATCAACCCTCCCACTCTTTTGTACACTGTCTTCATGTAATCTGCCAGATGGCGCCCTGGAGAAGGCCCTTTGCCCGGAACTCGTGCTCATTTTCAGAGCTCTGCCAAGCATGAGGTTGGTCCCCAGGGCCTGAGAGGGGCTACTTGTGAAATCTTCTCTGCTGAGACCCACCGGACTGAAGGGAACTGTGTGCTCTGAGGGAGAGAGAGCACACCAAGCCTCTGTGGAGGCATCTCTGACATCATTCCAAAGGCACACAGCTCTAACTGTGGGCATGGGAATTTTTGAGTGGCATCTTAGTTGGAAATCTCCTCCTGGATAGAAAGAAGCAGATTCAAGATGTTGCAATTGGATGGGCAGGTCGGCCTCTCGAATTTGTCGATGAGAAGGACACGCAATTCACTGCAGAATTAGGAACACCCATCCCTGCTCTGCTGACTTCATCTACAGAGAAACAGAGACGCGGCTCTAGGGGGAATTAAACACCCACCAACCCTTCTTACCGATGTCAACGTCCCCACTTTATTCTCCTTTCAGGTCTCTGCACAAAAACTGTGGCTCAGCCCCAAATATCACATAACCATCACCCTGAACCACTCTGTGTCTGTGTCCAACTCGAGCATTAAGGCCTGTTACCATTACTGTCAAATCGTGTCCCCCTTTCAGCCCGTCTCCCGCCATCATCCCAGCCCAACCTCGGTGTCTCTCTCCAGGTCAGCAGCACTCTTCCCATTGGCTTCCCATCAGCTTACCTTGCCCTGCTTCCATTGCTTATTCCACAAATATTACCCACAACGGTCTTATTAAATTATGAATCGGATCAAGCTGTTCTGCTTTTCAAAATAATCTCGTAATTTTCCATTGTATTCAGAAGGATATCCAGAGTCCCTACCAAGGCCCTGTGTGATCCGGTCCCTCACCCATCTCTGCAGCCTCAGTTCTCACCGTTCTGCTCCAGCCCATCTTCAACGCCCAGATGGTCCCCACCAGGAGAGCTGTGTTTGTAACTCCAAGTCTCGTACTTACACTTCTCCCGGCCTGGGAGGCTTTTCTTGTCTGTTACCTATGTGGCTTATTCTTTTGCTTCATTCAGGACTTTGTTCAAATTATTTTACCCTCAGAGAGGACTTACCTGACCACATTATTTAAAATAGCACGCACATATTTCCTATTCAATCATTTTCTCTCCTAATATGCTTTATGTTTCTTTCTGGCAATTATTAGAACCTGGCAGTACGTCATATATTTATTTGCTTACTGGTTTATTGTCTGTCATTCTTACTAGACCTATATTCATGGAACCACAAATAACTTTTAACCAGTAACTTTCAAAACGCCTTTAAATGAATTCTTTTATAAGATGAGAATTTCAGATGCTTCCACGGGTTGCTTAGGGGAAAAAAGAGAAAGGATTCAGGTTGAACTAGGTTATTAAGGACCTGGGTGTTGGTTATTTATTTTATACATAGTAGTGTGTATCTGTTAATCCCAAACTCCTAATCTAGCAAAAGACCGAGCTGACTACTATTTTTAAAAGACATTTTTTTCTTTTTAAACTTGGGTTCTTTGAGATCTCTTTTCTTATTTGTTATTTTTCTTTTATTGTAAAGACTTTTTCTTATTATATTTTTACATTGAGGTACTGCGAATTGAACCCAGCATGTACTCTACCCCTTCAACTATACCATCCCCTCCAAAGACAATTATTTTTATACTTTGACAATACCATATTGAATTAAGATTTTTTGTTCCATTTTCCCTTCATAGAGTTTATAACTGAGGGAGAGAGTCAGAGGAAGCCCTGGGCCATCCTTTCCTTCTCAGCGGGTCACTACACAGCAGAGGAGCTTGGCTGTTTCCAGGCCCAGCTCACCTTTCTGCTCTGAGGGCCTACTCAGGCCACTTCTCTAAACAGCGGCATGTTAGAAGCAGCAGAAAGCCAACTAGCGAGCAACAATGACAAAACTGACCCACCTGCAGTTGGACATCATCTGATCTGAAATGACCCTCTTAAAGCTCTTCTTCCTATTAGTGGATGGTTTTCAAAAATATTCCCAAGGAAATGAATCTCACTCTATTTTTCTGGATTTCTTGGGACTTCTATGACTTTAACTGCAGGCTTGATTTTCTGCAGAACATCTGTAGGGAAGCCAGGCAGAACATGTGAACAGACCCTGAAGGTCACGGCTGAGGCCTCCGGTCAAAACATCCTTGTTGTGCAGAGCGTACGTTCATGGGACCATTTTCATGACTGCTGTAATTAGTTCTCATCCAAGTGTCCCACCTAAAATGTTTCTAGATAGAAGGTGGTCTGACGCAGGTGAGCAGTGGGGATGTGGGATGCAGATGGCAGACAGACTGGAAGGAGAGAAGTGAAATGTTTCTTCAGGCTTCAGTTTGGAAGATTTCTGATTTTTATATGGACATTAAAGTTGGTCAGGCTGAAGCACCGTTTGTTCTAAGACGGGGTGATGTACACGTATCCCTACAACTTCTAAAAAATATGTTGAAGCTGGACGTGACAGCCTAGGGGACAGACAGCTTAGAGTGACACCTCCGTTCCAGGCTGCCTATGATCTTGGGCTCACAAAGAGGAAAAGTATACACATATTTTTCCTGTGTAGTTCTATGTGAAATTATTTTGACCCTTGCCGGATGGTGTAAGATCAGACATCATGTAGTCTTTCTTACATCGCAAAGACGACAATTCTTGATGAGTCAGCAGACTATTTCCGATGGCCCGGGGTCTGTGCCAGACATTAGCTGTCTAGACAAATACCAAACAGCCCCCATCCCTCAAGGAGATCACAGTGTGTCATGGAAGAGACAAATTTAAATAGGTTTTCAAAACAATGTGTTAAGATTCACTTGGCATCATGTTTACTGTATGTTCAGAGGGGCTTTTGCACTGCCTGGGGCAGGGTTCTAGAAGGTAGGGAAGGTGTCATAGAGGAAATGCTTTCTGCACTGACATCTGAAGGATTCCAGCAAATCTGTAGACCAGGAGAGTGCGTGGTGGGGACGGGATTCTCAGCAGCTTGCGTGTCTCGTGCAGAGGTCTGGTCGTGTCTAACAGCACTTTGCAATTAGGGAAGGAAGGTCAGTGAGGCTAGAGGCTGTGAGGAACTAACGGAAGCTGAGGCTGTAAAAAAGCAGCAACTAGGTTATGAGAAGGTGTGACGTTAAATCAGAGAGCGGGGACTTCCTCACATACGCAGCGGGGAATTCTTTGGGGTTTTAAGGAGGAGAGTGACACAAATTTGTCATTAAAAGTGAGCAAAGTGGATTGTTCACTCTAAAGAACAGCACTGGGCAGACTAGCAAGGGGTGGGAATTAATGCAGTGGGGAGCGAGGAGCAGGGATTTAGTTGGGGGACATTAAGGAATAGAATTGTAGTACTGACGGGGGTGAGGGAGTGGAAAAGTAAAGGAAAACCCCAGATGTTTGGCACGGAAAACAGAAGGGATAGTGATGCCGTTGTTTGAAAAAGTAAACCTAGGTCTGAGCGAGTGTAAATCCAAACATACAGTGCTTGAGATTTTTATGGGCTAATAAAATGGGAATGTCTAGTTGTCAATTATACGTATATTTCTGGGACTGAACTGAGATGCCCATGCTGGAAAAGATTTGACAGTTAATCAGTGGACAGAGAGCAGTTGAAGCCACGGGAATAAATGCCACCCACTGACAGTTTAACAAAGGAAAGGGAAGCAGGGCACTTCTGGTTCAGAAAATATGGCAGACCAGAAACTTGAAGACCGACTCACTAAAGACACATAAAAAAGAAGGACAAAATGCCGCCAATCTTTTCTTGTTTTTTTACAGGCACGTTTATTGTCGTATGATTCCTGTACAGTAAAATACACATATTTCACATGTTCTATTTGATGAATTTGATAAATGTCTACATCCAGAAAACCATCACCACGATCAAGATAGCTAACATTTCCATCACTCCCCAAGACGGGCACTTTTTGAATCCCCATATTTATCCCTTCCCATCCCCTTCTCTCCCTGGGAACCGTAAGTTTGTTTCTCTATGTCTGTGGGTCTGTTTCTCTTTTGTAGTTAAATTCATTTGTGTCTTTTTTTAGATTCCACATATAAGTGAAATCATATGGCATTTTTCTCTTTTTCTGGCTTACTTCACTTAGAATGACTATCTCTACGTCCATCTATGTTACTGCAAATGACATTGTTTTGTTTTTTCATGGCTGAGTAGTATTCCATTGTATAAGTATACTACTACTGCTTTATCCAGTCAGCTGCTGATGGACATTTGTGTTGTTGCCATGTCCTGGCTATAATAAGTAGTGCTGCTGTGAGCATTGAGGTGCATGTGACTTTTTGAATTAGAGTTTTCTTCTGACATATGTCCAGGTGTGGGAAGGCTGGATCATGAGTTAAGTCCATTTTCAGTTTTTAAAGGAACATCCACACTGTCTTCTCTAGTAACAATGCAGCCCATTTTGTGAAAGCAGAGCCATTCTCAGAAAGTAACGTGTATTTCTAGGGGCCAGATATGAAACACAGTGAGTGTGGCCTGTTCAAAAATCAGAGTGCAGTCTGCCAGGGCTGGAGGAGAGTGACAAGGGAAGTGTGGTACAGGTAGGATTCAGACCACATGGGGACCTGACAGGCTGGGAAAAGGAGCCTGGGCCTCCAGTCATTCCTTGGTAACCATGGGGCACTTGTTCCAGGACTCCCCCCAGACGTCAACATCCATGGATGTTGACACCTCTTGTATAAAATGACATAGGACTTGCATGGGACTCATGTACATCCTCCCATCTACTTTTTCAATATATATACAAACTTTTTTTATTGAGATATAGTCATTTTACAACATTGTATCAAATTCCAGTATACAGCAGAAGTTTTCGGTTATACATGAATATACACGTATATTTGTTGTCACTTTCTCTTTTGCTGTGTCCTCCTGTGTACTTTAAATTATCTCTAGGTTACTTCTGGTATCTAATAAAACATGAATGCTATGTAAGTAGTTGCCAGTGTATGGCAAATTCAAGTGTTGCTTTTTGAAACTTTGTGTTTTTTCCCGAGTATTTTCAATCCACAGTTAGTTGAATCTGCTGGATAGGGAGCCCCTAGATCAGGAGAACCCCCAAGCTCCTCCTTCCCACCTCCTAAATTTCCACTGCAAGCACTGAAGGGGTCCAAACATAGAAGAGCGCCATCTACCTGCTGGAAACCCTGAGGAATTCCGTCAGCTTATGTAGCGCAGGAGAGAAGGCTTAGGGCCAACTAGTGGGAAAGGAGGGCCTGCCTGGAGAGGAAGGAGGAAGGACCGCAGCGGAAGCCATCTCGTACTCTTACTAGAACTAGCTGATAGCAGTGAGGGACGCCGAGGAACTGGGGACACGGTGCATGGGGGGCGATCCTGGCCGCCAGGTCCAGGGTTCACATAGCTGGGACCCAGTTTGCAAGATCAAAATAACAAGGAGGGAGAGGGGCTGCCTCAGCCCCGGGATCCTGACAACGGCCACAGCGCCTTGACCCCAGCTAATGCGGCTCCCCTAGTAAGCCAGAAAAAGGAAACTCTGTGCCAAGATATTGCAGATTCCACCGCAGCCACACGGATAACTAGATCTCTAAGCTGACAAAATGTAACCACCAGAAACAGGAATCTTTCCTTTTCTCTTCCTTTGGACCTTTGGACAGGGAGTCACACATCTTTAACTGGAACCACCTTTAAACAGATAGAGAGCTCACTTTTTCAGGAATAAGCATGGAGAAAAAGAGTGGGGTGATGGTTTAAGGCGGAAGTCAAAGTGGAAGCCCATGTGATAAATGGTAAAAACATGCTTCTCAATGAATTCGAGTTATGGCAAAAAGAAGGAGGAAGGTTAAGGAAATCTCTATTAATATCCATTCAGCATACAAGACTAGCCAGCCATAAAAAGACAGCACCTTAAATTAAGAATTTTTTTTTTTTTTTTTTTTTTTGGTGATGAAAGACAATGCCTTAATTTAAAATAAGGTTTGGGCTATGAACAACACACTGAGAGTTGTTGATGAGGAGAACATAAATCTGCATATAGATATGAAAGTTTTCCAAGTCAACCGCTTGAAAAAAATTAGTCAATCTTGTGTCCAGTTGATTGGGAAATCCCGATAAGTAAATAACTCAAAAGTGGGAAACACATGGAATTAAATAGTGTTAGTGAGCAATGAAATCCAAGATGTTTATACCTATATTTTCTTTGTTAATGTAACAAACTTAAAGCAACTGTCTAAAAAGTAACTGGAGCACACAAACACACACACGCACACACACACACACACACACAGTTTGGAAGAGCAGAGAGGTAAAATATGCTAAATTTTTCATTATTGAGGAACAGGATCTAATAGATTATTTCATTTTTGAGACTCTTATAGGAATACTGGTCCAATTGCATATAAAGTTACGAACTTAGAGATGATTTTTAAAAATTTAGAGAGAATTTTCATTAAGAGGTAATATAGCTTCCAAATCACTGAAGAGAAAATTAACAATAAAAAAATTAATTAATCCAGGTAATATGGAGTAACACTGACCATAATTACCACCCTACAATAAACCACAAAATGGATAAAATATATGAAGCAATGATTTTTAAGACACTTGAAAACGATCATCCACTAGGACCTTGTCCTGCCACCTCTATGCCAAGGCTGCTAGGCCTCCTACTGCCATCACCAATAATGTCCACCAAGAGGCGGCATTTCCTTCCTCTGCTCCTACTGCAGAGCCAGTCCTGAGCAGTCCTTTTCCAGGTTTTGGCAGGCAGCTCCCAGAAGTGCTCTCATAGGCCTTGGTCCCTTTTAGCCACCAGCAAAGGGATCAAGGATTATCAGTGAGCATCCTTCCTCATCCAAGACCTAGGAACCTATCTGACTTCTGAGCAGCCCTTCACTCTTGTCTGCTGTCTGGTACTCTCCGCCCAGCTTCCCGAATCCCCGGCTTGGGCAGCCTGCACGCTGGCCACAGCCCATCAGAATCTGTTCCCCTGCCAAGAGGCCACGCATGATCGTGAGCAGGGCTCCAGGCCTCTGGAACAACGTGGCTTGGACTGCGTCCTGGTCCTGGGCTCGCTAGCTCCATGTCCTTGGTTGAGTCAGTTAACATCTCTAAGCTACAGTTTCCTCATCAGTGAAATGAAGACATAATCAATATGGAAAAAAAATCAGAATCTGAGGGGGACTAAATTTCTGGTGATTGAAGATTATTTTAATTTTGAATTATACAGCCAAGGACATCATACAATTTTTACTACTTCATAATTCTAAAGGACAGCTTCTACTATTAAAACTAATACATGCACGTACACACAAACACACGTGCAGACACACTGGCTCTGCTCCACATACATCCCCACGGGCACACACACATGGAGTCATGTAACACACACACACTCATAACATACACACAACCACACACGCTCTCAGGCGCACACACATACATAACATACAGAACCATATACATCCCCAGGCATGCGCATGCACACACACACACACAGTCATGTACCACACACGTCCCCAGGTGCGTGCATGCGTACACACACGTCTTACACACTTTGGCGTTATTCTAAATCAATTTACAATTGAGGGTCACAGTGTCCATTGTTTTATCCACTCAGAAGATCCTGACTTTGGAGCGTGAAGCAGGAACCCCTCCTCTCTGGAGATGGTCTTTACCACTTACAGTCTCAGTAGAGCCAACATAACTGCTCTGGACCTTTGGAAGTGCAGGGCCAGAGCATACCTGGGAGCTCACATCCTATACATGTAAACATGTTAAGTGCAGTAGGGTCTAATCTCCTGCCTTTACAAATATACATTCATTATAAGGGGGAAGGCCAGGTTCAAATTTAGAATTCCCAGACACAGGGGAGTCCGGCAAAGAAAGTGAGCGTGTGGGGAGAGCTGATTCCCAGTCTCTGATCACTAGCCTGACCGTTTTCTTCCCAATGCTGGGTCCATCCCTTGCCACAAGGGGCCTTGGATGTGCACAGGGGGACACACAGACCTCATGTCCGGGCTCTGCTCATACCCTCCATGCAAACAGCTATGCTTTGGCCTCTCTGTGAGTCCTAGGAATCTGAACTCTGGGGAGAGCTGATGCAGGCACTAGAAATGGGTCAGGGGCTGCTGAGACAGGGCATTTGTGGTCTGGGTTTCTAGAGCACAGGGCGGAGCCAATGACCATGTCCCCTTGGCCCTGCTGACTCCACCCCATGGAGGGCATGGCCAGAGGAAGTGTCAGGGCCAGAGGGACCCTCTGTAGTGCAGGACCCAGGTCAGAGGGCCCCCTTGCCGGGGTCTAAGGGCAGAAGCCCCAAGGAAAGGTCTGAGGAGGCTGTAAGGTATCTTCATTCCCATTAATTAAAAAAAATAAAAGCATACCACAATCGTGGGTGGAAAGGTTTTGTTACAAGGGAAGGCACTTGACAAGGTCTGGCCATAGAGGGCTGGTAGGTTTGCCAGGTTGAGGAACCAAGATGCCGTTAGTCTCCACTGGGTCTAAACACCTCCTGAATTCCTCCGGGTGACACTGAAATGCAGTGAGACACGGAAACCTCTTAAGTTGTTAAAATCTTCATGGTGAGCCATTCAACTCTCTCCTCATTCTTGGCTATGAAAGCACGATAAACACAGGCCAGAAACGCATCAGCCTGTTGGTTGGTTCACTATCCGCCTGGTGCTCCCTCTTGTAGGAGCTTTTATCACATCACCCAGGGCTGACCCGGCTCAGGATTATAGCTGATTTTCAGCACGTGGCATCACTTGCTGGTGACACGAATCAGGCAAGTTAGCCACCTCCAAAACTCTGAGGCTCCTCCTGGGAGGAGCCTGCAGACCCCCAGTCTAGCCTCTGCACCACAATGCTCCTTAGTGCCACTCCCATCTTGCTGCCCTGGCCTCTAGCTCTGACCAGAACCTCGCTGGATTGTCGATAAATGTCACCCATATACCACGTCTAAGCTTGGGGTCCAGATGTGACCATGGTTCTTATTTACTTCCCATCGATTGATTGATCTTTGTGTAATCGTGTTGGCAGGAAGGCCATTACCACCCTCTTGAGGCCTCCTCGAGCCGCCTCTGTGTATAAATGTCCCAGCACCCCAGGGGATCGGGTCTGAATCCTGGAACTCAGACAAGATGGCACCTGGAGAGACAGGAATCCACTTTTGCCATGGCTTCTGCTGAGGCTCGGTGTGGCCATAAAAAAGGATCCCACAAGCCCTGACGTCACTTGACTCGCTGCAGGGATGCTCCCACACTGCCCCGTTCCCCCCAGAGACTGAGGGCTTTCTGCTTGTTCCCGAAGGCCCCAGCCCCGTGGGGGCACTGGGTCCAGTGGAGCATCCAGCCTGGTTCCCCGCCAGCCCTTAGGGCCTTGGTGGGGACTGGAACATCAACTACCCTCCCCTTAGGGACCCGTTTGTCTTTTCCAGACAACAGACCTAGGTCTTAAGCACTTTAACTCACCTGAGGGTGTTTTCCTCACTTCAGGGGCAGTGAGGACTGGGCTTCTTCACACTCCAAGAGCCCCCGGTCTGGATGCAGACAGTCTGGCTCTCCCCCCAGTCCTGCAGTTCCCGGCCACACCTGCTGCTGGTCACAGTCTGTGCTGTGTTCTCTTCCAGGACAAGAGGTGCATTCTGACCCCAACCCCGCCCCCACCAGCGGTGGCAGGGGCAGCGGACAGGCAGGTGAGCAGGGGCCTGAGACCATCTCCGAAAATCAGTGCCCCAGAGGCCGCTGGTGACTAGAGGGGCCACGGGGCAGAAGGCAGCATGGGATGGGAGGAAGAGGAAGGCTCAGGACAAGGAGATGAAAGGGGGAACAGATAGCACTGTGAGGACCTCGGCCATGAAAGGGAAGAAAAAAGATAGTGACAGCTGAAGCGGTGTTGGCGTTAAAAGCTGCGGGCTTTTTCATTTAATTTTATTAATTACCATTACATATAGTGGCATATTTTTATTTGATTAAAGATTAGGTGCCATGTCATATAACAGGATACAGTATGTTATTATTTATTAAATAATACATAATAGTAGATATACTACCATAATATGTTCTGTTTATTTATTATCAGATAGTATATAATACGTATGTAGGTATTTATATACATAATATATAATTCATGCATCTATATAATATATAATACATAACAATGTAGGATTATGATTAATATATTTTATAACAAGATTACATAACAATAATGATGTAATATTACACATTGTATGCCTTGGTTCATGACACAATCTCACCTTAGGTGCCTTTGAGAAGTATTTATGTATTAAAATTAATATTATAAGAAACAGTTGTGAACCTATCACCCAGCATCAGAACAGGACTATTGACAGTGACATACTGTGTCCTAACCTGCACTTGGCCTCTTCTCACAGGAAGTAACCAGCATCCTGAATCCTGGCTTACCCTTGCCTTGTGTTACTTTCACACACACAACACTTAAGATCAGTTAAAACAAATGAACTGCAGGTACATGCAGCGAAGTGGATGAATCACACACTCTATGTTAAATTGAAACATAAGCCCTAGAAGGTAGGCGATAGTGTGCTATGCTTTTAACTGTGTATATATATGTCAACTAAACTCACTGAATTAAGAACTACAGCTAGAGTCCAGGTGGGAGAGGGACAGATAAAAGATGAGGTGAGAAGATTTGCTGCAGGTGAGCGAGTTCCTTTCCAGTGACATGTCATTCTCTCTGAAGCAGGAGGGAAGACCATCTGCTGGGAGTCAGGGAAGAGACAGAGGGAAGCTTAGAGGTGTGCAGAGAGCAGAGAATGTTGACACCACTGAGTGATAAGTGGGGAAATGTGCTCACTAGAGAAATCCTGGAGGATTGCCTGGCAGCGGCAACATGGTGGGCATTGATTTGTAGTCTTGGAAATCTGTGCTGGGAGAGCCTGCTGCCTGCAGGCTCAGAACAAGTAGAGCTGGGTGAACCGAGATGGAAGTCGGCCTGGTGAGGAACTGAAAAGGTCAAGGCTCAAGGGGGTTTTGTTTGTCATAAAGAGAGTGCTGAATGTGGATGCAGAGCTGGAAGGTGGGGTAGTGGAAGTAAGAGGAATGTGGACAGGCAGGAAAGCAGAGGAGTCAGTGCATGATGCCCCAGTGAGGGTGAAGGAGGGCCAGGGAGGCTGGTGGAGAAGAAGCTGGACGGCTAGAGGTGGGCACTTAAAGGAGAGAGGCTGGACCTGGGGTGGAGACACACCCGGGTATGAGCCCGTGGGTAGGGTGAATGGGGGGTGGCTGGCTCAGGCTGACGGTGAAGAAGACTCTAAAATGAACATACTGGGTGGTGGAGGGAGAATGAACTTTGACGTCTTGATGGTAGGAGGCGAGGCAATACAGAGCTTGTGGTCCAGGTGCTCCTGACTGAGGCAGATGAGCAGGGAGGCCAGGGTGGCAGGCACTGCTAGGAAAGGATCTGGGTTTTCCAGGTGCTCCCAGGAGAGTAGGAGCAATCATCTGAAAGGGGAAAGTGAGCACAAGGAGGCAAACCCAGGCTCCTTATCAAACGGGGGGTGTGAGGGGGCAAAGTGTCAACTCCAGAGATGGTGGGCCAGGAAGCAGGGACCACGGGTGAAGTGAGGGGACACTCAGAAAAGAGAGGGAGAAGAGTCTTCTGGGTGTAGGGGAAAGAGAGGCCCCAGGACAAAGTAGCACAGGGGCACAGTGATGAGGATGGACTGGCTCTATGGTGACACTGCAGGGCTGGCTGGATCTTTGTCCTGAGGGCTTAATTTGGGGGGGCTGCTGGCCTCACGAGGACACCCCTCTCAGCAGCCTGGACAGACGCTCCCGTTCTTGAGAGCTGTGTGGCCAACACTGTTCTCGGAGGGGCTCTGCCTCCATCTTCTATCAGACTTTCCTGCCCAGCCCCCGTCCGCCAGCGAGGGAACCTGGGCCTTGCAGCTGTTTCCCGTGGAGGGAGACAGGCTCCTTGGAGAAGCAGGCTGATCTTACTTTTCTCCGTAGCCCAGGTCCTAGCAAAGCTCCAGTGTGGCCCATTCAGAGGCTCAGATACTTAATAAATTAACTTAAAGCAGTAGAATAGCAGAGCTGGAGGAAGTGACCACTGAGCTCACAGAATTCACTGCCCACACCCCCATTCTACAGATGAGGAAACAGAGACCAAGCGGTGAAGCAGCCTTGGCCAAGGTCACGCTGCTCCTTAATGCTGGCCTGTGTCGGGCATGCCAAGTGATGAGCTGCAGTGAAAGGCCTGAGAGGGGGCTCTGGGGCCAGACAGCTTGGGTTCAAGTCCCAGGTCTGCCATTTACTAGCTGTGTGATTAATGACTGTCCTTCCTGTAAAGTGCCACCTCATTGGGTTGTCGTGAACACAGAGTTCCTGGAACAGCAGGACAGAGTTCTGTAAGGGTTTGCTGTTGCTTTGTTTACTATTATTATCACCAAGTGAACCCTGAAATGAAGAACAAAGACAGCAAGAATTTTTATTTTAAAGGATTTTAAAATCCGATGATGAATGTTTGATTTAGTCTATTCAAGTCTGCATTTGACCATTATTAACAACTACACAATGGATGACTTTTGAGGAAATGTTGCTTCATGTCTTTAATTCTCACTAATGACACAGGCTATTCAACAGGAAGCAGCTTTTTTCCAGGAAGAGGGACAAAAAGTTAACAAAATCTCGGTACCTCTCGGTCCCCAGTGAATTGGTTGTGACCTGTCAACCCAACTCTGGGGAACTGCCCGCTCCTCCTGGGCTTGCTGCACTGCCCCGCGGCATCCAGGGGGCGCTGTACGCCCACACGAATCCAGTCTCTTGGTTCATATCTTTGCTTCAGATCCCTCAAGGTCTGCCCATGCCCCAGGGCCCCATCTGCCCCGCCAGCCTCGCCTGCTGGACTCCAGGACACCATCCTGGGTCTCAACCATCCTCTCCTCCTATGCCCGCCCCACTACTCTTCACTTTGTCCTTCAAATGTGGGCTCCTGTGGCTCTCCACCCAGCAGGGGTCTCCCTGTCCTCCACCTCGGGTAACTGCATCGTCCTGCACGGTGCGGTGCGTAGCAAACCCATGTGGAGTCAGGAAGAACACAGAACAACAGGTGCTCAGAGGGGCTGCCTTTCCCACTGCAGGGGCCCTGGAGAGCTTTCTCCCGGCTGGTTATTCACAGGCGCTGAAGCTGTAGAATCTCGATCTCACCAATTTAAAGGGCATCATCATTAATTACAAAAGCAATCATTTTTTTCAGTAGCAAAAGGACAAAAGACTTTGTGCCCCGCACCTCCAACTTTCTTCCTCCGCCTTCAGAGGTGATTCTCACTCTCTGGGCAAGGGTAGAAAGCAACACACAGAATATTATTTTTCAATGTTTTCTTTCCCACTATGAAGATTGCTTTCCCAGAACCGATGAAGGCAAGGATGGTTTGGCTTCCCTGCACTGAGGATTCAGAGATGCAGGGGGGGAGGGGAGTGGGGAGATAATTCAGCATTATTGAACCAAACCGAGACATTAAAAGTTTCTATTCTAAACAGAAAGAAAGCAGGATGCTATACAAACGGGAAACCATAGTTGGAAATGCAATAACGAGTTACAAGACAATAAACATGAAGATGGAAAAAAGAAAAAGTACATCAAAATACAAAAAGGTGGTAATGGGAGACGGTAGCATGAATAGATAGATTTTTTTCTCTTTCTTTCTTTTTTTTTTCTCATTATTCTTAGGATGTGTTGGAGCCTACGTGATTGTCAGTCTAAAGGAAATAGATATAGTAATGAGTTGATATACTTGAAAAAATAGATAACCACAAATCGAAAGCATACAATAGAGTCGCAAAAAAAAAAAAAAAAAGAAACAAGCTCAAAATTGCTTAAAGACTTAAACATTAGACAAGACGCTATAAATCTCTCAGAAGAAAACATAGGCAAAATATTATTTGATATATATCTCACCAATGTTTTCCTAGGGCAATACACCCAAGCAACAGAAATAAAATACAAAATAAACAAATGGGACCTAATTACACTTATCAGCTTTTTCACAGCAACAGAAACCATAAGCAAAACAAAAAGACAACCTATGGAATGGGAGAAAATTTTTGCAAAAGATGAGCCTGAACATGGCTTAAATTCTAGACTATATAAATAGTTCATACAACTTAATAAGAAAAAAAAATAAACAACCCAGTCCAAAAATGGGCAGAACAACTAAACAAGCAATTCTCCAATGAAGATATACAAATGGCCAATAGGAATATGAAAAAAAGGTTCAATATTGCTAATTATCAGAGAAATGCAAATCAAAACTACAATAAGTTATCATCTCACACTAGTCAGAATGGCCACCATTCAAACATCCACAAACCACAAATGCTGGAGAGGCTGTGGAGAAAAGGGAACCCTCCTACATTGTTGGTGGGAATGTAGTTTGGTGCAGCCACTGTGGAAAAGAGTATGGTGAGTCCTCAAAATACTAAAAAAAGACTTATCATTTGATCCAGCAATCCCATTCCTGGGCATATATACAGAGGGAGCCTTAATTCCAAAATATACCTGCACCCCAATGTTCACAGCAGCATTGCTTACAATGGCCAAGACATAGAAACAAACTAAACACCCACAGACAGATGATTGGATAAAGATGTAGAATTTAGATATAGAAGAATATTACTCAGTCATAACAAAGAAGGAAATAATGACATTTACATCAACATGGATGGACCTGGAGATTATCACACTAAAGTGAAATAACTCAGAGAAAGACAAGTATCATATGATATCACTTGTATGTGGAATTTTTAAAAATGATACAAATGAACTTATTTACAAAACAAAAACTCACTCACAGACTTAGAAAACTAACAGGAGTTTGGGATTAACAATTACAAACTACTATATGTAAAATAGACAAACAACAAAGATTCACTGCAGAACACAGGGGAAAATATTCAGTATCTTGCAACCTTTAATGGAAAAGAACCTGAAAAAGAATAGACTATGTATATGTACAACTGAATCACTATGCTGTATACCTGAAACTAACAAAACAGCTGTATATCTGAAACTAACAAAACATTGTAAATCAACCACATTTCAATTAAAGAAAAAGATAAGTTCTAAATACCTTTATTCAAAGAAAATCTTCAACTCTTACCTCTTACAGAAAGTAAAATGGGAAGCTTGAGCAGGACCAAATTATACTGAATGAGAGGTTACATACCTTCCCCAGCACGTGGCCCATGCTACACACACATCGTGTTTTCCTTCAGGTAAGAATGGCCCTTACTGCCCAGGGAGCGAGTCCTCCTTAGACAAGGCCTGTGTGGCAGTGGCCTTCTTGTCACCGCTCCATCTCACCAGGAGGCCAGGATTTTCAGAGCGGAGGGAACACATATCTCATACACTTCAGATCTATTTCCTGAGAAAAACTATGGAAAGACCAAATTCACCTGCAGTGCGGGAAACATGAGCAGGACCCCTTAGCAGACCGACAAGCCCGAAGCAAGATGGCCTGATGTTCACATCAGAACCAGAACAACAACCGTCTGGCCCCAGTTAAACGATCACCATCTCCCCTGCAATGAACGGTTGGTACTCAGTGTCAGGGATGATTCTGTTGAGACTTGAGAGATCAAAAAAGTCAGACCAGGGAATCCGGACCTGGTGGATGTCCAGGCTCTGCCAATGGTAGAGGCGGCCCCAAGGTGGTATCACCAGCACCGATTCTTCCATTTTCAGCAGGGTCTTCAGGAGGAAGGCGATGTGGATACAGACGCTCCTATGGAGGCTGAAGCCCTCTGGAGGGTTGACGTCACACAGAAGGTACCTGGCAGGGAGCAAAGGAGAGCGGGTCTTCAGGGCCAAGACTCTGCACAGGAATCCCGGCTTAGATAGAACAGATACAACGGGAATCCCTGCACAGCCCATGGCCTACAATCCAGACACATTCAGCAGCTTCTGGTTTGTATAGTGGAAGCACTGCCCACCCGTCTCCATGTGGCCAATTACTTCGAGTCCGGGAGCACATGCAGAAGACATCTTGGCATCTGTCTAACAACGCTAAGTACCTGACTAGTACCTGAGCACACATTCTCCAGGGGCTCTCAAGCTTCTTGGCCTACAGACCCCTGTACACTCTTAATTACTGAGGACTCCAAACGGCTGCTGTTTATGTGGGTTAAATCTATCAATAGTTCCTGTGTTAGAACTTAAATAAGAACTTTAAAAAATGCTTATGATTTCACTTAAAAATAATAACAACCTACTACATGTTACCATTAATACTCTTAAGCAAAAAATAAGTATATTTTTCTAAACAAAAATCATTAATGAGAAGAAGAGCAGTGATTTTAATTTCTGCAAAACTCTTTTGGACTGGTGAGTTCTGAATTCTATCTGCCTCTAAATTCCCTGTTTTTTGATATCACAGACCAGGTTTTCCCTGGAAATCCCCACAGGAAACTCGGGAGTGCAAGAGTGTGCAAAAGGCAGGTGACATACCGGCGTTTCTATGAAAATAGTCTTGCATCTCAGGGGCCTCAGACACACTTTGATAACTGCTGCCCTACCCTAGGCGAGACTCTCCTACACAAGAGCCAGGCAAGGGTCCTGGCTTCTTTAATGAGTTATCGCAGCCACACTCCTCCCTTCTCTGTGTTAATGTTCCCACAACCTCCATTACCGCAGATGAAGATGTAATCCTCAACTGGGGCCTCTAATCCCAGAAGACTGCCAACTTTGAGAGGGAAGGCCCATCTACCATCCCTACACCCCGCACAGTCTATTTTGAGTCAAGCCCTAGATAACTGCTAATCGACAATGACCCTTGTCTTATTCCTGAGTTTTACCGAAGGAGCCAACATCTGGATGGAACTGAAATTTCCCTGCAGATAAACAAGGCTGATAAACCACCTCATTCAAACATCTGATTCTGGGGCTCTTCAAAACCCGGATAAGGCCCCGCTTCATAAAAGTCAGGTCCTCCGCCTGCCCTTCCCGGGGGTTCTGGGAGGCCGCGGCCAAGCAGGGCTACCCGGACTCGCGGTCCCAGCCCCAGTGCCCGAGGGGGAGGAAAGCCCGAGGCTGTGCCCCAGCCCTGTCCTCCCCGCCCCAACCCTCTCCCTGGCACCACAGCGCCTCCCCGGCAGCCACACCAACCCGGATCCCACCCCGGTCCATGTCCACTGGCCCCGCCAATGGCGCGGCCGTACGTTTACCGTCTGTGGGATGCCGCCCCAGACAGGATGTCGGCCGCCGACTGACCAGGCAAGAACTAGTCGCCCAGGCGAGCAAGCCGCCAGCCCCAGCAGCAAGCACCGCCATGGTCCCGGGTAGCTGCACACTTCCGGAGCCCGCTGCCCGCCCCAGAAGCTCACACCGGCCCGCGCAGAGCGCGGCGCATGTAGCCATGGCAACGCCGCGGGGCCCTCCTCTAGCTCTTGCGTCTGTGTCCTCCCGAGGCTAGACGTGAGAGGGCAGAAATTGCGGAGCCAATGGGAGCCAGGGCTCGGCCAGGACGGGGGCTGGGGGGAGGCTTATGGGGCAGCTGGGCGGGGCCGGGGCGGGCGGTGCCGGGCAGACGTCCTCACCTGCAGGTGGCGCCGGCCGGATGCTGGGGCGGTGCTGCCACCAGTGGGCGGGGCTGCGGGGCGGTGGGGCAGCGGGGCGGGGACACCCTCACCTGTCCGTGTGTGTGGCTCAGCCTGGGCTCCGCGGCCTCCCCTTGCACCGGACGTGGACCCAGGCTGCCGTTGGGCAAGATAGAGGACTGAGCCAAGGCACAAACGGCTGGCCAGGTAGGGCACCTGAAGTGCAGATCCTCCAGGCCCGCTGCCGGCCTTGAATTCACGCTGCTGGGCAGTTTCCAAGGAGACGGGATCTGTCCTAAGAAGGGAGATAGGGCAGGGGTGCCAGATGCCGGGTTAGGTGCGGTCTTACAGGCTAGCCACGGTGAGAGTGTTCAGAGAAGCCCCTGTGTTGGCGGGGCTAGGAATTTGGGGTATGGGGTGGGGATTGTGTGTGCCATGCTCTGTGGTCTCCCCAAGAACTCTCACCCCCAAGCAAGGGACCCTGCTCCCTCCACCATTCACTGCACCCCCTGCCTTCCCCAGCACCACTACCCCTGCCCCCGGAGTGTCCCATGACCTCTCCCCACACCGGGCACCGTCCCTGTTACAGGTACTGAGGTCCTGGTGGTTCCAGCCCGAGGGTGGGGGCTGTATCTGACCAGTTAGGATGCCTGGAGCTTTGTATGAAACCTCAGAGCATAATGCAGACGTGCACAGAGGCCCCTCAAACAGGATTCCCTGCATGGCCCTCCCACCACGGACCCACAGCGCAGCTGCCACACCAGGCCAAGCCTGCTGGAAGACCGCTGGTCCCTCTCATCCTGTTCCTGATCAAGAGTGCACCGGCCACTCTGCTGGGTATTTAGGGGGCCTTAGAAGAGCAGCTGGTATTTTCATGGGCAAATATTTGCTCTTTTGGGGAGATTTCAGTGCAAAGGGATGTAGGATATGCTTTTTCTGTTGCCCTGAAACTGGTGACTAGGATGCAAACTTAAGTCAAAACAGGTTTTAGAGAGAGCTGCAAAATATCTAACCCAAAGATCACTGTTCCCCAGCAAAGGCAACACCACCTGGCCGGTGGGGTCCTTGTCCCTCATTCTGGAGGTTGGGGTTTGCACCCTCCAGCTGGGACAGAGCCCGAAACAGCTCTGAACACGCTCCAACAGGCTTTCCCAGCAAAAACGGCCTTTATTTTGAATCTGGGTGAAGGAACCAGCTGAGACATCTGAGTAAATCTTCCTGGGTGTAACCAGGCCTTTTATGCTGAATGAAAGAGCGGCTCTCCACATGCTAACTTCTTAGAACTGAATGTGTGTCAAAACCTTCATGCATGTAGCATGTTGGGAACAGCGTTTCATGGTGAGGGGAACTATATAACTTACATGTGTATGGGGAAGCCCTCACTCCAACTGGCTTTTCCTGCGCACACTGCCTTTATTTCGAAATTGGCTGTTGCTGAGAAATCTTGGTAAGCTTTCCTAGGTGTAACCATGCCCATTATGCTGGACGAAAGAGCAGCTCTACACTTGTTCACATCTCAGAAATGAATGTGTGTTGAAGCCGTCATTCATGTAGCGTGTTGGGAACACAGTTTCGTGGTGAGAAGAACTATGTAAATTACATGTCTATGATGAAGCAATTGCTCGAAATGGGTATTCCAGCGCATACTGCCTTTATTTCGAAACTGGCTTCTCAGAAGACCTGTGGTCTCCACTGCAGGTCTGTCTCCAAGCTCTGGGCCAGCATGGTGACTCTGCTCCCCCTGTCTATTCTGGGAGGTCTAGGGGTCCTCCATGGCCCTTCCACCATTGTTTCTTTTGGAAACACCCCACAGATGAAATGGGCCTGAGAACAGGAGAGCTGGATGCCAGCAGCCACTGCCCAGTTTGTGGCTCCTGGGAGGGGCATCTCCTCTCTGTGGGCTCTGATCTCACCTACCCTCTCCCCAACCCCCACCCCTCTCCTCCTGCATTTCCCGATTGATCCCTGGATAATGGTCCATACCAGGAATGACCTGGGAGAGGTTTTATGAGTCTTTAAGGGAAAAAAAAAAGAAATCTTTAAACAAATTACTGAAAGTAACTTCCAGCTTTCCCGGGAAAGCCCTCTTTCCAATGTTTAAGGCTAGTTGACAGGGTGTCAAATTGCCTAACCACTCACATCTGAGCAACTGCTAACTCTTTCCAGTTCCCCGCAGCATCCACCTCTGGCAGCTTGGCCACAAGAGGGCAAGAAAGCTCTTTCCCCATGCCAGCTCCAGCGTGGCTTTGGAGGCAGTGGAGGCTGAGAGAAAGGGCCCCGCCCTGAAGTTTGGGGGGCCTCCAGCCACAGCCAGAGGAGCAGGAGTTTTCAGAGTGCCCCAGGAGGGAAACCAGGCAAGGCTGCCTGGCCCAAGTCTTCCCTGCCCAGAGAGCCCCATGAACTGCTTTGGGCCCCACTCCCCATTTGGGCCCCCTGCAAAAAGGTACCACGGGATCCACACCTGAGAAGGCAGAAGGATGGCCCTTTGGCCTGGGGTCCCAGCAGGTGTGTCCTGTGATACCTGTGGCCACATATCTTCCTTGTCTCTCCAGGTCAGTGAAGGGTCTGTGCTGGGCACCTTGGTGCTCAGGAACATGGGAACAACTCTAAACTCAGAAGGACAGAGAGACTCTGCCTGGAAGCAAGGATTCCAGGGAGACGCCTTGCCCAGAACTGGGGGACTGTGTGCTGAGTAGACCCCTGGAGGCAATGTGGGGCTGTGGGGTCCTCATCAGAGAAGGGAGCAGGTGTGCTTTCCGGGGGTGGAGCCCTGCTTTGTCCAGTCATGTCCTTGTGTAAGACTCATTTACAAACACCTTCCAGTCCACCTAGGGGTGGCCTCAGAGTTGGGGGTAGAGGAGGAGAGTGAAGGGTGCAGACTTAGGGCCCCCTGACCCACCCAGGGAGCCAAGGGTCAGTGGGAACATCATGGGAGTCTAGTGCAGGGGTGGAGGACGAGAACTAAGAACATGCCAAGTCATGCAATAAAGTGACCTGTGATCACGAGACACAGGTGGCTGTACACCAAAGGAGGGAGATAGAAATTTAGACCCAAGCTCTGAGAACCTTGAGAGGGGCTGGAGGGTCCCAGGAGCCCTGAGGAACAGCTCTTCTAGGGGCACAGATATCCCAATAAACACATTTCTCATGGATGCTTTTTGGGGTGCAGAGTGAGTTACCAGGATCCTAAAACTAGTATGGAATCCCACCCCCTTGTTCATCACGATTCCTGGCAATAAATTGCTGTCATTTGTTCCTGGACATGCACAGGGGAGGTGACTGCTGTGGTGGTCACTGCAGGACTAGAATCTTCTGGTTTGGGCTCTGTGACCACAGAAACCCAGGGGGATTTCTTAACGGGAGCACCTGGAGTCCATGCCTGCAAGGACCACCCTCATGGGATGGCCAATGATCCCGTGGTACCCAGGTCACCAAGTGACGAATTTGTGAGGTTGCCTGGGGTAACCTGGGGACATGTAGGTTTCTGTGGTCAGCACGTGGGCCCAGCACTGCGGGATGGTCTGCACAAAGAGGGGCCTGCCCTCCTGATGATGGCTTCTAACACCTGCAGGGAAACTGCTCCCTGGGCGCCTGGAGGTCCATATTGAGAGCGTCCTGCCAGCCATGAGGGATCACCTTCCCCTGATGCAGAGGCAGACCTCTCCCCCTTGAGGCCCAGGGGACACCTGGCTCAGGTCCCAACTGTGTGCCCTGGACACACAGAGCCCCAGATCTCTGGCACAGACTGGGGTGTGGTTGTGTCGGGGCAGAAAAGGCCCAGGTAAGGGGCTCATTCAGGGACAGAGGCCACTCTGCAGGGATACTGGAGCTGGCATCAATACACTGCTTCAGAACTTACCTGGGCTGGGTTTCCAAGCTGTGGGATGGAAGGGACTCTCCTTCCTGCGGTGCAGTGGGGGGAACTAGATCCATCGTCAATATCAGCCCTGAAAATGGAGGCTGCACTACATCCATTCCTGGAAAGAAAAATCAGGCCCCTCCAGTCCAGGTGACTCAGAAAGTCAGTCAGCAATGTTCGGGGCCCCCAGTTTAGGCTTTGAATTAGAGCTGAGCGGCTCAGAAGGCCAGATCCCTGTCCGTGGCTCCAGGAGTAGGCTTTCTGCTGGGGGACAGGATCCTCACAAACACCTGTGTCTTTGTGGGACTTTCCCCTCTGACCAGCTGGGAGGCAGGGTGCAGTTGTGGGAAATGGTGTTTCCATGAGCAGAGGGCCACCAAGTGGTGGGGGCACAGGAGACTGTGAGAATGAGTCCCGCAAAATTTCTGGAATCAAAAAACTGGCAAATGTGAAAAAGTGCATAATTTGTTTTATCGAACAGGCTGCTTATGTACGTTTGGAGGGCCAGGTTCAAAGACTCTGCATCCATCCAGGACAATAGCATCAAGAGAAGAACAGACAGAGCAGAAGGAGATCTGGGGTTTCCCCCAGGAATGAGGTGGAACAGGGATTTCTGCAGATTTGCAAGGCGTCCCCTACCACTGAGCATGGGGTTACAACCCCACGTGACCACCGTCGTGTTTGGCTTGGGCTCTGGATCTGGCCTGCTCATTTATTCTTCCAGCTGAGTTCCAGAAACTCAGAGGGTGGACTTTGAGGGGCTGCGTTTGGAACCTAGTGAGGAGCTGGATGGTCCTTTATATTGAGTCCCTTCAGCCTAATCACCGTAGCTGAATCCCAACACCCCCCAGGCACCCAGGGTGGCTGTGGAGGGAGAGAAAGCCTGGCAGGCGACCTAGGGGTCCCACTGCTCTGTGCCTCCCTTGTCTTCATTCCCTTTCACCCCAGAAGGTGTGATTGTCTCGTGTCATGGTGGCCACCGTAGTGTCCCTCCCAGCAATCTCTCTTCTCCATCAGGTGGGGTTCCCAACCCCACTCAGCCTTCTCTCTGCATGGATGCTGAAGGACCAGGACCACCTGAATTTCTGAGCTTGAGCAGTAAGGTGGAAAAAAAGAAACCAATGGAAACAAAGAAACAAGTTATTGTGGCAAAACTGCCCACCACAGAGAAGCTGCCCTGAGTGGAAGGGAGGGTGTGGGCATGCCCATTTGTTTCCTGTCTCCCAGTGCTCTTAGCTTTCTTATTGCAGACCTGCATGGTTACAACAAAATGATCTGCAAAACTGAAAATATTTACTCTCTCGCTTTTACAGAAAAGGCTGGCCAGCCTCTGGTCCGGTACCAGGCAAGTGATTGGAGTCCCTTTCCAGTTTGGAAACATCTGGGCAGGCCCAGGTTTGCAAAAGTCTTTAAGAGTAGTTACGGAGTTTTGCTTCTAAAATTCTTTACGGCTGTATATACTTCTGAGATGCGGTTGTGCTGTGTAATTCTGAGCCGGGATTTTCTCAAACTGTTTCTCACTTCTTATACCAGACATTCCTAAATTCCAAGGGGAACTGTATATTAAGGAAGCCATGGAATTTAGGAAAAGGATACAGATCTCATTTCCTTTTAAGCATCAGTGTACCTCCATCATGGCATTATTGGTTATGAGTTATTGATAGGGGAATTAAATAGTAAACAGATTAATAGAAAATAGGGGATTTTAGGTACACAGGTTCATCTTTTCAACATTTTTTGTAATATTTGCAGTTTAAGATGGCCATTCCTGAGAAACAGGTAGCCTCTTAGAATGAAATGGCATTTCCTCTGAACCATACTTAATTTTTATTTCGTAGACAGCAGGAAGGGTAATCACACATCACACATTTGGGGACGTCAAAGAGAAAATGTAACTTTCTGGGAGCGCACTCCCCCATCTCCCCCTGCTCTTTTCACTGTCCCATTCTCCCTGGAAGGCTCTTTCTTATCTTCTTCTCATGGCTCCAGTAACTCTTTCTTCCTCCTCATCCCTCAGCTGGTAAGGTTACTTTTCTACTTTGAACAAGCAAACAAGCCAACAGAAGAGAAGTTTCACAAGCAACTCCCAGCACATCCGCTCACCTAGTGTTGTCTGTAACCTCACTCTCGGTGCCCCACCTCTTATTACAGGTGACATCGAAAGCCAATTCCTCGAAAAGTCCCCAGGGCCCCATCCCTCCCATCTTCTCTGGGTTGTCACTCCCAAAACCATCCTCTCTTTCACTACCTCATCTATTTTGTTCTGCTAGTTGGCTCCCATCAGTATATAAACGTCCATCTTCTTAAAAGAAACAAACAGCACTCCTTGACCCTAATTCACCCCCACCAATTGCCACCCTGTGTCTTTGCAGCAAATCTTTAAGGAGTTGTTTAAACTCACTGTCTGCATCTTCTCTTGAGCCATCCCCTTTTACACCCACTCTGGCTCTTCCCCTGATCCCTCGCTCTATGGAAACTGCCCTGTCAAGGCCATCAGTGACCACACGTTGCTAAATATAGCGGTCAATTTTCAGTCCTCATCATGCGTAGACCCTCGGCAGCATTTGACCCAGCTCTTCCATCCCTCCTCCCCCGTGTTCCTGCTTAACTTAAACTCCAGCCCATCGCTCTGTCTGTGTTCTGCTTTTGGTCTACTGGCTGGTCCTTTGCCAATGTCTCCTCTTTTTCCCAAACATACACTGTGGGTGTGCCCCAGGGTTGGCTCCTGGGCCTCTCATCTCTCTCTCTGCTATTCCTTTGGTGGAAGCAACCCAGCCTTGGAAATTGGCATGCCATCAATTTCTCGATTTCTCCAAAACTCCCTGATTTGCCCTTTCCATCTGGACCTTTATCTCTGAGACTCACATTCTTTTTCTTTCATTAATCTTGCTTTCACATTCATACATATGTTCTACTATGTAATTACTTTTCCAAATTTTGTATCAGTAAATATATATATCATGTAAAATGCTCAAATCTGTATTATTTCCACTAAGATGCTTATTCTACCTTAGAACCTTTCTGCATTTCTGTATTTATGTGAAAAAAGCGAATAGCATTTCTACAAGCCTCATAGTTAATCAGTGTGTTTGTTTGGGGCTATTATGTAACATGAAATAATGATATATTAACATAGTCCTTTTTCATTTATTTTTATGTAACACCAAGATGAGGTTTTTGCACTGAACACTGGTTTTATTGAAATTTTACCTACGTTATGGACAGTCAGTTTATGTGAAAGCCCTCATTTCTCCCCTTTCTGATATATTTTCCATTTGGCTATATATAACATATACCTTGGCATGAAACAAACTTCCCAAATCATTCACATAATACAATTAATACATTTAAATTATATTTTTTAAATGTTAAAAAGAAAAAGAAAACAGACTCCTCTACCTATTAGGCATTTCTGTGGCAATATGTAATACACACCTTAACCATGACATTGAAGAACTGAGCTGATACCAGCCCCTTTCCACCTGCTCAGCCCCACCTTGTCCCATCCCTTGTGGATGGAGAGGACATCCCTCCCATTGTCCAGGTCCAGATGTTGGAACAATGTTCTTTCTGTCTTTCTCTTACACACACAGACAGCAAATCCAGCTTGTTAGAAAATTCTGGGTATTCTGTCTTCTTAACCACCTGCTCCCTGCTCCCCGCCCTCCTAAGAGCCACCTTCAGCCCTTCCTGGACACCAATAGCCTCCTGTTTCCATCTTTGCTTTCCTACAATCTCTCATCCACACAGAGTCAGAGGGAGCCTGCAAAAGCATACATTGATGGGGTGGGTTTAGTTCAGTGGTAGGGCGCATGCTTAGCATGCAAGAGATCCTGGGTTCAAAAATGATTATAAATCAATAAAAAATGTTAAAAAAAAAAGAGATCCTGGGTTCAATCCCCAGCACCTTCATTAAAATAAATAAATTACCTCCCACAAAAAAACACAAACACAAAAGCTTAAGTTGGACTATATCACCCCTCCCCTCAAAACTCACTAAACAGGTCATCATTTCATTAGGAGCCAAAGTCGTCACAAAGGCCTCAGGACCCGGCGTGCTCTGCCTCTCTGCCCACACTCTCCCCCTCACTCAGGGGGCCTCTGGCTCCGGCTCTTCCTTCTTCCTCCGGATCTATTCTGCTTCAAGTTCATTACTCCGTGAGATCTGCCAGGATTGCCTTATTCCCTCCTGCCTGCCTCCCACCCCACCGCCATCACCGGAGTTTGCTCATATCACTCTTTTCTTTTTTTTAATTTTTCCAAGCTCTTACTACCCCCAACATGCTGCCTGTTTCCTCTACTACAACTCTGAGCCCCCAGTGATGGGGAGTCATGTCTATTTTGTTGACTGATAAAGCCCGAGAACCTTGTGAATTGGTCTAGTTAGGAGATTCCCGTACGTAGTAGGAGCTTATACACATTTGCTGAATGACTGTAGATGCCCTGGTCCAATCCGATGAAGCACTTCTGTGTCCTGCTCAAAGAATAACTGTCCTTTCCACCTGAGAGGGGGTGACAACTTCCTTGGTGATCAAAGGCAAGATCTTTTTGCTTTATGCTGTTAACCTTAGGCGGGGAGACTGGGGGATCTTCATATATATTTTTAAATTTGGTTCACTCTGCAGTTTGTCTTTGGTCTCTGTATAATTTTGAGAAACTCTTTATGAGTGATCATTCTTCCATCAGATTGAACAGGGTCCAGGGTGAAGGACCAAGCCTGTCCCATCGGCCATCCTATGTGTCATGTCCTGGGACCCAGTGGATGCTCAGCACATAAGTGAACAGACTGGAGTGAGTGAAGAGATGGGAGCATCTCCTTATTGTGGTGGCTGCTCTCTGTCAGATGCCTTGAGATTTGAGGAAGGGTTTACAAGTGCGGAGAGGGGAGATCAGGTCCTCTGTGCTCTTCCTGAGTGCCCTGGCTTTACCCATTCCCCCAGCCCACTCTGGGCAGCCAAGTTGAGGAGCTGGGCCACCGGAGGTTGTGCTGATCAATAATCCACCTTCACCCCAAGTCCGGGGGGTAGGGACCCCTGGTTGTAGTCTCTGGAGTCAGGTCCTTGGAGGAATTCCTCACTGAACTATGTTTTGGACCTTTTATTTTTCTCTATAACCACCAGCTGAAGAAGATTGTCTTAGACACATGGAAGCTGAGGACGCCTACTGTCCCCTCGGAACCCAGGTGGGGCTGGGAGTCTGCTGTTTGTATAGCCGGTGGGCTCGTGTTGCTTTGGGCATCCCTGTGTCTGAATTCCTGCAGTACACTCGGTGGTAAGGAAGGGGTGCCTGGCAGGGAGGGAAGTGGGTCGGGAGACTGCACAGCTGGGGAGATGTTAACCTGGGGTGTGCAGGAGCCTGCTGATGCATGGCATCTCGGTTCAGGGAACTCTTCACCCTCAGAGGGGTTCCCACTCCCGCAGGGGCCATTTGATCAGGGTGCTGGGCTGTCAGGGGACCGCAGGGTTCCCAGTGAGGATTACAGTGCCTTCAGGCAATGGGAAATGAGGGGTCCAGCGGCACTTGAATTAACTGTGCACCCAAACCCAGCCCCCACCTCTTTTAGCCTTTATCCTTATCTGCAAAACTGGAATTTTATTAACCATCCCGCGGGGTCGTTGATGGGCTAGGACAAACTAGACAGTCAAGAGCTGGAATTCCTCTGTCCCCTGATTGTTTTCCTTCTTTCTGACTATTTGCTCTCACAAGCTCAGTCTCTCTGTCTCTCTCTCTTTCACTTCTAACTTTCTCTCATGCTCTGGTTTCATTTGACTTCCAACCACCGCCTCTCACCCTCGCCAATCCCCAGATGAGTGAACTTGATTTCTGTGTGTCAGTTCCAAATTCCCAGGAAAGATGCTCTGTCTTCCTCTGGATCTGTTGTCCAACCCATCAGTTGTGGCCAGATGAGGGAGTCCCTCTGGGACCAGTGGAGGGTCTCCGCCCAGCCCCCCAGCCACCAATTTGGGAGCACATATCTCTCCAAGGAGGAGGTACTGGCTGTGACCTTGTGTCAGTCAGTATGAATTTATGTCTCCTCTTGCCCCTCCTTCATTCTCCTAAACAAAGATGAAAATTAAACACTCCCGGGATTTGTGTCATGGAACACGCAGGGTGGGGGCTAAGGGGGCTGGAATCTCTGCTGCATTTAAGGGACTACAGTGAATCCCCAATGAGAGCCTGCAAAGGGAACACCACCGCCCCCACCTGGCACTTAGGGTGCTGAGTCTGCGTGATGTTGAGCTAGGCTTCTGACCACAGCTCAGGGGTCTGGTCTGACCAGTTAGCCTTTGAAACCAACCAGCTTTGGATTCCTCAATCCCTCCCTGAGGTTTTACCTGAACCACCAGCTTCTGCATCTCTGAAGACAGATGATGAGGACCCTTCACGTAAGCCGTTCGCACAGCCCTCTGCAGGCCTTTGTGCTGCACGGTCTGCCCGGCGAGATAACTGAGGTTGGTATTTTATTGATGTTAGAAATAGTCTGGTTTCCCTATGTACTGTTTCACTGAACAAGCAACAGAAGCCACTTCTCGCTGATAAAAGCAAAAAGGGACTTAATGAGAAGATGCTGAGAGGGTGTATGGATTGGCCAGGACCGGAGCCAACCCAGGAGCTGTAGGAGGTGTTAGGGAGCCCCAGGCACCAGGCCGGGCTGGGTGCTACCGGGCCCCCTGCCACCCCAGAAGGGACCCCTCTCCACCCGACCCTCCACCTCACTCACTGCAGGTTCATATCCCGGCAGGGCCAGGTCACACTGAAGCCACCAGCACACACCTCAATGGGGGAGTTGACACCGTCTCAGCTGAGGGCGTGCCCGGTGTGGGGAGAGGCCCAGTTAGAAGAAGGCGGTTCCCCTACTGTTCCGAGTTAAGGTGCAAGTCAGTGCCCATCACTCAGGAGAGCCAGGCTGGACGGACCTCATTGCGGTGACTAGGCCGTCTGAGTTCACTTAATACTTTCTATGTTTGAAGGCCCTGGAGGGAGAAAAAGTGAAGTTTCTAGAACTTATTTTGTGTTTCCCATGTACCAGCTGCGGTAAGCAAGCCACTTCAGACAAGACCCAGAGCAACCACGTTAATAGGCCACGGAGCAAGTAGTGCAGTCAGGCCTCTGTGGACCCGAAACCCGTGTCCCCATCAGCTCAGTAGTTACCAGTGGAAACTGGGGGGATTTATGGGACTGTGTGCTCCTGTAGGGGCTGGGATGTGTGTGTTTAAATCCACATCTTCAGAAACTCTGCTAGAACCACAGCCACTTATTGCACGGAGGCAGAGGAGGGGAGGATTCCAGCCTTTGTTCCAGCTCGTGTGGAGCTCAGAAATTTCTCCTTCTGTCCTGAAAACAACACCAGAGCTGAGGGAGCTGCAATCCCACTGTACTTCTTAGATCCCAGAAAAATGAGGGGAAAATCTGCTCCCAACACAGAGAGGCAGCCAGGCAGGTTTGGCGAGTCACAGCTCCCAGGGCAGAACCCGCTTTTGTAACAACCCCCAGGGCAGGCAGATTTAACAGGTCCCTGAGGCCAGTGGAAGTCTCAGCGTGGGGAAGTCCGAGTGTGACAACTCCAGGGGGCCAGTCAGAGGGGCCCCCTGCTCTTTTTCATGCATTTTACCTCCAGGACCGTGTCCTGTTCTCAGAATGAAGGCCTCAGAGGATAACTCCTCATGCTTCCTGCCTGGAAAGGAGAAAATAACTCTATTGAAATATACCCAAAACATTCTGTTTCATTTGGGGAAGTTGTTTTTTGTTTGTTTGTTTTTTTAATGAGAAATTATTTTACCAGAGCCTAACCAACCTGGGAGAAGGGAAATCCCTTCTGTCTCACCCAAATTGGGGTGGGGGGAAAGAGACACACTTGTGGAGGTCACAGCTCAGGGCATAGGCTCAATGAGAACTAATCACAGGACTACAGATGCCCTGCTCTGTCCTGCTCCCCCAACACCTTACCTCCATGTCAGTAGGGCCCCTGTGTAATAACAGGAATAAAACTAAAAGAAGTAAATGTCTCAGGAGTGTCAAGGGAAAACCCAAAGACAGCGGGGAGATGAAAACAAGGACACACAGGCTGTTTTAGCCTCTCACACCAATAGCTGTAGCAAACTACACACAGCCCATCCCAGTAGATAAACAGAAAACCTCACAGAAGAAAGTATTTATTTTGGTTCTCTTACCCAGTGCATTCCATGGTGCATCCTCGCCTAGAATTGAGTGGAAGCAAGTCCATCTCAGAAGGGACATAACTGAAGAGGGATGGCTTTCCAGACTCTGATGGGCAGAGAGAGCAGCAGCCTGGGTGAGAGCATGGTGAGGGGTGGGGTAGGGGGTGGGCTGCCTTCTTCCCCAAATAAGGAAACTTCCTGAGGCCAGCACAGGAGGGAGGGCCATGGGGTGGAAGCAGCCAGACTTCTTCATGAGAACTGATGGGATGCCTCAAAGGGAACATTCAGGTACCAAAACTGGGCCGTGAGGGTGGGAGCCAGTCGGTCTGACTCAAAGCCCAGGACTGAGGTGGGCGTACAGCAGGCCGGTCTTACTTGGCTGGATCCATTTCACTTCTCCGAAGCCCTGTGTAAAACATGAAGCGTGGACGGCCTGGTGAGCACAGCTCTGCCCTCAAGACCTGTTTCAACTCCTCTCTTCCCGGAAAACAGCATCTCTGAGCCCGCCCTTGGTGACCTCAGAGAGATCACCCTAGTGGCCCAGGCTAGTGACCGGGAACATGTACCTTCCTGCAGCCAACCCCAGACGTCCACTGATGCATCATATACTGGCAAAGATGTGAGATCCTGTGCATTGGTCTAACAGCAGAGACTCTGCCACAGGCCCAAGAGGTGGTGTGTGGGACATGCAGGGGTGCAGGAGTGTAGGCAGTGCAAATGTGTAACTGGTGACAGGGGTGCAGGGGCTGTGGAGGGCGCAGGAAGTTTAGGGGATGCGGGGGTGCAGGGGTGCAGAAGTGCAGGCAGTGCAGAAGTGCAGATAGTGGCAGGGGTGCAGAGGTGCAGGGAGTGTAGGGATGCAGGGAGGTGCTCATTCACGTGGCCAGGATTAGAAGGCAAGTGCACATCCTCGCAGTCAGCCTGACCCCGGGAGGCTAGTGCAATCGTTTGGGGCGGCGGAGGCGGCGGTGCGTGGGAGGCTGCCAGGGCAAGCCGGTCGATTTCTTCTCTTCCCTGCAGCTTGGCCTAGGGGGGCCTTGGCCGCTGGAGATTCGCCAGATGTTGGACTCCAGGTAAGCTTGCTCCTGGGAGGTGGGGCGGTTAGGTCAGGGGGCAGCGGCAGCGACAGGGGGGCGGAGCGCGGCTGCCTCTGGCGAACTGGTGGAATAGCTGCCTTCTCCCGGCTGCCGGGCCTGGGAGCGGCCTCTGCTGCCCCTGGTCACCGTACACGCCTGTCCCACTCAGCTTGCTGAGTCGGGACGGTGCCATTAATGTGCGGGGCCCACGGGGTTAGGGGGGCTGCCGCGCGGAAGCCGGTCAGTTCGCTCAGCTCTCCCCTGCGGCGGAGCCAGTGGCAGCTTCTGCTGCCGTAGAGGCGGACGCGGGTCTCCAGGTGAGCTTGGTCCTGGGAGGCGGCGGCGGCGGCTGCAGGGGGAGGGGGTCCGTTCCAGGGAGTAGCTCCATTTATTCTGTCCCGCGCGGCCTGGCCTGAGGGCGACCTCTGCCGCCGGAGATTTGCCTGCGGTCCGACTCCAGGTGAGGTTGCACCTGGGAGATGGGTGCGGTGCAGTCAGGGGGCTGGTAAGGTGGTGGCTGCGGGGATAGGGAGGCTGCCCCGGGGTAGCTTGTGTATTAGCTCCCATGTCAGTGCCGCGTGGCCTGCAGGCGGCATCTGCTGCGCCAGGTCCCCGGACACCCCTGTCCCACTTTGCCTGCTGGGGGCGGGAGGCAGGGTAGTCAGGGTGCACGGGTGGCGGGGGTCGGGGGCCTACAGCGGGGGAGCGGGCCCATTTGCTCCCATCTTCCCCGCGGCTTTTCCTGGGGGATGTCTCTGTTGCCCTGGGTTACGGGACACGTGTATCCTAGTCGGCCTGACCCCGGGAGGCGGGCGTGGTACGTTGGGGGTGGTGGCAGCAGCGGCAGGTTTTCCCATGGAGCCGGTACATTTGCTCCCATTTCCCCCCATGGTTTGCCCTGAGGGCGGTCTCTGTTGTCCCAAGTTCGCCGGACGTCCATCTCAAGGTCAGCCTGCTCCCTAGAGGAGGCCACCGTGAGGTCAGGGGTCAAGAGAGGTGGCTGTTGCGGGGGTAGGTGGCTGCCTTGGGGAGCTGGTGGATTGGCTCCCGTCTCCCCGATTGCCTGGTGTGGGAGTGGCCTCTCCTCCCCCAGATCACCAGACACACCTGTCCCATTCAACCTGCTGGGGGAGGGGTGCACTTGGCGGTGCCTTTAAGGTGCGGGGGTGGCGACGGCGGGGGTAGAAGACCTGCAGCGCTGAGCCTGTCAATTTGCTCTTCTCTTCCCCGCTGCCAATCCTGGGGGCGTCCTCTGCTGCCCAAGAAGCCGGATGCCCGTCTCCAGGTCAGCTTGCTCCTGGGAGAAGGGCGCGATGCGGTCGAAGTGCAGAGGCAGCTGCGATGTCCGGCTGCCCCGCCTAATGGGGCCACTTCTTCTCCTCTCCCCTGACCTGGCCTGGGGACGGCCTCTCCCGCCCAAGATTAGCCTGAAACCCCACACCCGGTCAGGTTGCTCCTGGGAGGTGGGCGCGGTGTCATCAAGGGTTGGAGAGGAGGGGGGTCTGCCCCTGGCGGGCTGGAGGATAAGCTCCCATCTCTCTGGAGGCCTGACGTGGCCGACCCTCGTTCCCAGGTCACGTTTCTCCGGGTCATATTGCCCCGGGGTTGCAGTAGGGTGAGGGGGCGGCGGGGTGTTGGCGGGGGTATGGAGCCTGCCGCTTGGGAGCTGGTGGCTTAGCTCCCATCTCTTCCGCAGCTTGGCCTGGGGGCAGCCTCTTTTGCCCCAGGTCCCAAAGCACAGTTTCCCTGACAGCTTAGCCACTGGAGGTGGGCAGGATGTGCTGAGGGGGAGGAGGCAGCTGCCAAGGCAGCGACGAAGGGGGCTGTCCCTGGCCAGCTGGTCAATTTGTTCCCATCTCAAACTTTGCTGCCCCAGTTTCGCAGAAAGACCTTCTCCAGTTAATTCTTCTCCTGGGAGGTGGGCGCAGTGCATGCAGCCCAAGGTCTGGGCTCTCCCCTGGGGAGGGGCAGAAACCTCTTGTTCTCCTTTGTCTTTATTTTTCAGCGAAGGGGTTACTTGACCCAATTCTTAATTCTGAGGAAGTGTAGCCTGTGTTACGGAAGAGCTGCTGGACAGTGAGGTTTCTGGGTGGGTTTTCACATCAGCTGATGCTCCAGGCAGGCAGGAAAGCTATTACTCAGAGCTCCTTAGTGTGGAGTTGGGGGATGGCCCCGCCATCCTCACCATGCTTTTTAAAAATGTGTTACTCCTCTCTTTTTCCTAGGTGACATTTTAGGTTATTGGGTCACAGATTGCTGGCACACTCATCCCTGTTCTCAAATATCTTTTAAACTTGGGTGAAGTGATAAGTAGGGGAAGATGATTTACTGAAAGTTAAGAATACTTAAATTTGCATTAAAGCTAAATTCTGTCAATCTTTCTCAAATGATTTTTCTCTGATTCTAAATCCATGACCTAGTGAATGTTGTACTCCTGTGTAAATCATTGATCTTCACATCACATTGGTTGAGTGGTCAGCGAGATTTGTTAATTAGATTATTCCTGAAAGGAAAAGCTCAGGCTTTTGAGAATTCCTTGTCGGATGTCACCCAGGCAGTCACAGTAGAAGACAGAGCTGATATAAAAATCCCTCAGCTGCCTGAACTGCAAAGCTTCTGGAATTACTGATCCCTGAAATGCAGGTGACACTTGATGATAATCTGGGGGATGGTTTATATGATCAGATTCTTCCAGTCCTGTAAATGGGTTCCGTGGCCCCAGCCCTGAAAGAACTGGTCTTAGGGGCCATATCATGAGGGGTGGGATGGGAAGGCAAGGTCTAAGAGCTGAAATCACTGAGATTCCACACTTGCTAAACACAGACTCCAGAGCCTAATTGTTGTCAGGTTCTGTTCTGGATTTGAGAGTGTGTTCAGACATGATTCTTGCCCTTCAGGAGACACTGCCTGCGTGGTAGTAACCTTTACATAGATCTGGGGAGGATGGCAATTACGTAGATGGGCTGTTACGGTTCTCAGTGTGCCCAGGCTCGCTCTTCCAGGCACTCGTGGGAATAACGAGTCATCTTATTCACTCACTCACTAATTTATTACCATTGAATTGATCATTTGTCCCACAGTAAGTGAAAGAAGGTATCAGGAAGCTGAGTTTTGTCCCCTCTCCTATCACTGATTGTATCTGTCAGTCGGGCGCCTTGAGTATGCATTGTGAAATGATGGTATTTCTTGCCCAATGGGGCTGCACTGTGAGTTTTGAGAATCAGGGGAGTCACGTGGGTAGGACAGCACCCTGACACACATGGCCACCCCACCACATGAGACAGCATTGTCGATGCTCAGGTGACCCGATGTAGACCGCGGTGCTAAACCTGAGCATGTTTAGTGATCTTGGTGGCTATGAAAATACAGACTACCCGTCCTTACCTCTGAGACTCTGAGGGTGTGCACACCAGAATTCTGCATTTTAAGAAGCACTTTAACTAAATATGATGAAGATGATCTGATTGTCCCACTGAGAAACACTGGTGTGCGAGACACCAATATTGAGGATTCTCAGGGAGCGATATCTTTTCAGGATTTTCCAAGGGTCCTCACTTGAGACTTTTGCCTTGGGTGTAATTGTATGTGTTCAGAAGTGATGTCTCTCACTTCCAGTGCTTGTCAGCATGCTCTCTGCAGGGGTTTGCTCTCAGTAGATGGCAAAAACTATGATTCTTCAGGTCACCGAGCTAGAGTGTGAGCGATATTTTATTTTGGTTTTCTTTATAGCAATGCAGAGTCTCCCGAGAACAGATTCAGACTGAACAGATTTGTGTCAGACTTTGGGAGACCGCTGGTGCCCAAGATGTTCTCTGGCAGGTCAATGACGAATCTAGGTCCATCTTTCACAGCTACATCAATGAAGTGTGACACTTCGACAAGGCCAAAGCTGGTATCCCAACCATAGCCCTTGACAGTGATGTTCGGCTCCAGGAAGCCATCAGATGCAGCAGGTGGCCAGAGGAGGAGCCGAACTTGCTCATGAAATGTGACATCCCCAACTTCATCAACACGGACCAGAACTCTTCCTTTGGGGAAGATGATCTGATTTTCGAACCACCGAATGTTCTAGAAAATAAGCCAGTTGCCCAGACCCCACACAAAGACTTGAATTGAGAAACGTGCATTGTCAGGTGTATTTTTGAAGATATGAATTTTGTCTTTGTATGGCAGGAAGTCCCTTTTCACAAAATTGTATGTGTTTTTGTCTGAGAGAGAGAAATGGAGACAGACAGAAAGACGAAGAAGCAGAAGAGAGCCCCCTCAGAAGAGAGCTAGTTAAGGTGAGTTTTGTGCCATTAAAAACTATTTGGGGTTTTGGGGGGAACAAAGTATTTACACTGTCTCATTCTCCTCGTTGGAAACCTTGGCCCCACACTCAGTGTCAGCATCCTTGAACAGGGGTTGGCACGGTGCATTTTATCTCACGCTGCCTCTTCCACGTTCTGCCTTTAGCACGTTGCTTTGCCTCCCAGGGCTGCCACCCTTTAAACTGTAATGTGAGGAGTCTGGAGTAGATGATCCATCCCAGCTCTGCTGTTTTGCAAATTTCTGATTTCGTATTCGGATGAGGCTGGGATACACCTAGAGCAGTATAAACCAGGCCCTACCTCCTGTCTCTTGCTGGGGCAACCCTCAGGTCTGTGCCTTCTACTCAAGCCTTTACTGAGCCCAGCTTTTGTCAGGAGCCCAAGTGCCTACCGGGATGGCAGGAGACCTGTCTCTCGTGGTCACGGTGGCCGAAAATTCTATTGGTTGTGCTGAAACAGCTCTTCTGAGATCCTCCGGCCACCCTTGCTCCAACCTGAGGACAGACCTACCGTTCCTTTCCTAGGAGGAGGATCAATCCATGGTGCATTTTATGACAATCCTGTCCCCAGGAATGCACGGAAGGTTATCAGCTGAGTGAGGGGAAGTGCCTCTGTGTCTCTGTGTCCCTGTATCTCTGTCTGCTCACAGTGCCCTGCCACCGGCTACTGAACAAGAAAAGTGCTATTCACCATTCTGTGTGTTTTGCAGATGTGTAGGTGATGGTCTTGTGGCTCATGTGTGGGCTTTGTGCTGGGATGGTGAAGGGCTTATAAATACCTCATCAACATGTATTCGAGGTGACCTGGTGCCACACAGACTTGATTCATGAAGGCATCAAGCCTGCACACTGGTTTGGAAACAACTTGGTTTTGATCAGTCACACTGCATGCATGACTCACTGCTGATCTCTGGGTGGTTTTTTCATTTTAGATTTATTCACCCAGTGTCTTGCTTAAGCTGAAAAATACATTTATTTCACTAGAATATTCTCGGATTCTTTGTTTTCACACATCCAGTTGTTTAATTCATTAAAAATCATTTTGTGTTTATAATGCCTCCTAATTTCTATCAACTCTAGGTTCCCAGTGGCCTGAGCCATGCACCAGATTTGATGTAGGAACCGTTCCACCAAAAGAAATCCCTTTGCCATAATATCTTTTGAGGAAAATATTATTCTTTAAGGCTCTAACAGTAAATCGTAGAACAAAGCATGGAACATTTATTGTAGTTAATACATGTTCATGCATAAAGAAATGATATTTTCATTAAACAATGTTGATTTTAATAACTTTTACTAAAGTGAATATTATTATTCATAATTTAAATAACCAAATAAAACCACAGTTATTTATTATGAAGATTGAAAACTATTTACACTGTCTCTCAATTAGAGGTAGCTTTATTAGAAGACTGAAGGGTATTTAAAAGATAGAAAAATACCCATGATGACACCATCATTTTTATTAACTAAATATGAAGAACTGTGCAGGGTTAAGTTTTAACCCTCTGCAAGCTGTCAAGTTAGCATGAGGTAGTTTGTGGATGCTGCCAGAAGACAGGAGACTCCCTCAGGATCAGAGACAAAGAACTTCCTGCCAGCACAGCAGGCAGCTTGGGGTTCATGTTCATGTTGGTTCCTGAGTTTCTTTCCTTTTGCTGTTGTAACAAAGGACCACAGACTCAGTGGCTTAAAGCAATACACATTCATCGTCTCACTCTTCTATTGTGCAGAAGTGCAAAGTCATTGTCAGTGGGCTAAAACCAACGTGTGGCCAAGGCTACGTTCCACACCGAGGCTCTAGGGAGGGATTCGTCCTCCTACCTTTCCCAGCTTGCAGAGGTGTTCACAATCTTTGGCCCAGGGCCCTGTGTCACTGTGACCTCTGCTGCCACTTTACATCTCTGTCTCTGACTATATAGATATAAAGGAAGTGTCTTCTACATCTGGTATGGACCCTTTTTCCTAAATGGACATTGTATCTCTATTTAAGTGCAGATTAAAACCCCTTCCCTGCAGGGTGTGGTAGCATCAGCTCACAAGATTACCACTCTGGGCTTTAAGTGTCCTCTTTGTATTGTCACCTGGGAACTTCTCTTTCCATAGTTAGCTCTGTGTTACATTTGTTGTTGTATTTTACCCGGCATTACTGAAAGTTTTACTTAAAAGGGATCCTAATTAGCTCTGTTTACCTGTTTCCAGAGCTGAAAGCTTCAGTTCTAGAGTATCTGTTTGATTTCTCTTAAAAATACATTCCAGTATATTTCTCTGGTGAAAGTCTTTACCCTGTTGTCTATTCTCCCATAATTTCCTTATTTTCTTGAATATATTAAAAGTATTTTATAGCCTTTATTGGTAACTCTGATGCCTACATCACCTGGGGGTTTGCATCCTTTGTCTAATGTTTCTTATTCTCATATAATCCGTTATATAGTCTTGACATGTTGCATGTCTTGAAATTCTTTATTACATGGCAGACATTGCAAATGAAAAATCCATATGTTATTTTCCGTGAGAGGTTTTCTACCTTCCTGTTAGGCAAACAGGGTGAGGGACTGATCATGTCGCTCCAATCAGGCGCTGAGGTGGATCAGGACTGAAGTGCCTTTTTTCTTAAAACAGCTTTGAGGTATACTTGGCAAAGTAATTTTCACACGCATAAAGTGTACAGCTAATACGTTTGGACATAAGTATATCCCCAAGAAACCATGACCACATTCAAGAGAGTGAACATACCCATCACCCACAAAGCTTCTCTCCTGCCATTTGTTGTCCCTCCCTCCCTCCCCATCTCTTCCCCTGGAAACCATTGATCTGCTTTCCATCACAACATATTGGTCTGCATTTTCAACATCGTTGTATGAATGGATTAATGCAGTATCTACTCTATGTTGTCTGACTTCTTTCATTCAGTGTAATTATTTTGAGAGTCATCTGTGTTGCTGTATTAATAGCTTATTTGTCTTATAGCAGAGTATTGTTTTGTGCTGAGTTTTTACTGAATAGTTTGTTGTGAGCAGTGTTTGGATAGACCATCATTTGTTTCTCCATTTACTTCTTGATGGATGCATGGGTTATTTACAACTTGAGCTATTATAAATAAAATTGCAGTGAATATTTGGTTACAAGTCTTTATATGGACATATTCTTTTCTTTTCTAAAGCACCAGATGAGGAATATCTGGGTTATATGGTAGATAGGTATTTACCTTTTTTAAAGAAACTGTTAAAGACTGTTCCAAAATGGTTGTACTATTGTAAATTCCTTGTGGTGTGTATCAGCTCTGCTTGCTCTACTTCCTTACCAGCAATTTGTAAGGTCGGTCTTTCTAATCGTATTCATTCTTGTATGTATGTGTACTAGTATCTCACTGTGGTTTTTAAAAGCATTTCTCTAATGACTAATGGCATCTTTAATCAGCATCTTTTCATATGCTTATTATCCATCTGGATATCTTTACTGAAGTGTGTTTTCTGGCCTCATTTATTCATTCAGGTGTTTGCATTATTATTGAGTTTTGAGACCTCTTTATTCTGGATCAGATACAAAGAGAGACCTTTATCAGATATATGATCTGCAAATAGCTTCTGTCTATAGCTTGTCTTTTCATTTGCTTAGCAGGGTTTAGAACAGCTTTGAAGAGTCTTCATTTTGATAAAGTTCACTCTATCAGTTTCTTTATAAAATAGATTATACTTTTGGTGTCATAGCAAAGAAATTATTTGCCAAACCCAAGGTCATAAAGCTTAAGCCTATGCTTTTTCTCCTAGCTGTTTTGTAGTTTTAGATTTCCTATTAAGATCTATGATCCATTGTGAGATAATTTTTGTATATTTTCTGAGGTGTGGCTCAAAGTTCATTTTTTTTTTTTGCAAATCACTCTCTAATTCTTCCAGCACCACTTGTTGAAAAGATCCTTTCTCCACTACATCCTTTTTGAGAATCAATTGTCAATATAAGTGTTTGTTTAGTTCTGAACATTCTATTCTGCTCCATTATTCTATTTTCCTGTTTTACACCAACACCATACTTTCTGATTACTGTAGTTTAAAAAAAAAAAAGCTGAAAATCAGATAGTGCAAGTCTTCCAACTTTGTTTTACTTGTTCAAAATTGTTTTGGATATTTGGGATCCTTTGTATTTTTATATGAATTTTAGAATCAGTTTTAAAATTCCTTACATCCTGTTCTGCCAAAATTCAACCCATATCTTTGGCCATCTCCAAAGCCACATTTTCTGAAGAAGTCTCTCTAGATCCCAGGTGAAAGGAATTTCTGTTTCATCTGTGCTCCAATCACATTTGATAATATTTGATTACATTTATTCATATTTAGCTGGATGTAATTGTGTGATCTTTCCTGCCATATAGTAAATCTCTCAAGATTTGGAATCTTGACTTGGTTCCCTCTGTCTGCTGAGAAAACTAGTTCTATGCTTTGCAGGAGAGCGCCCTGCAGTAAGAAGTATCTGCAAGATACATCTAGCTCATTGCTTGCATATCGTCAAGGAATCCTGCAGATTTAGAATTGTTTATTGATTGTTGTCTACAAGACAGCTCAGCCTTTTTTATTTCTATTGCTACTGCTGCAGTTTCAAAGGACAATGGGCTAATTATTTTCCAAATATCAAAACATACTGTAATTGAGTTGTGACGCAAATTATGTGCTGCTGTTTCTTAACAACCTGCTTAGTGTTCACAGGTATATTCACTCATGGAACTTTTGGGAGAATGTCATATCCTCAGAGATAGCAATGCTGTCTTTGGCGACCTGAGTGGTAGTATCTGAACCCACTCCTGCTGTTTTTCCAGTGCCCCCTGTAGCCCTCCTCCAGCCCTCCATGGGGGGCCTGCAGTTCTGCCCTCGAAAATCCTGTTGCTTCTCAGGAAGAATTCCCTATGAAGCATATTCATGTCCTTCTTGTGGAGACATTCAGTCCAGAGACCTGACAGCAGGGGAAAATGTTTAGACTGCTTTTGGCAGAACGAAAATTCTTCCATACTTGTTAGAAGCAAATCAAATGAGGAAACTGTGTTGGCATCTAACAAATCAGGATAAATGTCTGATGAGGAAGATCAGCTTCCCCATCCCACTCAGGCGTCATGTTGATGTGACACTCAACTTGGCAAACATTTTCTCCTGTGAGCAACGTGAAGTTCAAGACGTTATGAAGGGCTTTTTGTTTTTCTTCCTTAGTCTTTCCACATTCACTGTGTCTGGTGAGATTATATGAATCCTGCTTATTTTCAGCCCAGCACTAAGCTTTTTAAAAGGGTCACGTGTTTAAAAGGCTAGTGGACAATTTGTTAGAAGATCAAAATCTTTAGACTTTGGTCCTAGAGTTGAATCTTGGTTACTGGTGAATGAGAATTCCCGTTAAAATTTTAAATTCAGCGATATAAATTTGTAAAAATAGTTAAATATTAGGCAATTTCATTAAACACTATAGAAGTTATTTACTTTTAAGCCTGTCTCTGGGGCAATTTTGCAATGATTCCCTCCCTTTATTGATTCCCTCTTTATCAGAATCCTTGAGAGGTCCCTGTCATCATTGTCAATATCATCATCATCATTACCATCATCATGGAACTGATTCCTCTGGGAGATTCTAGGAAAATAAAGAGCTGGACGGGGTTCTGTGCAGGTCAGTGTGTGCATATACAGTAAGAAGAGTTGTCAAACATTAGATTCAAGATACCCTTTCCATTTAGAGAAGAATTGGTCATGAAATCCTGATGTGCTGAATGAAGGAAGTGATGGGAACAGGGTAGTCAATGGAAAGGAGGAGGAAGTGAGTGAAGCGGGGAGCATAGAGCCTTGGTTAGGTGATCAGCACATTGGTGAAAATGAGGGGAGTGTGATGGCAGAATCATGTCCCTCCCCGGCCACAGGGTAGCCACCTGTGACATGTTACTGTACATGGCAAAATGCATGACAGATATTTTAGGACAAAAATCTTAGAGGATTTCTGTCTTCTAAATTGCCTATCAGTTAGCGTTTTAAACCCATGATATATTATTAAAGATTAGTGCAGGGGAACAAATAAAAAGGATTCATATAATCCACCAGACATACTGAATGCGGAAAGGCTAAGGAAGAAAAAGAAAAAGTCATTCATAAGTGCCTTGAACCATAAAATGCTCATGAGAGGAAATGTTACACAGGTGAGTGTCTCAGCCACATCCAAAATGCCTGAATTGGATGGGACAAGGGGATCCTGAGATGAGACAATAGGGTGAGTAGCCTGGATTGTCCAGGTGGGCCGAATGTATTCACAGGGGTCCTTAAAATGGAGGACATTTCCCAGCTGAGTTTAAATTCAGAGGGAGGTGTAGCCATAGAGCAATGTTCAGAAAGGCTGCTGACCATGAAAATGGAGGAAGTCGTGGGGCACAAGCTAAGGAAGGTGGGTTACCTCTGGAAACTGGAAAAAAAAAACAACAAGGAAACATTCTCTTCTAGACCCTCTAGAAGGAAGGAAACCTGCTGCTACCTTGAATTTAGCACAGTGAGGACTGTGTTGGATCTCTGACCTCCACAGCCATAAGCTGATAAATCTGTGCTGGTTTAAGCTCTTAAGCTTATGGAAATTTCTTATATTGGTAAGAGGAAAATAACATAGTTAGCCGTATTGTAACGGATTAAAGGTATAGGATGGGGTGTGGAGAGGATTCTGACATTTACACCTAAAAAACAACCAGGTGAAATGGGAAGGTGTTTTAAGGAAGACTTACCTGGCAGGGCTGTTAAGCAGACTGGAGCGAGGGGAGCATTGGAGTTAGAGGAATCAATTAAATCTCTACAAGAAAAATAAGGAATAAAATGTAACAGGGCTTCAGTGATAGTGGATGTAGGAATGGAAATGGGCAGAGAGATATAAATATTACTTTGATATTAGCTACAGGTTTGATGACTGCATGTTGGGGAGACTTAGCCGATGTGTGGACTGAATGTTTGCATCCCCTCAAAATCCGTATGTCGAAACCCCATCTCCCAGGGTGATGGTATTGCGAGGTGGGGCCTTTGGGAGGTGATTTGTAGGATAAAATGAGGTCATGAGAGTAGAGCCCTCATGAATGGGATTAGTGTTCTTATACAAGCCCCCAGAGTGCTTGCTTCTCTCTGCTCTCTGGGATATGAAGATATTGGGAAGACAGCCATCTTCGAGCTGGCAATCCTCTCAAGTATACATTGACCTTGAAAGTCTCAGCCTCCAAACCATAAGGAATATGCTGGTTGTTTAAGCCACCCGACACGCAGTAATTTGTTACAGCATCCCAGACTGACGAAGACAGTGGAGAATGCCTCTGAGTTTGGCACTGATTGCCTGGAGAATGCTGAAACCCAGGGAAGTGGGCAGCACAGACGTTTACTCATTTAATCCTGCCAACACAGTAGGAGATAGAGTCTACATATTCCTCGCTACTTAAAAGGTAAGGAAAAAGAGGCACAAATAATAACAACGACAACAAAAACAACAATAATTTGTCCAAGATTCACACAGAACCCCCTGGAGGCAGAGTGAGAATTTATACTCAGGCAGGCTGGCCCAAGAGCCCCTGCTCATAACTAATAAGTCAGATCATCTGCTTATGTGGATCAGTTTTTTCAACTGTGATATGAGGATACTGTGTCTAGTAACTTATAATTTCAAAATACTTCACTGTAACGGAATCATTAGTCACCGGCCTTACAAACCACAGAAACCTACACATACAAAAATAACTCGTTAGGTCAAGATAACCAATAACGTTTTTAAATATTATACCTGCTGGGCCTTTGCAATAAAATGTCTTTTTATAATTCTGTCTGGCTACAGAATAACTTCATACTACTGCATGCTGCTGGTGGCTCCCATGTTGGACAGCATGGGCCTAGAGATTTTAAATTACTTGCCCAGACTCGCCCAGGAAGCTCGTGGTGGGATCCTAGCTATAGTCTGGGACTTTTCCTTCCTATCCAACAAGTCCCTCATGGAAGTTTAGAAGCTTCTCCTTTGGTGCCCAGCTGTCTCTCCGTACTTATAACATCTTGTCAGCTGTTCCAGCCTGCTCCTGAACATCAGCCAGAACCCACTTCTGCTCTATTTTGTCCAGGTAATACCTTCTAGCAACTTCCATTGCCTTCTTGGCATCAGTTCTTACCTGGAAGGGTAGTGGCTAGAGGTGGTAATGTATCCACATGACACGTTTTTCATAAACATAGCAGGAGTGTTCAAGAGAATAAAACGTCAGGAAGATGAGAAGAAACAGGTCATTTAATATACCAAATGGGTACTTTCAATGTCTGTGTTTCCGAGTCCAGGCTTGTTCTGCTCGTGCATTACAGGCCAATAAATCAGGAGACCAGGTTTTGGGGCAAGAAATAGCGACTTTAATTTGGAAAGCCAGCTGAGAAATGGTAGAATAATATCCTGGGGAACCATCACCCCAAGTCAGATTTCAGGCTCTTCTTATATTAAAAATGGGAAGTGGGAATGCTTGGTTGTTGCAAACTTGGTGTATGAATTCTTTGTTGTTAGAATCCTTTGTTCTTGCAGCTCTTCACCTGGGTCACATCCGTGTAAACCTCCAACAAACAAATGTTGTTTTCTATTCTGTAACTTGTTATCTTTATTTGAATAGAAAGTGTTAATATCCTTCAAAGTCAGAGCCTTGAGAATAGGTTCTCCTGTATATTTCAGGCTCTAGGCAACATTGTTTTACAAAAGGTGCAGAACCAACAAGACAAAGCCTAGGAAACAGGGCACAGGGTTAAAGTCAAAGGAACAGATCTAATATGGAGTCAGATTTTTTCTTTCCTATTTCAGTAGTGCCATGGAGAAGGCAGTTTGGGCAGCTTTTCGTAGGGTCCTGGAGGCTTTCTCTCTCAGCCTCTGTGTGCCTCTGTTGAAAAACCTTCAAAGCTATCTGGCCTGCTGGTAAACCACTCCGCCTTTTTTGCCCTGAAGATGTGTTCTGTTTATAACTGATCTCTACTTCTTGGAAAACAACTCAATAAAAACTCAGTTGGTTTTCCACCAGCCATGGGCAGGGGTGAGGAATAGCACTTTATTATTTTATAAAAAAAAAATAAAAGAATTCTTAAAACAGCACTGGGCACATAGGAGAGAGTCAATAATTGTTTCCTGGCTTAAATCAAAATTGATAGCTCAGTGATTCCATGGCTGCTGTATTTGCTGAGCTTGCTAATCCTTTGCTCCATTACACATTTTTTAACTGAAAAAGAAATACATGCATGTGGTTAAATAAATTCAAACAGAGCACAAAATTACACAAGTGAAAGAAGTTTTCCCTCATCCTCTCTTCTTTCAGCCCTCCCTGGAGATGCCACTGTTTACAATCCTTTGTGTGTTTTCCAGATATGCTATGCACATTCCGACCTATGTATGTAAATTCCTTTAAAGTATTACTTATTTTTAACTTAAAGGGATTTAAATCCTCAAGTGTCTTCGGCCCTGGTAATAGAAAAGAACAAATCTGACTCCATAATAGATCTGTTCCTTTGACTTTAACACTGTGCTCTGTCTCCTAGGCTTCATCTTGCTTGTAAAATAATGTTGCCTAGAGCCTAAAATATACAGGAGAGCCTATTTTGAAGGCTCTGACCTTTAAGGATATTTAACACTTTTCCATTCATATAAAGATAAGAATTTACATAATAGAAAATATCGTTTGTTTTGTTGGTGGTTTACAGGGATCTGACCCAGGCAGATAGCTGCAAGAACAAAGGATTCTAACAACAAAGAATTCCTATATCAAGAAGATTGCAAAAACCAAGCTCGTAGGAAAGGAGCCTGAATTCTGACTTGGGGAGATGATTTTCCAGGACATTAGTTTGCCATCTAGGTCTACAGAAAGTTTCTATTCCATGCCCCAACACCTGGTCTCCCAACTTACTGGCCTGTCCTGCACTAAGGAGAATGAATTTAGACTCAGTAACACTCCTATCTTCGTAGCAAGCTGGGCACTGGAATTGAGGACAGCTATCCCACACCCAGGGACATACTGTGTGCCCTTGATGGTTTCCCGAGGGTGGGGTGTGGTTTACTCAGGAAGGATGGGGACTATGCACCAAAACTCAGGCAGTATGCTCCTTTTGGGATCTGACCTTGTACCTCCCGCTCCCTGCCAGTACAACACCTGGGACAGTGGAGGTAAAGCAGAGATCTTGCCTGCCTGTGTCCCAGCGTGTAAAAGGGGAATAGGTACACTTTACAAGGTAGTTCTGAGCAACAACACCTGCGGGTGCTTGGTTCCCAGAGCAAAAGGAAACCCAGCTCCACTTTGGGTCAACGGGTGTGATCCCCGTAGGGGTCCTGCAGAGGCCTTGGGTGGAGGGCTGGACCAGGGAGGTAAAATATGAGCTGCGGGCCTTGAAGGGTTAGAGAAGTGTGCAGAGGCAGAACTGCTGCCTCCTTCAGGATGCCCCCATCGTTAAAACTATTTCTCTCCATCTCTGCTACTCTCCTCCAACCTCCAGATCCCTGCCTTCTCTCTGCTCCTCCTGTCCATGTCTCTCCCCCCACTTTTCCCCTTCTCCCCTCCTCCTCCCATCTTCTCCGTCCCTCGCTTCCCCACCTTCTCTCGCAGAACCCAGAGAGGATCGCTGGCCCTCCTGCGCATGCGCAGTCGGTGCCAGCTGGAACGAGGGTTGGAAGCTCCAGCTCAGAGCATGGGATCGGCCCCAAATTCTGCTCAGCTCTTTCGCCTGGTAGGACTTTTGCTCCTGCCCCGGCGCCACGGCCACAGCTGTCCAGGGCCAGGTGTGCACCTGCCGCCTCTCGCCCCAGCCGGGCTCCCCTGAGTCCGCGGCTGGAGTCCCTTTCCCCTCTCCCGCCCGCGAGTCCTCTCCTCCCGGGCTGCCTCTCCTCGGCCGCCGGCCCGTCCCTGCCCCTGGGAGGGCTGTGTCCCGGGCGGGCGGGGTCTGCGGACACGGATGGGGGCGGGCGGCTGGGGCTGGGGCTGGCCTCCGAGCGGGGCTACTGCCCGCGTCCCCCCCCGGCTTTCCCTGCCCCGCGACCCCGGGGCTGCCCTCGTCTCCCTTCCCCTCTCCCTGGGGGCCAGCTCAGTGTTGTGGGCGCTCCTCCCCGGGCTGAGAGCCTCCGGCTGTGAACCCCAGCTTCTGCTGGTGGAGTCGGGAAAAGGGAGCGTCAGTCCTGAGGGAGTTTCCGTCTCCTCCCTCAGTGTTTCTGCCCCAGGTAAGTACCTTGAACACTTTCACGTGTTATGATGGCGGTGCTTGATGATGTCACTGTTTTTATAGTGATAGGGATTACAGTGTTGAAAGCAAGGCTTGGTTCAGTTAAAAATGAGCTGAAGGCATGAGGCTGTGACATCCTCCATCTTTCCCTCTCCCAGGGTGAAACGTGTGACCGTCGATCTTAAAAAGATAGTTACAGTCCCTAACTAGCCCAGCCCAGCTAGGGTGTGTTAACACGAACAGCACCACCAGAGGCGTTGGAGACTCAGGGACATTGCAGTCCTAAAGAGCTCCTGGCAAAATTTGGTTTGTTTTGGTTTTTTGGTTCTTCTTAAATTGTGGGGCAGACTAGTTGTATAGAGGGAAAAATAATTGTCAAGAAATATTTATTCATTTAACGTCTTTATTGTGATATTGTTCACACACCATGAAGTCCACCCACTTAAATGCTACAATTCAGCAGCTTTAGCATATTCACAGTGGTGCAACCATTAATATTCCAGAACGTTTTCATCACTTCAGAAAGACCAGTGGAAATGATTGACCTATCCACCCCTTCCCAGTGCTGGTTCTAAAGAAGATTCTTGGTTGTTCCTGACCATAAATTTTCTTGTTACCCATAAAAACTCTGGTAGGAAATCTAAACAGTATTGTATTGAATCAGTCTATCAAAGCAAGAAGAATTAATGTCTTTATGGCATAAATTTCTTCTACCCATGAATATATCTCGGACCCTATATTTTCATATTTCCAGAGCCTGGCCCATGGGAAGTCCTCATTAATTGTTGGGTTTGTGAATGATGAGATTCTATACATCGTTAGTTGCAAACTGAAGCCTTTCACAGAAGAGAAAATAAACTCAATGAAGCCAAGTGACTCTCTGATGGTCAGAAAGAGTGACAGCCAGTTCTGGAGTGATCCAGTGGACTTGGTGTTTGTAACCAGAATTCTCCAGCACCTACAGCTAAGGGGATCAGAGTATTCTTTTATTTTTTCTAAATGGCGTTGCTTTTATTTTTACTTATTTTTTAAAATTATTTTTTATTGAAGTGTAGTCAATTTAGAATGTTAGTTTCAGATGTACAGCAGAGATTCAGTTATAAACATATGCATATGTATCTATATATCTTTTAGTTTGTTTTTAGTACAACTCATTACTAGAAATTGAATATAGTTCCCTGTGCTATATAGTAGGTCCTTGTCATTTATTTTATATTTATTAACGTGTATCTGTTAATCCCCCTTTTCCTGCCTGCTAACCACAGTTTGCTTTCTATGTCCATGAGTCTATTTCTAGCAGCACCGTTTTTGCTAGTAATATATGCTGGTTGGCTGCTTTCAGTTTCAGTAATTCCACCTTATCTGTGGGCATTTTCCTTCTGGTGGGCCTGTGTGTGGTTTGCTCACGTGATATAAGAGTTGTGTATTTGGGAGAACCCCAGGCCTCGTGTAGTGCTTGGTACAGAGTGCCCACTGAGCTGATGCTTGAACTGGGAAAAAAAACAAAGTAAATGTTGGAATTTCCACTATGGTTGAGACTTCCAGGTTTCTATAACCTGTTTATCCCACATTAATGTTGGCTGCACACATACTGGGTAATTTGGTGGAACTTCATGGTATGATGGTGTAGAGACGGGGCCTTGTATGCTTCTTCTCTTTCCGTTTTCTAAGACTCATTCTCCTGGGCCTTCCAGATCCTCCCCCAGAAGTGCCCAAGGCTGGCTTGGTGCTGCGCTGAGGCAATATTTGTTAATAAGGCCTTTTCCTCATCTCTTCTGAGCCTCCGTTTCCTTCTCTGCACAATGAAGACTTAGACTAGAAAAGTGCTTTTCAGTTTCTTTTAAGCCATGTTTCCTTTGAGAAACAGAAAATACAAATCTCTCCTCCAATTCAACATATAGATTTTGACACATCCAAAATGTGACATAGCTCTTTGTGGAAAGTTGAAGTGATTGTGATTCCAGGTGGCACACAAAAGAGTCTTCAGAGATTTATTGCAGGGAGAGGGCAGGAAAGGGGCAGTATATCCCACTTTCTAGTGTGAGCACTGGAACAGGGGCTTGGGTTTAAATACGGTGTCCGACGTGGCCTCTCTCTATCTTTTTTTTTTTTTTTGCCTCTCTCTAATCTTGCACAATGTGATAAACCTCTCTCCCTCAGTTTCTTAATGCGTCAAGTTGGGGTGATAATAATTTAAGTGTTTTGTGAAACATTATACACATAAGAAATTTGTTTCTCAGTAGAAACAAATCCTGCGAGGGAATAAGGGATTTCTTTAAAGGTTCCATCTTGCAAATTTGGGATACAATTCAGTAATGACTGTCTAACCCTTTGAGGTTTGTGTTATTGCCCTCATTTCTATTCATGATTAAACTGGGGTTAAGAGGAGCACACAGGCCTGCCCAGGTCACCCATGGTTAGTGTAGAGTCGGGTGAAACGTGGGCTTGGAATTTCCAGGCAGTACCAACATGATGCTCTGTGGCAGGGAGCAGCATTCACTTTGCTTGTTTATTCATTCATTCAACAAGCATTTATTGAGTAAACTCTGTGGGTCAGATGTTATCATAGGTTTATCTGATTCTTCAGCACTATGGAGAATCCGGTAATGTTTCCTTCTTTTTTTAATCTGAGAAAATTAGCTCTGAGTGGTTATAAACCCCCCAAAGGAAATATAGCTGATAAATGAGGGATAGTAAATTTGTACATTTCCTTCTTTTTATGCAGGTGGTAACCTAGGCATTTTACATTTGTAAAGTTCCATAATCCAGATATATTCTTGTAAGGCAAGGATTTTTTTTTAATTGAAGTATACTCATGTTTACAACGTTGTGTCAATTGCAAGGTGTTTATTTTTTCTTGAATTTGGAATTCAAAAAATATTTTTTGAGGGGTGTAAATAGGTTAATTTATTTGTTTCATTTTTTTTAAAATGAGGTACTGAGGATTCAACCCAGGACCTCATACATGCTAAGCATGTGTTCTACCACTGAACTGTACTCTCCTCCCCAAAGCAAGTTTTCTTATCAAGTATTCTGCAGCTTAGGAGTTCAAATAAATTGGAGTTGAAATCCAGGTCTTTTGATCCTACTGTGTTTCTTTGCATTATATCCTGCTGAGGGGTGTGGAAGCAGTTCCTTTATTCATTCCTTTATTCAGCAGTTTTGAGCATTGACTTTGCATCAGGGCCTGGCTAGGTGCTTGGAAACAGAAAACAAGAAATGACCCTTTTCTGCAGAGGGCGGAAGCCTAGACCAAAAGCTGCGTAATGTGATCCGAGCTGCGGTAGCCATGTGCAGACGCTGAGGACAAACTGTACCCACGGCTTTGCTTGGGCTTCCCCTGCCTTCTGACTGGTACACACCAAGTCACCGCAACCCAGTGAGGCCCGCAGCCCGCAGCACAGTATGTACCTCGGTCTCCTCTTCCCTCTCGTCAGGGCCTGCAACATGAACATCCCTGACTACGTGCAGTGTGCTTAGGACCACCAGACTCTCCCCGTGGTGGTCCAACCCGTGGGGATCATCTCAGAGGAGAATTTCTTTTGCATCTATAAGCGAATCTCCTTGGTGAGGCAGATCATCCCTTGCGGCTCGCAGTGGGCACTCTGTATCCACTAGAGTCACCACTATGCGCCCGAGAATGGGTGGAGCGACTTCCAGACCCACCGCAAGGTCGTGGGCCTTGTCATCATTACCGACTGCCTCTTGGCCAAGACCTTAGAGAAGCTCCACGTGCAGAGGAGCTGTATGGCACCACGCTCTATGACTCTCGGCTCTTTGTCTTTGTGCTGCATGGGGAGGTGCCCGAGCAGCCACGCACCGACGTGGCCTTCAATTTACGAGGACTGCAGGGTGGTGGAGAAGAGGATCGAGGACTTCACTGAGTCTCTCTTCATCATGCTCAAGTCCAAGTGGCTGGACTGTGCATCCGACAAGACTGGGGATAAGATCCTCCTTCTCTACATCCTGTTTGAGAAGGAGGACTTTGTGGGATTGGACACAGAGAGCAGGAAAGTCTACCTGGATGCCCGGCCACCCTGGCTATATGAAGGGTTGCTTCCCTACATCCAGAAAGGGATCAGCAAGGAGGAGGGCTGTCTTGTAGCCAAGGCGTGAGGGAGGTGAATCCCGCCGGTTTTCAGACGTTTAAAAGTGAATCCGCATTTGTTTCAGAGAGATTCTTTTAGGGTTATTATGGACACTTACTCCCGCTTTTCAGCCAATTCCCCTGGTGTGACCCCTGGAGTTGCTGTCCAATAGAGTAGCCAAAGCCACTGATGCTAGGAGAGCTGGGGAGGAGGCTGCTCTGAGCTGAGATGTGCTGTAGGTCAAATGCACATCAGACGCTGAGACTTGTCTAGTAAAAAGAATGTAAACTATGTTGTTTCTTTCTTTATTGATTACATGTCAAAATGATAGTATTTTACATACTGTAGAATAAGTAAGATATGTTCTTAAAATCAGTTTCTAGGGTTTTTTTTGGGGGGGTTACATTTTTAAATGTGGCAACTGGGAAACTTTCTTTACATGGCTGTCATTTCATTCCTGTTGGACAGCATGTCCTGGGACAGTCTCATTCCTTTGCTTATAGATGTCATGCTGAATCCTGAGACGCAGAATGAGGTGCTGGTTGAGCTGGGAGTGGAGCCAGTATCTCCTGCCTCCCAGGTCCAGAACCTGCACGGCTCAGGCCCTCTCTCCCTGCCTGACAACCACCATGCCAATTTAGGACAATAGAAACACTGCCAGGGGCTTCCAAATGAGCTCCTTACGCAGGGAAAGGCGTGTCACGGAGCATGGGGCACAGCAGGGAAAGATTCGTCCTCACTTTGTCCCTGTGATTAGGTCAACGGACCCACTTTGCCTTGGAAGTGCAGACGAGCTCTTCTGGGCTGCCTACCCCCCCACATTCTGCTCTGTTTCCCTGTGTATCCATCGAGATGTCCCTTGGGCAGAAGAAGGTGAGATGCCTTTGCCGAGAGGTGGTCCCCCTTTCCTGGGGAGAGTGTGGGAATCTGTGCCACCCCGACCTACGGCCTCGGGCCTTGAGTCTGGAGAGGGCTCATGGCGGTCCCACAGGTGACGGTCGGAGGGCCTGGCACGTGCTGCCGGTCCTGATGTGGAGGAGGTTTTCTGCGATTCTCTGTGAGTCTAAAATCAGATTCTACTTTCTGGTTGTTGGTAAGTTAGAGGAGAAGATGCCAGAGAATTGATAAAAAGAAAGTCCAGACCAGTCCTGTGAGTGACAGGCACAGGGGACCCGAGTCCCACCTGCTTGTGGTGCCTGGCGGGCTCTGGATGAATTTTCACTTCCTCCCAGGACATACCTCTATATCTTAAGGAAGGGGCGAGGCATGTCGTGGCCATGACCAGGACTTGTCCTCACAGGGCCCCGTGATCTACACTGCTTTCTCCCCTTCTGCTTCTTGTAGATGAGCTGGCAGATGTATTGGCCTGGGCAAAGCTGAGGACACAGATGCCAGCACCGTGCCACTCCCAGGCTGGCTCCATTCCCGTCACCTGTCACCTCCTGCTGAGTCCCCAGGCGTCAGTCAATGTCGGTACATCGGTGCAACGTAAGCAGGGACCAACATCTCCCCCTGGACAAAATGGTGAGTGAGCAGTGGAAGCCTGGAGCCCTGCCCCAGCCCCCGGACCAGTGCCTCTTCTTTTGTCACAGGAGGCACTGGTGACATGTTTGCTCAGCAACTGCTTGGCTCTGAGTCTGCAGACCCACCAGAGAATGCCAGCTTGTTTTTGCCTTTTGAAGTCTGTGCTTGGTATTTGGCGGAGTAGCTGGTTGTGTGCTTAGCCCATAGTGGTTGACACTGTCACCATTGTTTACCCAGAACCTTGTGTACAAGGCATGGCTCCCGGCATCAAAATACAGCAGTGCATTAAACCTCCCTCCTGGTGGGTCTGTCTGTTTTGGTACCGTAAGGGCTCAGCCAGCATCTGAACGTCAGTGAGATAACGCGGACTGTGAGCTCGGGTCAAGTAAGTTCTCCTCCAGTCACTTTTACTCCATTGTTGCTTTTACTATTACACAGTCATTACTTTTTTAAACAATGCTTTGGTGCAGGAACAGAGCCTAATTCTCTCCTGTTACTCTTGGTGGGAGTGAGTAAAATTGTCCAGCTTGAAATGCGACCACATTTTGTAGCTCAAAAGTTGTTTACACGAATCTAGGTGAAGTTTAGGTTTGGGGCGCTGACCACGTTGGGGTCCCCCGGCAGCGCCGCTCGCTTCAGGCCCCTGCCTTCCCTGGAACAATAGGTGAGGGTGGGTCTCACCGTCCCCTCGTCCCTGTCCTCACCAAACTCACGTAAATTCTTGTAATTGCTCTCAGTTATTTTTGTTCTCATGTGTTTCTAATTTTCGCTGTTCCTCTTTTCCTTTTTCTATTTCCCTTTCTATCTTGTACCACCCTGTGAGCATGTTGTTGCGTCTGAAAAGTGGACTGTGCACACCCTGCATTGGAAATAGCGAGATTGTCCTCCGTGCTGTCCCCATAGCTTTAAAAAGCAAAAACTTAATAGTTGCCTTGATCCATATATTATCCTAGTCATTTTTTTATTTTCTAGATTTTTGGAATTTTTGCTTTGTTAGCACATCACCCACTGGTGTTTGATACCTGTTAAAATCCTTGCTTTGAGGAATCAGTTTGGTCCTCTTTATGTTTGGTGACAAATGCGCCCTTATTAAATTTGTTTGATTGTTTTGAAGAAGTGAGATGTGAATTGATTTAGGCGGCTGCTGAGGGATTTTTTTCAAGGAGTATTTAAACTTGGAATGTCAAAATCTGCAGCATCTTCCTTGATTCTGGCTTTTAGACAAACGTGCTTGGAACGCGGCTCAGGGCTGTCGCTGTGTGACGTGCGTGACGGAGCTTCCTGGCCGGCGGTCACTGGTGAGAAAGTGGCAGTCTCGGGGGTGAGCAGCTGCAGGGGATGCTGTTGGAAGAAGCAGTCACCGGTTTTTTGTTTTTTGTTTTTTCATTCACCTTCCCGGTGCCATTTACTTAACTTTGCCTTCATAGAGAGGCAGGAGCGGGTCTAAACTCCATGCCACTCTTATTTTCCCTTTACGAGGCTGGTTTTTCTGAGTATCAGAACAACATGGCCTTCTCCTAAGTAGCTGGCTCACTTGGATCTGGTGGACACAGGGACCGCTAAAGGGGACTGTAGCTTCCTCTCTGCTCCAGCCAGTGGGCATTCAGAGCCGGGTCTGTGGTTTGCTCCAGCAGCCATGCAGTCCTCCCTGCACCAGCCTTTACTATTAACCCATGATGGCAGTAAATAGCTGACTCCGTGTCTGTTGCAGCTGACGTCCACCACTGACGGCCGAGTCGTTAGTTTGCGGTAGTGAGTCTCCAACACCCTATTCAGCTGTGAAGTGACCTTGCAATCTCACCCACACCCTGGTTCATCTCACCCGGGGGAAGGGTTTGGCCACCACCGTCATGCTGGCCATGAGACTTTGTTTCTCCTTTCATGCCCTGGTCCAATTGTGGACACTTCATCCTTCACTGACTTGGTCTCGCTTGAGACAGGCCAGACGTTCTGAAAGAGCCCATCACATTCTGGGGGGGAACAGATCACAAGAATCGCAAGTAGGAGTCTAGGCTCTCTGGGTTGGCAAATGCAGGCTGGGATCTGTGAAGGCTGGGCTGTGCCCTGAACACAGGCCTTTCCTGTGGCTCCCGAGAGCCCAGGGGTCGGAGTGAGAACAGTCTTGCCTGGGTTCCCCCATCCTCATCTGCTCACTGGCAGGTGTGTCTGCTAACTAGGAACTCCCCCAAACTTCGGGACCTTCAAAGTTCAGACCACAAGAGAACCTTGAGTCCCTTCTCCTGGGCCTCCTTTGTGAGAATCCAGTGCCTTCTGAGGTGACCAGAGGCAGGAGATGCCTCCCCCTCCAGGGAGCTCTCTTCAGAGGACTGTGATGCACTGCACCTTGCTGTCAGCTTGTGGGGTTCCATCCGTGGTCCTTGCAGAACCAGACTTGAGACTGGCTAAGCAATAGAAATGACAAGACTGATTCCAGGGCAGGGCCGGGGGGAGGAACAGGGGAAATTGAATGTGACCTCAAACACCTAGGTGGGTTCTGGGTCTGTTACTAAAATCTGGAGCCTGGGAGGTACCTGCCAGGAATCGAACTCTAGAGTAAATGGTGGACATGAGGCATTTTTAACATTCCATTTGTCATCCAAGTTAGGACTTCAAAGAGGCACTCGGTTCTATGGCCCCGGGGCTCAAGTGAAGGAGCCGGACTAGAGATACACGTTGGGAGTCGTCATTCTTAGCTGGTGTTCACAGCCGTGCAGGTGGATGAGCTCATCTCGAGAGGTGCAGACTGAGGCTGAGGCGGGTCAGGGCTGTGCCTGTGTTGGAGGAAAGCCCAGACCATGCAGCTTTGGCGTGTCACTCAGTGGCGTTTGGGATTTTCAGAGCAATGGCATTTATCCTTAAGGGTCTTGGGGGTGGGCAGGGCCACCCAGGAAGAAATCTGAATGGAGGGTTGTGGCCAGGCGTGCGCGTCTGGGGATGATGCAGAGGCTGCATGTTCCAGGAGGGGAACCTCCTCGGAAGATGGAGTCGCAGTGAGGAGTGTTGAGAAGGTAGTCACACTCACCTGTGAGGGAGGGACAGAGGCCTAGGGAGTCTCCACCTAGCAGACTCTCTTTCCCACGAACAAAATGCCAGCAGTCAGAAGATTTGAGGTGAGAAGGAGCCAAAGTGGAGAATGGTGGTTGGACAGTTCTGGAATAGTCTCCCTGCAAAATAGAGTTTAAAAAACCCAGACTCTTAAGAACATTGATAGTGACGTTGGAGGAGATAGTTCTTTTTCTGGCCTCCTAAGGGTAAGACATGTATCCGGGGATACACAGAAGAATCGGGCATTCTGGTCCGGGGCTTGACCCTTACCAGTGGGAACAGGGCAAGTTTAAATGGGGAGAAGGGCAGCAGAGGGAAACTAGCCAGGTCTCGTGTCAGGTAGCAGTCGGCCTCACTACTTGCGTGTTGCATTCACATCCGTGCCTCCCAGGTGGGCGGTGGCAGCCCACTTTTGCAGATTGGGAAGCCTTCTCAGAGGGGTTAAGGAATTGGTCCATTTCGCGGCTAGTAAATGCTGTAGCAGGATTCAAGCAGGGCCTTGTCAGACTTCAAGGGCATGTTCTCTCTACTAATTCCGGTACCTCCCTGTTGTACCTGGATTGGTGAATTGGGTCAGTATTGGAGCCTTTCACAAAAAGTACGATTTAAGTGCCTCAGGACTCTTTCCCAAAGCTCAGTGTTCTTTAATGGTTCAGAAGCACCGCAGTGCTTTTCGCCCCACAGAGGTAAAGTCTTACTCTTTTGACGATGACGTGGTTGCAAATGACGTACAGGTGCAAAACCAGACTTAGCAGCTTCTGAAGGGAAACTCTCCAGTTCTTCCTTGATAGGCTTTCTTCCACGGGATGTAACCTGCTGCAGCGTATGTCTGAGCTTTCTGTATGGAGTGAGGGTTTGATATCCAAAGTTAGCAAATAAGGGTCAGATGGAGAAAATCGACGTTAACAATTTATTTTGGGGTTTCATTAGACAAGATGCACTATCGCTTAATGGCCCATATAACGTATGTAATTGAGTACAGAACATTGCATTCCTTACTTTCTAATGAGAGCTGTCTTGCATCATAAGGTTGTCTGCTTTGGAACTTCAGCTCAGCCAGTAGGGCACCTGTCAGTGTGTTGGTGTGATTGCATTTACACAGTGCATGTAATCTGGGCTTCCTCTGCCCCAAACACTCCAGTGCAGAATCATAGGCTGTAGCCATCACTTAGTTATACAAATACTTCTACAACTATATGATACAAAAAAAAAAAAAAAAAAAAACAAAGAGAGAGAGAGAGAGAGATTGCCTTTATCAAATTTCCTTTGATTTTAACTTTAAACTGTTGTTGAGCAGCTCTGGTTTCCTTTGGATATGAATATGTACATTTCTTTGCATGTAACTTGGATTTCAGACTAGAACACCAACCTCTTGCTTTCCATGAGCCACAAAAATCATAGCCAAATGACATACGTATTAAACATTTTATTCTTTTCTTCTGAGACAGAATCCTTGAATCTGGGACTTGGGCTGTGATTTTGCTTTTTGCTCTTCCCACCCCTCTTGTCGTCTCACTCCTTTTTCCCACGTGGCCTCCAAGAGGTCATGGTCTCAGAGGAGCAGGTGGACAAACACCAGTTGGTCGCCAAGCAGTCCTGCTGTAGAGGGAGCCCAGCCAAGAGCTAAAGGACATCATCAGAGAGGGCTTCCTTGAAGAAATGTGCTCTACATTCAGTTATGAGGACAGAGTAAGAGTCAGCCAGGAGAAGGAATCAAGAGGGTGACTCAGGTTGCAGGAGCAGCCCGGGTAGAGGCCTGGAGGCTTGTGGGGTGGGGACTCGGGGAGAGTGCACTGTGTGGTCCAGGGAGGAGGGTGCCCCTGCTTGGGAGGACACTGGAGTGGGCCTAGGGATGGAGGGCTTAGGAGGAGCTTGGTTTTTTACTAGAACTGACACAGAAGAGGCAGTGAAGGTTGTCAGCAGAAAGTGACCCTCAGGAGAGGTACTCCTGGTTTTGCTTCTGATGTTCTACAGAAAGAAGTGGTCGGGGTGGGCGAGAGCAGCTCTGCCCGTCCCTTTGAGACCCACCCCTTCATTCATTTATTCATAACACATGCAATTCTGAGTGTCCAGGGGAGAGAGGGTGGACTCACAGTAGTAAGCAAAATGTATTGCTTCTTGAGAGTTTAGCATTGTCAGAAGTTGTCTTAGCGTAGAATGTTCTAGGAACACAGCAGGGGCACCTAACGCAAAGTGTAGAGGTTCGAGGGAAGGAAGTCTCCCTTGACAAACAGTCAAAATGGGCTTGGAGGCAAGTGGGAAGTAGCAGCAGGTCAGGGGGCGCCTGAGGTCACTGGTGACCTGGGTACTGAGGTGAGGCTGGGCGAGCAGCGTCGGGGTTGGGGCTAGAACTCTACCAGGGAGCCTCTGAAGGGTTTGAAGTGGGGGTGATGTAATCAAATTTGTGCTTTGGGAAGGCTGTCCTGGCTCCGTGTGTGTGTGTGTGTGTGTGTGTGTGTGTGTGTGTTTGTGTGTGTGTGTGTGAAGCAGGGAAGAGGGGGAGAGTGCCACCAACTGGGAGGGTCATTAGAAGACCATTGACAGGCTGGGGGGCCACCAGTGGGAGAGGGGCGTCGGGGCTGCTTGGGGACGGCAGGGGCAGTGTGAATGCCGGATTTCCTCATGGGGAGAGCTTATTAACGGGGACCCCCTAGCGGCACCTTGTGGCTGGAAGAAAACGGATGCAACCAGGTGGACTTTTCTCTTCTTCCCTGCATTGTGTGATGATCTTAGCTCAGCCAACATTTGGAAGAGAAGAGCTAAGTTTCAGGGTAGCACAGGACATTGTTGAGCTCGTTCGAGTGAGATCTGATAGGATTTAGTCTTGTGTTGAGATCTGCATGTTCACTTAGCTAGAAACGTCCCGTCTTTTGGATTTCTATAGGGGTATTTATTCTTGATAAAGATTGCTTTCTTGGTGAGAGGAAATTTAATACAGCTGCTGTGTTTCTCAAAAAAAATCTTATCTTTTAAGAAATTTAATATTCAAAAGAATAGCAAAATTTAAAAATGATAAAGTAAGGCTTTGGTGTAGTTTCTTTGGTTTCTGAGTTAATGTAGAGTTAGAGCCTTTGCATTACTTAAATAGCACATTCTTGTCAGTATTTAAAGAGCTGTTAGTGAGCGCCCCAGGACCCACTTCTCAAAGCATCATTAAATCTTGCTCTGAAATAGTGAAGTCATAAAGGTCTTGTTGGCAGAAGCCAAATAGTTGGTTTATAATTTGCAGCATAGCACCCTTTATAAAATAATAATAGGTTTAAAATTAAGAAAGTGGAAAATAATTGATTTTTTTAAAGCTGAAACATAATCTTTCTTGTGTTAATGTTGCAACTGGAAATTTCGAAAAGAAAAATCCTACTGTAATATCATCTACGTGGAATACATATATGTCTATCACGTTTACAATGTAACTGCGCAGTGGTTTTTGAAGTCAGGACAATTCCAGCTGAGTTACTGGCAGTGATGGTTGCTGGTTTTCAATGGAAGACCCTAAATTTGCCTTCTTAGCTTTATTCTTTTCTTTTCTGTTCTCTCTCTCTCTTTTTTTTTTTTTTTTTGTAGTGAGAGGGCTCAGTAGTGCTTTGCCAGCATGATTTTGGGGCAATTTGGGGGCAGATATCGTGCAGAAGCAGTGAGATATTTCCATGCATTTTACTTTCCGGACATCACCATGGAACATGTGGGGGTTTGTGCCTGCAGGCCGGGATGCTGCAGGACTCCCTGGTCCATCACCTTTATGTCTTGGAGCTGCTCCAGTCAGTGAATGACTTTCTGTGGCTTGGAGGTAAGGTGATCTGATGCAGATGATCAGATGTGTAACTAAGTACTGTTACTTGAAATAGAAAACCTATCAAAAATGGCTCTAAAATACAGGATGAGGGAGGAGAATTGGCTGAGCTGCTTGCATGGGGAATATTCTCAGGTTACTCCCTCATTGTGTCTCCTGTCACTCCCCCCCCAGCCCTGCACGGCAATCATCGTGAAGCAAGCATGCACTTTCTCAGAAACGCGCTGAATTTCTTTGTGCCTCTGTTTGTTGGCTTTTTTTTTTTTTTGAAAGCACATCTTTCCCTTTACTTAAATGCCATCCCTGCCTAGTCACCTCTTACACTCATTCGTCTAGAGCTCGTCCATACATAGCTGCTGAATGGATGAACAGAATGTAGTATCTCCATGTTGTGGAACATTATTCAGACGTAAAAGTGAATAAAAAAGAAAAAAATAAATATAGGGGAATATGAAAAAGGCCACCTGCTCTGCGAAGTCCACACTGACTGCTCAACCCGCACTTTTCCCTTTGAAACCCAATCACTTATGCTCCTCTCTACTCTTTTTGATAGTACTTACCACCTTCTAATAAACTTTAACACTTTCAAAAAAAAAAAAAGAGAGATGCTGATACCACTTCAACCTGGACGAGCCTTGATAACAGCACGTTAAGTGAAAGGAACCAGACACAAACGGCCACATTTTGTTGAATTCAGTGATCTGAAATGCCCAGAATAGGCACATGCAGAGGCAGAGGGCAGGTGATGGTTGCAAGGGGTTGGGTGGAGGGGGGTTGGGGAGTGATTGCTAGTGGCAGGGGTGTTCTTCTAGGATGAAGAAGTGTTCTGGAAATAGATGGTGGTGAGGGCTGCACAACCGTGAGTGTGCAGAAGACTGCTGAGCGCTGTCTCTGGGAGTGCCTGTGGTTGGGGGCGGCTTTATTTTGTTCTCATCCGTGAAGAGTCATCTTGTGCTGAGGCCATTCTACTCCTATGAGTGTTGAGGGTCAGAGACTTTGCAGAGTCATGTGTTATTTTCCCACATGCTGAGTGTAGGCAAAAAAGGTTTAAGCCTGAGAAAGTGCTCCATCTGCAGAAACGTCTTTTAGTTTTGCATGGTGTAAAATTCTTGAGAGCTTTTTAATCGTTGAGGACAGCCTGTGGGTGGGAAACAGCCCGTGAATCCTGGGTGAGTCCCGGAAGAGCTGCGCTTCCCTCCCTGTCACGGGTGGGGATTTCACCCCCGTTCAGGCAGTGAAGGGCCCAGACCCGAGAGCGGAGTTGACAGTCGTGATTATTTACATGTATCCGCTGCTTCATCTTGGATATTAATTTCAAGCTGAGTCAGTATGTGGCGGCAGACTCATCCTACGTCAGGAATCTATAGTATCTGCTCTTTGAGGTGAAGACCTGACAGAGTTGATTATTTAACAGTCTCCCTTGAATTGATATGTCAGATTCCTTTGTCAATAATAGAACAGCAGAATTATAGACGTCCTTTATTGCCGATGTGACCTGGAGCATGTTTAGTCTCTGTGCCTCAGTGGCCTTATCTTCCGTTGGGGAAGATGATAACAGTGCTTCCCTCAGAGGGTCTGGTGAGGGGGGAGTGAGAAGCACAAAGGGAGGACTTACACGTGATGCTCATGAATGACCGAATTTAGTGCTCCCAGCCTGGTGAGGCCTCAGGGGCAGAGATGGCAGAACAGACCATTCGTAGCCGGAGCTCGATCCGTGTTGGCAGCTGTTATGATCAGGATCACCCCTGTGGGTTATCAGGCAGTTTTAAGACTTCGTAATATGAATTCATGAATAATGTTAAAAGATTAGACAACTCAGATCCGGTTTACATAGTTCTCAAGATTTCCTGTGAGAAATGGATATTTTTTTCCCCATCTTAAATCTGAGTTGATTCTCTAAAAAAATTCTGCATTCCTCCACCTTTTTGAGTTAATTCTCCATTTCTTAAAAAAAAAGTTTTTAAATGGAGTTACTGGTGTCTGAACTGAGGGCCGCATGCATGCTGAGCACATACTCTCTCAAGTGAGGTATAATCTCCCCCCTGATTTTTTTTAAACTTTACTTTCTTTGTATGCAGAGGTTAGTGACCTCTAATTCTTTTTCTGGAGACTTGTCCATGAACCTGTAAATCTATAATTAGTGGACATAATTTGATTTATTAAAAAAATCAATGGAACATTCTGCAATCCATTCAAAAGGAAATGCTCATTGACATAAAATGTTTCTCCTTTATGGTGATTTCTAATTTTTGGTCTGCCTTAACTTATTAAAAGTAATCCTCATCATCATAATGACCAAACTTGCTCTGAGTGGACACTTACCTAAGGCTAAAATGCTTTCCTCATGTTTTAATTCATAGCAGGTGTTTAAGGGTAGGTATCAGTGTCTCCTTTTCTGCAGCTGAGGGGTTGAGAGACGGGGCAGCTTGTCCCAAATCTCACGCAGCTGGCGTTGGCAGGCTCAGGGCTGGAACCCAGGCTGCACAGGATGCATTCTCAATGGCTCCTCTGATCAGCCCCAAGTTGAGTGGTTTCCCGAACTCCTGTGAGTCCATAAATGACCGATTTTAGCGATCTCAGCTTCATGAAGCCTTCAAAGGAGAGACACCAGTGAGAATGTTAGACAGAGTGGCATAAATTAAAATTGTACATTTTCACAAATGTTGCTTTCTCAGGCAATGAGTTAAAAACTTTATATTTTTTTTATTTTAGTGCTCTGTAAACACTAAAATCAAAACATTAAAAATGATTATACTGCAAAATTGGAGTGGACTTTGAAAGTCCAACCATTTCTAATGATGTTGCTTGTTTTTCTCTAGTGGTGCTTATTGACAGAAAAATTTACAAAGACTGAATTGTTTCTATGTAGTCTTAGTATGGAGGAAAGTTTTGTCAGTGAATATTGTAAGTAAAATCTTTACTCTTTTCTTTCCTGATGATGAATATGTAAGTTGTTTTCATGGCTTAAGTACATTTCCTCATTTGTGAAATTTGAGTGATGCCCTTTACCTTGTTTGACTGTGAGATGTGGACGCCTTGTATATGAAGCACCCAAGAGCTGCTTAGTAAAAATATGCTGTCACAAGGACAGATAGTTTAGAAGGATCAACTCTGAATACTAAAGAGGGTGGCTTGTTTCTGATGCATATTCAATATGCATATTTATGAATATATGAATATGGCTTAAAGTAACAAGGATTCAGGGTTTTGTGTGTGTGTGTGCAGTATGAAGTTTTAATGAAATCTTTATCATTCTAGTGAGACAGGGAGTAGTTAAATCACCTTAAGCAGACGGCCTTGAATATTATTTACACAGAATGTGTGTTGTTACAACTCAGAATTCATGTTGCCGTGTAACCATCCACTCAGACATTTAAATTCGTAGGAATCTGACCAGAATCATTAAGTTTAGAAAAATCTACATTGATCATTTTCAGGGAATAAGCTTCTCTCTTTTGTGATTAAAGAAAATTTTGATTTACTTTTCTGCACTCTTAATTGGTTTTAAAATATCAAAACATTGATTTGACATGTCACTTTTATTAATAGAATAAATCTCATGCTGTTTTAATGTGCAAATAAATGTTTTTGAATTTCAATACACTTGTATGCTTTCCTGGCTCTTTGAGAAGTATTTTGCAAGATACCTAGATAAATTACTGTTGGAAAAATACAGACGTGACTTTTATGAATATAGGCCTAGTACAGATCTGTTGGTTTTTGCAACAGTGCAAGACATGAGGCCTAGGAGAGATTTGCTGCTGATTGCCAGGAGGACAGATCCCAGATCTCAGTCTCCCCTCCTGTAAAATGAAGTGGCTGGACTGGATTCTTTCCTCTAATAAGAAGTTTCCATGAGCCTGTGTCTTTTGTTTATATTCAGGAGTATTAGCAATGTCAGATTAAATACTGAATACACCTCCCTTCCCCGAAGCAAAGTGCAGTATGTGCTACATAAGATATAATTATCTGATTCTTCTTTATGATCCAACAGGCAATTTTTGTGTTGCATCTTTCCCAGCAACCTGGAAGGTGTATATAGCCATAGGTGGTGCTGTTGCACCTTCTAACAGTCTTAATATTCCTTTGGCAAAAGAAGGTTTAACAAATGTTATTTTGTTTTGATTCCGTTGCTTAGTGCTTCAGAATAGCACAATGTCCATTATGTCTGTCTACCTGGAAAAATTATTCTGCTTATGTCTTAGACTTATTCTGTCATCTCGCTGTGAACATTTCAGACTTGCTGTGCAAACAATGGCAAAATCGGTCTTTTCTTCCAGTGTTAGCAACCAGTGAGCCGGAATTTTATAAAGCAGCTAAGAGCGGCCTCTGGAGCACCTTAAAGCTGGAAAGTGTACTGAGTTCCCTGAGTATTGACCCAGCAGCTGTGTATCATTTGTTGGGAGGTGATTTTGTACATATAAGAAGGGGTGTAGTTTTTTGTCTTGGGTTTGCGTGCACGTGCTGCCACTGAGCCACGTGAGCCTGAGTTAGTTTGCTCTGAGTTTTTCCCTCGTCTGTGAGATGGGGACGCTCGTATCTGCTTTGCAGAATTGTGAGAATTAGAAATTATGTAAAGTGTTTAGCACAGTGGGAATGTCAAAGGGCTCATAAAGTTTAGCTCCTGTTTTGTATGAAGCCATCATTTTACAGTCTTTGGCAGTTACTAAGAAACAGGAAAATAAGAAAAGCTGGTTTTATGCTGAAAGATATTTGAGGAGGTTCCATAGTTCCTATACCCATAATTTAGCATCAGCAGGGTCAGGACAGTTACACAGTCGCCCTGAACCAATGTTAAGCCACAGAATTTTTTGTTACTTCATATATATTGGGGCTTAATGGGACCCAATATATATACACATGTTTTCTCCAGCAGCCAACTGAGAGATGACACAGAAGAACAGGCAGGCGATAAATGGCTCCTGTATTACTGATGAAGCCACGTTCTCCATGAACTTCAGGGCTGTGGGAAAATGCGTGTCATGATACTGTGCCCCAGAACTAGAGACTCATGCAGTCCCAGTTAGCTCTGGGCCACAGTGAGCCTTCCCTTAAGAGGATCTGCCCCATCATGCACAGGGCTGCCTGCCATGGAGCTGAGCATCCCGGGTGCTTCCCAATGGTGGCCAACACTGGAGGGAAAGGAAAGGTTTCATATGCCCTGCTTGTAGATCCGGACTCACACCTCAATCTGTTAGTGTGAGGAGGGCTAGCCGTTGTCCAGGGGTCAGGGGTGTGAAGGGAAAAACACTCTCCATGGACCAGATTGTGGAGGAGGCATCCCTTCCCTCAGTTTAAACAGGTGGTGGGATGCAACAGAAGGGTGCTCCCCAAGAGTTTATAAGAGGGGAAATAAGGATTACCTTTGGGACTCAGACTAGCCATGAAACACAGAAGATGATTAGAAGGGAGATTTGTAAATCACTTTCTTATTAAATTCACATTTGTTGAGCACCAAAAATGTGCTACATTCTTTTCTGAGCGTTTTACAGAAATGAATCCTTCAATCTTCACAAGTGAGTAAGGAAGGTTTGATAGTTATCCCAGGTTTACAATGTGGAAATTGAGGCACGGAGAGAGTAAGTAAGTTGGCCAAAGTCACAGAGCTAGTAAGTGACAGAGCTGGTATTTAAACCCTGGCTGTCTGGTTTCCAGGCTCCCAGGGATGGGCTTTGGGTGTTTAGAGGTATCTGCATCCCTGGATCTCTGTACCTCTGTGCATCACTTAGCCCAGAAAGGAAAGGGAAAGGAGAGTTACACAGGTGCTCATAGTCGTGTCTCAGCCACAGTCCACGGACAGTGCACTGTGATTGGCGTTAAATGTCTTCTGGGCAGCAGATCTTTTCGTATAACAGAAATTTAGTCCATTCAGTTAATCCAGAAACCCTTCCTGCTCTGCTTCTGTCCACTCTTGTCATGTGACTGCCTGCCTGTGATTGGGCTGTTGAGGAGAATCTGTACTCATGGTTGAACTCTGATATTTCAGTCTGGTTTGTAGTTTCACATCTCCTGTTACATTAATAAATTAAATTTCTGGTTTTCTTGCATCAGTCTCTCATGAGTTTGGTTAATGTGAAACCAGTCCATGGGAGCCCAGGGGTGCTGACGGTATAATTTCTGAGCACGTTGTGGCACTTCTACCTGTGCGGACCTGCGTGGAAGATTTCTGCACAGCAATGACCCAGGCACTCATCTATAAACGCTGGGCGTGCTTGCTGTTAGATAGTACATTATTCCCAAAACAGGGACCTGGCTGATCTGGTGGTCTGCTTTGTAATGAAGATATCTAAAGAATTTATCTTGTTCCCCTCTCCCCATGTCTCCCCTAAAGGTAAACTAAGCCTTTTTACTCATTGCGGATTCTACAATCTCTGCCTCATCCCATCTTTCACGAAGTTCCTCCTTACTAACACACAACTGTTAAAGACTATTTCCTTTGATTATACACAATAAATATGGGAGCATTTGAGAGGTTCTTGGAGTTGGCTCCCTAATCCCTCTCGCTTTCTTTCCTTTTTCCACAGTCTTGAGTAATTCATTCCATGTTGGTAAGACTTCTGCCAGCCAGAACCCACAGTTCCAGGTGAGAAGGATGCAGACTTTATCTCTCCTACCCGAGGGAGAGAGAGAAGAGAATTGAGGTCTGCTCCCCCGTGGTCCCTTTCTGCCCCAGGGCCACTCATGTTCACCTGCAGACTTCTGGCCTCTGCTCACAAGGCCTCTGTCCCAGGACTGACTGCAGCCTTTTCTTCCCTTGTCTATATTTCCTGTGCCTTTCAGAAGTTGGTCTCTTCTCTGCAATTCAACCCTGGCAGATGTGATGGTGGTCAGCGAGCTGGTGGGCAGTCATTTGGTGACTCCCAGGAGCCATGATGATTCTCCTGAGTCTCTCATTCGGGGTTACAAAACTGTCGAGCACCGGAGGAAGCCCATTCACGTGAGCTCAACACAACATCACATCACTTTCATTTTGTTTTTGAATTTTCAGTGGAGAAAGTATTAGTAGGAAACTGTTCCAGATTTTCGGCCGCCTGCTTTCCTCACCATTATTTCCTTGTTGGCTCTGGCGCTTGTTTAAAGAACCAGGTTTCTTCTCTGGTCATTTGTATCAGCTGGGCTTGCCGAATCCTTGATCTGCATTTGAAGCAGAATGCTTCTTCGTGATGTCAAACTGATTTTCCTTGTCATGTCTTAATAATTTGTGTACACTCATCAATTGTTTCAAGTGAAATGCTCTTTTCCAATTTCGGTTAACTCACATTTGCTGAACTCCTGCTTTCATGCTGAGGGCAGTTTCTTCTTCCTGCAATAAAATTTAGCAATTTGCATTTACTATGGGAAGGTAACTGGCTGGAGGTGCTTTTTTTCTTACCAGTTTTAATAACAATTCACCCATTAAAATGTACAGCGGTTTTTACTCTATGCCCAGAATTGTTCATCCCAGTCAATCTTAGAAAATTTTCATCCCCCCAACAGGAAGCCCCTTACGCATATGCAGACATTCCCATCTTCCCCATCCTCCCACAGCCTCAGAAAGCCACTTTTCTCTCTCTGTGGATTTGCCTGTGCTGGAAATTTCATGTAAATCGAGTTACTTCATGTAAGTGGAAGCATCTATTGTGACTGACTTCTTTCACACTGAGTAACGTTTTCAATATTTGTCCAAGTTGTGGCCTGGGTCAGTACTCTATGCCTTGCTATTGCTGAATAATATTCCACTGTATGGCTGGGCCCCTCTGTTTACCCATTCATCACGTGATAGACATTTGTGTTGTTTCTGCTTTTTGGCTGTGATGAGTAATGGCGCCGTGAATATTCCTGTAGGAGTTTTTATGTGGATATTTGTTTTCAGTTCTCTTACGTCTGTGCCCAGACAGCAGAGTTGCTGGGTCATTCAGAATCCAAATGTTCAACTCTCTGAGGACCTGCCAGGCTGTTTTCGAAAGTGGCCACGCTGTGTTATGTCCTCACCAGCAAGGGCTGCGCGCTCCGCTTCCTCTGTGTCCTTATTAGTACTTGTTACTCTTTTTTTTTATTATAACCTATTGTTGTGAGTGTGAAGCGGTTTCTCCTAGTGGTTTTGACTTGATTTCCCTTACAGCTAATGATATTGAACATCGTTTCTTTGTGCTTGTTGGCCATTTGTATATTTTCCTTGAAAAATACTTTTCAGATACTCTATTCATATTTTAATTGAGTTGCCTTTTTATTGTTGAGTTGTAGGAGGTCCTTTTTTTTTTTTTATAGATACAAATTCCTTATCAGATAAATGATTTGAAAAAATTTTCTCCTGTGTGTTGTTTTTTCACTTTCTGTATGGTGTCATTTGAAGCAAAGTTTTTAATTTTGATGAACTCCAATTTATCTCTGTTTTCTTTTTTCCTTGTGCTTTTGTGGTAATATTTAATATCTGAGGTATTTTATTTAACCTTTTATATATAAAATAACTTAATTATTAGGACCGTTCTAGGAGACGGGTGCTGTTTTTGTCCCCAGTCTATGGATAGGAGACTGAGATTCAGAAAATTTCACTGACTTATCAGTGTCAAAGCTACACAGTGCTGTTGGAATTCAGACCCTCATGTTTGTCCCAAGTATCTGTGATCCTCACCACCATGCTCCACTCCTTCCTGGAACCGTTAATGAAAAAGTCTTTACTTTTCTGATTTCTTGTTAGTTTTTTTTTTCTCATTGGGGCTTCATCTCCTCATTTCCTTAAAGAGATCAGTGTAGGTTTATTTTAGGTCTCTTGTAGGCAGAAGCATTGCTATCAGTTAACTTCTTTATTACTCACTCCCCAGTGGTGGCTTTTGCTAATTGACCTAATCAAGTCATGCTTAAGTCTTTCCTTCTCATGACACTAACAACAGAGTCATGACTTACTGAATGCTCAAAGCAGAAAGTACTTGATTGATTTTATTTTGCTAACCAATCAAACCAATCAAATAAATACCCGGTGTTGAAACATACGGTAAGCCCTCCAGAATAGGGTCACTGTCTTCCTTGTGTTTCATTTGTTTGGTCACAGTGTCTGGATAGTGCCTTGCTGTCCAGCAGTTTTGTTAGGATACGGTGCTTGTGAATCATTCTAAGGACAGAATTTTGACAACAGACTGTGTTGTTCATTTCACGGGGGAAAAGTTAATATAGAAATACTGCTCAGATCTATTTTAAAATTAAGTTTGGAAATTTGAGAAGAGTTCAAGAAACCATACAAAGATATTTTTCAATAATTTTAGATCTATCTTAGACAAATTATGGTTACATAGCAGAGTAACTTATCAAGTAGTTTTGACAAGAGGAGTGTATAATTGATTATTTGTTTTAGTTGAAATATTCTACCTGGGATAAAATATTCAGTGCCCATAAATGAACAAATATGTTTGTATTTCTATGCAACATGGGAGTAGACTTCATATGTTTCTATATAATATATATGACTGTGTGTTTTATTCTGTCTGTCAGTGTTTTTATAGTTTTTCAGCAATGTTGTAACTTTGGAATTCTTCTAAGAAAATCACCTCAGATTCTAGTGCAGTTTGTACTGTGTATGCTGTCTTATGCATGGGATTCCACTGTCCCCTTAGTGAGGAATTTCCTCTTCTCTTGTGTTAGTATCAGAGTTAAAGGAACTGTGATTTCTAGGCCTTTGCTTTCCATGTGTTTGCACTTGGGTGTCAATCACAATTTTCCCTTTCTTGAGTTTTCATTGTTCAATTAGAATTTTTGAAAATAATTTGTTGCATCGGTCTCCCTAGAAACTTGATGTGTTTGTGCTTTTCAGTTTTCAATTAATGAAAAATGTAAATACACTCTTGTTTTTAAGTAGTCCTTTTTCACTAGATATTTGTTTACCTCTTTATAGTTAAAATATTTTTTTCCCAATGAGTGAATCGGTGTGTATATTTTAAAAGAAACTTTACTTTTTATTCTTTTTATTGTAACAGTTATTTTCATTGTAGAGAATTTAGAAAATAAGGATAAACACAGTAATAACTTCACAATGGCCTCTAATCTCACCTGGAGATACAGTTGTAAGGATTGAAATTGAGAATTACAAGTCCTCTTAAATTGTTCTTCTTTTTCAAGTACGATTTGGTTACTGAGACCCTTGAATTCCCATATGAATTGTAGCAGCAGCTAGTCAGTTTCTGCAGAGAAGCCCGCTGGGATTGTGATCGAGACCACGTTGAATATACAGATCGCTTTGAGGAGCACTGCCATTCCAAGAGCTCTGACTTCTGATCCAGGAATATGCGTGGTGTGTCTGTCCAGTTATTTAGGTCTTCTTTAATTTTTTTTTCAACAATGCTTTGAGTTTACAGAGTTTTATTTTACTTTTTGTTTTTTGCCTTTATACTGAGGACAATTGTGCAAGGTACCAGAATCAGAAGTGTATTTGAGCCCCGCCACTTGCTGCCACAATGGTCACTGCACACTTGCTTCACCCGCTCTACAATCTTGCACAGAATAGGACCTCAGTAACTCTCTCTCTCTCTTGAATGATTGTATGATTGTTGGATGATGCTTGAGAGTCCTTGTGATGATTTTATTTCCCCAGCCTTTCCCCACTTCTTTACTATGCCCTTTCTCTTCCTTTCCTCCAGCCTGGGTTTCAGTCTACCTGTGGCATTGATTTTTCTTGTCTGTAGACACTACCTTTCACTGGTTCACGATCATTTTACATGTGGGCTGTGGAAAATTGCTAGATGTCCAGAAAGAGCCAATCGATTGCATGCTAGTATTTTTAGAGTGTGTTGCTGTTTTATCGATTGAAATTAAATCAGGCTGACCCCCTGAGCCCTCCCGTGAGCTGTTTTCGCCTTCCTACAGGTGATACTGCTCTGGTTGCTGAATGTGCCCTTTCCCCAGACTTGGTTTTGGAGTTAAGTCACCATCAGTGGAGCCCTCTCTTTAAAAGATGAAGAGAACATTTGCTCCTTCTCCCTGGTTGGGGACTTGGATGAGATGAGGTACCAGATAAAGAATGGAGCCCCACCTCATTCTAACACCCTCTCGTTCCATTCCTTTCTCCAGGGAAAAAGAGTACAATTCAACACTATAAACATTGATTGTGAGCTAATGAGATAGACAGGACAACCGATCATTTATTAAATATCCTTTCATGCCAGAAACAAATGTATTATACACACAAAAAGCACACAAAGCACGGTAGTAACGTGATTACACACGTGGGTCCGAGTTCGAGTCCTGCTCTGGAGTGACCAGTCCTGAGAGATGGAGAAATGTTAGGTCAGATTAGCTTCTCCCCGACTTGTTTGCTGTCCTGCAAAGACGGGCTTGCTAGGCGTCCCTCCCCCTTAGAGGTGCTGTGGGGTGTAAATGGCGCGTGGGCAGCCCGAGCACAGCTGCTCATTCCTCGTAAGGGCAGGATAGCATAGCTTTTGTGATTACGGCTTTAAGACCGTCCCGTGTAGACTCTTAGTGCTCCGAAGGGATGCCTTGTGGTTTGGAGATGGGATTCTCACTTCTGTAAATACCCAAGGATTGTGTTATTGGGCCGTGCTGATTTGAATCTATTCTTTAGAAAGTACATATTGTAGATATATTTTTCAAGCATGCATGCTTTTTTCTTTTATTATTTATAGTTCTACCCTCTCTCTTGGTGTGACTTTTCATGGAATCCAGGAAACAGTCCTAAGCCACCTGCCTCTTCACACTTCTCCGTGGTGGTTTTCTTCCCTGACTAGAAGAGGGTTCTGCATAGGAAATTTTCTTTGTTCCCCTTTTCTTGGAGTCACTCTGTCTGTCTGCCCATTTCTCACCTGTCCATCTGTCCATTTATCTACCCACTGAATCTTCTGACATGTTCCAAAAAGCATTTCAGGCAGCTTACAGAAGAACAGATACCAAATAAACAGGTGAGAAAATGGGGCCAAGTTCAGACAGTGAGGCTAGGAGGCAAGCCTGTGTGAGGGTTGCAGGCATGAGAGACACGCGTCTGCCTTGTGACTTATAAGATCGACAGCAACAGTGTGCCTGAGGCTCCCAGCAGACACAGGGAAACAGGGTTTGTGGGAGATGCTCACTGGCTGAGAAATAAATAAGTGGCTTAGGAGATGCCCAGCCTTTCCAGCTACTAAGGCTTAGGAGAATATTTTGAGTTTCTTCCAAAATCAGAATATTGCATCTTTTCTTTTTTCAGAGATCTATGTATAGTTTGTTACATTCTATACCTGGAAATTTCTCCAAAACTGCTTCCCACATGATTCCCATGGCTCGGGAATGGGGTGGTTCTGCTCATTGACGGGGGTTGGCCAGAAACAGAAAATGACAGCCTCAAAGGAGCCTGGGATTTGTCAGTTATGTTTTGTCAGTACTGTAGAGTTCAAACTCTTTCACAGTATCTCTCCATCTGAGGCGGCAGCGTGCTCTCTTACCAGCATCAGGAGCTCAGGACCACAGGATGGTGCGGGCTGAATACACTGCCGTCAAGACAGCTGTGCTAGTCACTGCAGGTGTGGTTCTTTTACATACGGCATTTCATGTTCTTTACTAGAATGTTTCAACTGGGAGTTAATTAACTGAGTCAATTCACATTTAATAAATATGATGCTTTGTTGAAAAGACAGTTATAGGCAGAATATAAGCTGTGAAGACTTTAAAAATGGTTTCATTACTGAAATTTCTGTAGGGAAGATACACAGTTTATCTTATTTATTCCTCTCTTTTAAAGTAACAAAGAAACAAGACAGAAAAGGCAGAGGATGTTTTCTGTTCTTCCTCTCCACTTGCAGGTGCCCTCACCTCCAGTAGCATCCATCCAGACACCAGCACTGACACTGGCCGTGCTCAGAACTGCCTCAGACCTGAAGACACAACTGACAAATAGAAGGGGGCGACGCCCTGTTACAGCAGGTGCTCTCACTTTGTGGGTCCTTATGTAACTGCACCATGTTAATCAGTATCGCCCGTTCTACATTGTGTAGCGCTGCTGCGGTGTCTCCTAGTTACTTGTTTCTGTAAGTATTCATGTATTATTCCCCAATGCGTGGTACTACACGCCTAAAAATGATTTTTTCAGATGAAAAATAATTTGCATTTAATATAATAAGTCTGAAAAAAGGGGCAAAAGAGTCTATCCTGGTCCCGCTACTCAGAGATAATAATTAACAATTTAACATTTATTTTCTGTTCTTTTCGTCAGTGTGTATCAGCTCTGTCATAAAAACCAGTGAGCACTCTGTCCCTGTTTACTGTGCGGAAATCTCCATTTTCCATTCGGCTTATTACATGTTTTTCTACAATATTCTATCTCCCCTGGCATGATTTTTAATGACCAGTGTAGCATTCTGTCTTAAGGAATGCATCGTCCATTTTACTTCGGACTTAAATAAACATTTAAATTCCAAGTATACTTAACTGAAATACTGAAAAGAGAACTGTGGTGGTACAGGAAGGCCCCTAACTCACTTCCCATTATTTCCTGAGAGTAAAAGCTGTGGAAAATTTGGTATATATATTTCATGACCTTTATGCCTATGAGATACATATATATACACATATGAGAAATCAATGTATAGGTGTGTGTATATATGCTTTATTTAAAAATGAGACCATACTATATGTTTTTCTGCAGCTCGCTTTATTCACTCAGGGGTATATCATAGACGTCCTCCCACTCCAGACTCACCCGGTCCTTTCAGATAGATTGGAGGGGTCTCCTGATGTGCGGGTGTCGTCTCTTGTCCACGGACACATTTGGTGGGAGAGTGCTGTGGACAAGGCCCTGGACCACGGTGAAACGCCGGCTCCCTCAGCGCCCGCAGCTCGCCTTGATTTACCGTAACATTGTCTTAATGGTGGACAGTTAAGTTTTCTCCACTTTCCACTGTCAGAAAGAATGTTTGACTTGCATCCTTCTTGTACAGACATTCCTGTGATCTTGTATGTATATTCCTTTAGTTAAGGCTTCTGGAAATTTAGTCCCTGGATGTGACACTTACATTCATCACAGACTCCTTTCAAGTGACTCTAGAAATTCCTTCTCCATTGGGGAATGAAAAAATGCACAATTACTTATGTAACCAATTCTCTATCGCTGGATATTATTTCACTTCAGTTTTTCTTCCCACCTTTGTAAACAGTGCTGTGTAAATGCCCTGATGGATACATCTGTTTGGACTGATTGTTTTTTTTCTAAAGGAAACGATTCCTAGAAGTGGAGTTGAGTCAGTGTGTATGTACGTTTTTCAGAGTTTACATATCCATTGATATGTCATCCTCTGAAAAAGTCGCTCATGATTTGTTCTCCAACAGATGGACACTAACTAGAATATCTTAAAAATATTCGCCAATATGATAAGCAAAAGTGCTTTTTCATCGTTTTAGTTTGCATTTGATGACCAGTGAAATTTTGAGCTTTTTTCACTCATTAGCCTTTTGAATTTTTTAAAATGAATGATTCATTTTGTCCTTTGCAAACATTTAAGTGAGGGAGCTTCTTGTTGCTTTGTGACAGCTCTTTGTATGTTATGAAAATTTACTTCGTGACTTCATCAACATGTATCACAGAGCTTTTTCTTGTCATTTCTTTCCTTTCATTTTGTTCAGAAAGTTTTTTATTCTTGTTGTGGCTCAAACTACTCTTAAGATAGTAAATGTCTTCCTTGTGGGTTTTATCTTTGACATTCTTAGAAATACTTCCTTATAATGGAATAAATCTCTTCTGTAAGTTTTTTTAATCTCTAAGGTGGTGATTATAATAGTACTTGTTATAGTGAGGAGAAGTTGAGTTAATAAGAGCAAAGGGTTGTATTTGCTGTTATTAGTACTTTTTAATATTTACATCACTATGTGCAATTTATCTTGTGGTCATTATGACAGGAATAGAATTTATTCTTTCTAGGTGATTCTGATTGTCCCAGGACAATTATTGAATTCATACTTTTCTCTTTGATTTGAAATCCCATCTGTACAAAATAATTACATACACTAGAGTCTCTTTTTGAACTCATGGTTCCTTTCTGTCAATCTCCCTTCCTTACTCCAGCACCATATCTTACATATTGTAAAAATTTATTTAATCACTGGCAATCTGATTTTTTTTTTATTCTTTTAATCCATCCCAAATTTTCTTGTCTACTATTATGACTTTATTATTCCTGAAGGGTTCCAAAATATTTTGTTCAAGTTAAAAAAATCAGATTGGAATTTTCATGGGAGTTTTTAGTAAGTTTTGAATTATTCTTAGGAGAACATACATCTTTACAAAACTGCTTTCCTCCATGCAATATGTTTATGTCTCTACATTCATACCTCTTACTTTAACACTCAGTATAGTCCTGAAGTTTCTCCATTTAGAACATGGGCATTATTTTTGAATTTATTCCAGTTTATTGTTTATGTTTTTGTTAATTTTGTGAGAATTTTTTGCTATTATATATTTAAATGCTTAAAACTGACATTTAGAAAGGAAGATTCTGTTTGTCAATACTCAATTTGTAACTTGTCATTTAAAATTGTAAGTATTAAGCACTTGTTCCAGAATCCTTTCTTTTCTGTTTTTAAAAATTTGTTTCCAAGATTTTCAAAATGGTTATAGCTAAGTAGTAGTATAGGTGGGGAGACAGATGGAGAGAGGTAGTGTGGCTCATGTACAGACTGTGAGCAGTTTCATGGCTGCCTTTAGGCTGGAGAAGCCACAGAAGAGCCCAGGTTAGACCGGGGGTGGCTTTGTATGCACTTGAAAGCCAGCTCTCCTGCCTGTATGGTGAAGCCTAGTGGGCGTGGCAGGTAGATGATCAAGGTCCGATGGAGGTCATTGGCTGCACAGAGCGCTGTGTCTGTGAGAACTGGCTAACATTACCATGGGAAATGCTTGGTGCCAGGAACACTGCAGGGGAGCTGGGGAGCCTGTGTGTTAAGGATTTTCCAGTCCTGGGAGTGGGAAGAGCAGACTCTGCATTCAGATCTGAGTTTGAATTCATCCTCTTTAGTTTACTGGTCCTCTGAATTTTGTCAAGTTATACATCCTCTTTGAACTCCTGTTTTCTTGTCTCTCAAAACAGGAGAATTACGGCCTGCTGCTAGAGTGTTTGATCAGTGTAAATGATTTGTGTCTATAAGATGCCACGTACAGCCACAATCTCAGTGAGAAATGGGTTGTCGCCTCTTCTTCTGCAACTCAGTGCTCGATAAGACATCGGGGGAAAGCCAGTCCCTAATTTGTTGTGATGCAATGAGGAACAAAATTAACGTCTTGCCTTTCCCTAGCAGTATTCTTACTTCTTTGTTTCATTTACCTCTTTCCTCCTTTACTCTCCCCTTTCACCTCCTCCACCAAAAGAGACTGAGACTGAGAACACTAGATTCAAATTACTTTAAATGTTGGCTCATCCCCATGAAATTACAGTGAAATTAAAAATAATCTGTACACATCCCAGACATGATTATATTTGATTTACACACACACACACACACACACAAACACACACACACACACACACACACACACACAATCAGGCTACCTCCCATTTGCTGAGGGAGAAGGACCACTTTTTCTGAGTTTTCATTCACTGAGCGTGAGAGCAAAGTCTCTTAAGCAGAAATTCGCCTGGCTTCTTGCATGGTTTTTTAAATTGGATTTCTGCTTTGTGTCCACAGAAATAGACTCCTATTAGAAGAGGGGAAGTGGAGACATAGATATTCTGCTGAGATATTGGTGTCATCATATTTGAGTTGGAAAGGACTTACGACAGCATAGAGTCGTACCTTTTTATGGGTGAGAATCCATGATAGTGTAACTTGGACAAGAACCCGGGTCTTCTGTCTTCATGTCCACGCGGATGAAGAGGCAACTGGGTGGGGGATGGCAGGGATCCTTACTTGAGTTCCGGGGTCTTGCTAGTTTCCATTGTTCAGCTGCCTTTAGTTTATGTCCATGTGGCCTCTCATGGGAAGGTCACTCTATCCTGATAGATTGAGTTTCTAATCAGCAAAAAGGTCTGGACCCACTCATGTTTCCCAGAGATTTTCTGATGACCTGCTGACAGTTTATATACATGAGATCTTAGAAACTGCTGGATATAAAATCCTTATTGTTATCATTTGCCCTCGAGTTCCACAGGAATGGGGTGCTGTCTCAGGCTGTCTAAGGCCAGCTCTGAACAAAGATAGGGTGATAGGCTGTGCAGCTGGACACTCCCCAGTCGAATGGGATTTCCACCTTAGTTTTTAGAATCAGGCAGATGAGTTCAAATCTTACCTTTACCAGTTATTAGCTTTGTGACCTTGAGGAAGAAACTTTACTTTTTTGGGGACAAATTTTCTTTATCCGTAAATAAGTTCAGTATTTATTTTAGGGTTTTTGTTTTAGAATTGAATGAGCTAATTCCCTCATTTATTCCTAAAATACTGATCACATGGTTCTATGCTGGTGACCTAGTGGTTGATTACTAAGGGACTCAGTAGTGAGAATGTGGGTGAGGCTCCCTGGATAATAGAGCTTATATTCCATGATATGCTTGTAAAAGACTGGATTGCAGTGGATTTTTAGTAAATGTCCATTCTTTTCCTAATCCCCATTGATTGTGTATATATCTTTATACTAATATATGAACAATTTTTTATTGCAATATAAGTCTTTTTGTAGTATTTAAAGTATGTAGCTATAACAAAAATACGTGAAATAAAATGATTTGACTTTTATTTTCTTTTCAATAAACAAAACAAAATAAAATAGAAAAGAAAAGAAAAAGTTTTGAAGGAGTAGAAATAATTTTATTTCCGTGTAATCGACTCCCTATGTTAGGTTTTTCGGTTGTGTTCTTAAACAGCATATAAAATTGACAGGTTTTGACTTCAGTGTTGATAGCTGGGTGAGTATAGTTTCTTTTTGTGGTTGTCTTTGATGAATTATTTGCACTAGATCATAAATAATGTGCATGTTACATATTGGAAACGAGGAAAGAGTGGAGACATACTACCTCCAATGCAGTCATTTTGTTACCGAGTCCAAACTCATTCTGCTCACCAAATGACAGGCCAATAAACTGGGAGATGAGGTGTTGGAGCAAGGAATAGTGACTTTATTTGCAAAGCTGGCAGACCCAGAAGATGGCAGACTGATGTCCTGAAGAACCATCTTCCCCAAGTCAGAATTGAGTCTCCTTTTATACTAAAAAGGGGTGGGGCTGCAGTTGGTTGTTGGAAACTTCTTGTTGTATGAATTGCTTGTCCTTTGAATCCGCTGTTCTTGCAGCTGTCCATGTGGATCAAATCATGTTGCCATTGTAATACCTCCAAAAGTAAAACAAAGTTATTCTCTATTTTGCAACTTGCCATCTCTACATAAGTGCAGATTAGTTAGCATCCTTCAAGATCACGGCCAGGAGAAGAGGCTGTCCTGGATATTTCAGTCTAAAGGCAACTTTCTTTTACAAATGGTGCAGAGAAAGCAAGTCTGAGCCTAGAAAACAGGACACAGGTTTAAAGCCAAAGGAACAGACCTAACATGGGGTCAAAATTGTTCTTTTCTATTACAATTCCCTTTTCCGCTTCATAGATAATTTTAGTAAGAAACATGAGCAATTTTGTATTTTTGCTTCTTAATAACCGATAAGTGGGCCAACTATATTTTTGTGAGCAGGGATGCTGTGCGGGCATAGGGGTCACAGCAAACTCTTGTTGGGGGTGGCCGACCCTGGAACATGTCTGATGCCCCGTGAGTGTTGGTGAGGGTCCCCTAGCCAGCGGCTCTCTTCAGGAGGCAGCATATGGGCATTGATATCTGGAGACCTCATTTTCGGCTGCAGGAAATTTTTTAGATACTGCGATTGAAAAATCACTCCAGCTGGGGATAATTAGGGAAAAAAGGAAAAGTAAAAGGGTTTGGAGTAGAGTAGAAGAGAAGGACATCAGATCACGGAGCCTGAGTGCTTGGCAGCGGGGCTTCGGGGGAGAGGGGAGCAGACGTGGGGAGGGGCCTGGCACCGGAACCAGCTCCTGCACCTGTCAACATGCCCAAGCCACATAGCTTTTAATTGGGCCACCTCTCTGGGCTGGATGTCACCCTGTGCAGAACCTTGAGAATCGAAGGTAAGGGGTGGGCAGCACTCACCTAGGGGTCACTGTAGATTTCGGTCAAGTCCACAGTGCCTTTTCTGTTCATGTGTCTTCACTTGTCCTTTATCTCTGGATCTGAGGAGGAGGAGAAAGGAACTCAGATAGAGATCCAGGAAGATATCCGACTGTGTTAAGAGAGGACAGACACAGTGACACGGGGAGCGAGGACACTTGCAGCAAAGTAAAATGACTTCACAACTATTGCTTCAGAGCTGCAGGTGTGAGAGAGCCTAAGCCTGTTTCAGAGTGCAGGGGACAAGCGGAAAGGAATGGCAAAATTTCCACTGAAAATTGAAATTTTGTTAAATAGCCTGCTACTGTTGCTTGTATCACTTGAATGAATGCAGGCATATTTCTGTGGGCATTTATAGGTTCACTCAACCCCACCAGCCCCTCTTGCCCCCATCGGGGATGGGATTTCTCAAGCACAGTGCACCTCCTGCTTCGGTGGGCCACGCTTCGGGTCCTCACCTGGGGCCGGGCTGCTGCAAGGCACTGAGTCCCTGAGGCACGGCCTGTGATACACGACAGGAACATCTCTGCTATCGACTGAGGGCCTCCTTTTCCCCCTGCAGTGTAAGAATTCCGGTGACTGAGTTAGAAGCATGCTTCCAAGCTGTCCGTGTCCTCGGCATCCAGAAGCGGAGCCTGGAAGCTTCCGAATTTCTCCAGAATGCAGTCTACATTCACCTTCGGCAGGTGAGTGTATGTCCTTACACAAGTGGAGGAATTACTGCAGTTTTCCTGGAACTTACTCACCACTAGTCCATCTGATTTTTCTGTGCTAGGATTCAGTATGGCCTGCTAAAAAATCTGGAGTCAGATTTTGAAACCCTGATGAAGAGGATTATTTATTTTATTTCACTATATGATAATCTTTTACTTTCAAAATACAGAATTTTTGGTTCTTTCAGGCATTTTTGGGGGGGTTGGCAAAACAAATTTGCTCTTACCGTCTTTGCGACCTGTTGCTTTGTGCCTCTCACCTGTCTTCTGTCACTTGTGAGGCAGTTCCATTTGTGACCCTGTCCGGGTTGTTCATGTTATACAACATAATGTCTGTAAAAGTACATTCCCTTTTACTCCGAAGACATTCCACAAATAACTCCTTAAATCTGGGTGTTGTTTTAAGAAGACAGAATCATTAGAACATGTAATTGCAGGTTGCTAGTGCAAAATCCCCAAATCAATAGTCTAGCTCAACATCTAAAATCTTTCTAATCTACCTTGGATTTGTATGGATAAGTGAAGCAATTTGCTAAGAATTGAACACCAGGGTTAGAATACAGGCTGGTGTAGCTCAGCAGGTCCTCCTGAGCCAGCGCTGTGCCAGAGGGCGGGGCCGAGGGAGAGGGCGGGGCTTAGGGAAAGAGGAGGGCCAAGGAGGAGGGGGGTCCTGCCCTCCCTGAGCTGACAGTTTCATGGCAAACACCTTCACCATGTGAAGAACTTGGAGTTTCTTCTAAGAACACTAGGTTTGAAAAGAGTCATAAAAGAACGGGAGTGACAAAATCCAATTTGTGTCAAGTAGGGGAGAGCAGCTGGAAGGCCACTTGGGAGACTCGTGAGTCCAGGTGGGCAGTGTTGGTGGCTTCTACCTGAGCGGTGGGACAGTCAGTGGGACAGTCACCGGGAAAAAACGAACAGATTTTAAGCATGTTTAGATGGTAAAAAGGAAAGGATGAATGATGTCTGTGAAGGTAGGATGGAGTAAGGCCCAGGTTTCTGGGTGGATTAATGAGGTAAATGATGGTCCTGCTGTGCTCTGAGCAGGGAAAGCTGCAGAGGGAGCTTTGGGGGAACGCTGATGAGTTCAGCTGTGGATAAAGTGAAAGGCTGTTATATGTGTGGTCTGGGAGCTCAGGTGAGAGCCAGTAGCGAGTAGGGGGAGGGGAGAGAGACGTTCAAATCATTTTGTCTTGTGAGCATACAAATAATTATGAGTAATGATACACTTACGCCTCTATATTCTGGATTTAACACCCATTAACATTTTGTTATATTCACTGCAGAGGTTCCTAATATTTTTTAATAGAAATAAAATAAATAGAAACAAAATAGTGGAGTTAATAAACATCTTAGAGTTGATGTGTGTCCTTCTATGTATTTTGATACCTCATCTGTTTATAACCATAATCTATAAAAAGTTAACTAGTTTAGCATAAGTGTTAAACAGAGGGACGTGACACACAGTTTTGGGGCTTGAAGCTGATCTTCTCGGGCAAATTATGTAGCCTCTCTGTACCTTTGTTCCATCTTCTGTGACTGCCCCCGGGCCCCTCATCACAGATGATTTCCTAGACTAGATGATGGGAGGGAGGCTGCTGAAGGGGCTAAGAAGTGGCAACTGCTAGGGACACTTAAGAGAGAGACAAAAAGAGATTAAAGTCAATAAACTCAGTACAAACAAATACTCTCAAAAGAGAAAGAATCCTGCAGTGTTTTGAGCCACTTAGCATAAGGGAAACGAAATCACGTGGACCCAAAACCCTTGAGCATGTGAGTAATGTGGGTGGGAATGTGTCATCAGAAAAGGGTTAAGAAAAGGTCTTTTGGTTTCCCTTGACGTTTCCATTAAGGATGGGGAGCAGAAGTGAAAACCCTCAGCTTCAGTGGAAGCTGCTGTTTTGTGTGAAACTGACCAAACTTTGGAGACCAGTCATCAGCGGTGCTGGCAAATGAAGAGATTTCGGGATTGGGTGGGGCACTTGCTGTGACTTCCAGGTGACCTACTGGCTGGGGGCTGTGAGGCGGGCAGTAGGTTTGCAGGGAGACCCGGGCATAATCCCTGGCTCTGAGGCTGCTGGTCTGACTAGCAGACCTGGGCACAGGCAGTCCTAATGGGGCAGCTCAGGATGTGGCCTGGGACACCTGCCGTGCTGAGGGGGAGAAGAGCGCTTCCCTGAGGGGGTGTCCCTGCGGAGAGTGGAAACGTCCTCCTGCAGGGAAGGAAGAGCCTCTGAGCAGGGTGCTGGTTGCACAGGCAAGACCACCCTGAGCACTGAGGGTTTGGGGAGCCGGAAGTCACACAGTGGCCCGAGCAGCCTTGTTCCTGAGAAACTAGAGGGAGATGAGGCTGAAAAGTCAGGCTAGTGTCAGACACTGTGGTGGGTTATGAGTGACAGAAAAGGACTGGTCAGGCAGGCACGAGAGAACCCTGTGGGTGTCCCAGCTGGAGCGTCACGCCAGAGGGTGGAGCTGAGTTATAGACTTTGCAACTTATTAGCTGTGTGACTTTGAGCAAAATCACCCCACCTCTCTATATATACCTTCATCTGTAAAATGACACAGTGACAAGCTCGTGTCATCAGAAGGCTTAGTTTAGCTCTGATCCTCTGTGTCCAGTCCTGTCAGTGCTGCCCTGCAAGTTTCTGCAGTGGCTGCTCTTACCCTGAGATGGGAGGGCATAGAGGGACTTTGTAGCGCCCGAGGGCAGGAAGGGGTTGCTTTAAAAACAGACATGTAGCCGCCTGCAGCTGCAGGCCTGCAGGCAGTTTGGTTGATGGTCCTGGAGAGGACTTTGGAGGCCTTAGCATCGTCATAAGACTTGTTTTCCCTTGGGGGCCGGAATTGCCTATGCAGATTAATGTGGAAAATTTGGGCTTCTGGCAAAGCTGTTTTCAGAAATGGTAATATACATAACATATCGTAGAAAATATAATGCTTTTATTTAATCTGTGGGACTTTGCAGCTGTTGGGAACACCTCTGTTGGCCTGGTCTCCACGGAGGACACTAGGGGTCGGCAGAGCGTGCGGGAGGGCAGGTAGCCTGCAGTGCTGCTGCGGGGTGTTCTCCCGAGTAGAGCACTCTGCTGAGTTGACTCTTCTCTGAGTTTGGTTGCCAGATGAGCAGACAGCAAATTAATGAGTTCTGGTGGGATTGTATAATGACAGAAAGAAAGAGGGACCCGTAGTTTTTCTGGACTAGAACACGCTTTTGGTTCCTGATCCAGTGTGTTCCATTACAGAATTGATGAGTTGTATCTATTCTGGGACTTGTCGACTGAAAGAAATGTGTAGCCTGAAAGTTTAGAGTTACACTTTATTAGGCGGGAGGACTCGAGGCGGGATGACAGCCTTCAAATCTGTCTGAGGGACTGCTCCCAAGAAGTAGGGGAGGAACTAGGATTATATAGGAGCTTTACAACAAAGACCAGGGAGTTGGAACAATAAAAGATTGCTTTTTATCTAAAGAAATTCAGGCATCTCAAGTTAAAGAATTTAGTGCCTTTGTATGTATCATTTGACCTCACTGGACTCATTCTTTAGACAAGCACCTAGCTATCTAGGGCAATTATCCTGTCTTCTTATTCTCAGTCTGTTCAGAAGGCAGCATTGTGAGTGGCTGTAGAGGCTGGGCTTCAGGTCTGTCCGCACTGGGGGGTGGCGGCAGCCTTGATGACTTGGTTTCAGCATTCTTTGTTTACTGACATGGTTGTAGTATTTTAATTCACATTGTAGTATTTTCATTCACAGACTGATTGTGGATAATCTGGAATCTTGCAAAGGAAACGAGATGGAATTACTGCAGGTACCTTCTACTTTAATAAGCCGTGTGCAAACATAAACATGGAGGAAGCATACATTTGAATTTGGTGGTGTAGGGAAGGGTTTCTGCACATTACAGGAGAACGCAAGGCAGAATATCTCTTCTTTGTTGGCAGGGATGTGGGTCAACCTGTCTTTTCTGTAGCGGTTTCTGAGAGCACTTTATGGTAATTAACAAACATTGGCAAACGGTGGCACACTTTGCATTTAAGAGCTGACCTGTGCAAACGTGTATTGGACAGGTGGATTTCATAGGCAAGTGGTGAGGTGGATTGGAGAGAGGTGTAGCCCAGGCCTGGGCTCAGATTCAGGTTTAAATCGCCATTTCCTCACCAAAGGACCTTGGACTAGAGTGTAACCTCCATTAAACTGTTGGTGAATCTGTGAAATATGCATTATAATATTCGTTTCTTCCTGGGTTTGTTGTAAGTTTTAAACAGTATTATAACACACATGAAACACTTAACAGGCACTTAGCAGTGTTTACTGTGTCCTTCCGCCCCGCTTAGCGTGTGTTACAGCCGTAAAGGTAGCATGTGCCTGTTAAGGACGTAATGGTAGCCGCTTGAAAAGGTTGTGAATTTGGTGATTTCCTTTAATCCTTGAAACTCTACATGCCATGGGCAGTTATTTTCATGAACAGATGAGGAATCTTAGGGTAAAGAAGACGGTGTAATTTGCCCAAAGTCAGACCATAATTTTGGGTGCAGGGGCCTCTGTTCAGCATGGGCCCCTGGGATTTCTGCCCTCTCCGTTCAGCACCAGAGCCAGACGTGGAGTCGCCTGTCTCCCAGCCCAGAATATCCGGCAGGCAGCAACACAAACCTGGACCTGTTCTGCTTAAGCAAAAACTCCGGAGGGGAGGCAGGTACTAAAGGATAAATGTAAAAACAGACGACTGCAAACTGTTATCAGCTCAGAGAAGGAAAGGAACACGCCTCGCCGTGCAGAGCTGGGAGCTTTCCCTTCAGGGCTGCTCTGGGGGCGTTCATTTCAGCTAAACAAACTCAGCTCCTGCACCAAGGCATGAAGGCAGGGTGCATGTAACCAGGCTGACTGTGCCTCGTTGATCATATTCATTACTAATCCAGTGTCAGCTGTCACGGGCACTTACCTAGTAAACAGATGTCGGCCATAATCATCACGCACTTTGCTTGATAGTTTTATTGGCCCCACTTTTGAGATGAGGTAATTGAAGCTGGGGAGTTTGCTGCATGCCCGTGATTACCTTGGAAATACCCCTACTGGTCTTTCAACCTAGACTGGTGTGGCTGTTACATCCCAGCCCTGTGAATGGCATCGTGTAGCTTCTACCAAGTGGCCCAAATGACTGACATTGATTTTCTTAATCCGTAGGAAATGGTATGTGACAATAAGAGAAAAGGTGGTAAGAAATTCTTTGGAAAACTAGAACAAAATCCAATACTTCCCCAGCTGGGGTAGCGTACCCAGTGTCACTCATCCCACTCACAGCCTGGCACCTCCTCCCTCCCGACTCCGTGTTCAGAAGCCACTCTGAGCCTTCGAAGAACATTTTGCCTCGTGATACTGTTGACTAAGACCTATGACCTCTCTGTCCCTGGTTTACTCTCTCTTCAAGGCCATTTAAATTTTATGCAGGCTCCTCCACTCCGATGTAAGAAAAGACTCTTTAAACTTCTTGATGAAGCTCCTTAATGAAGATCTTGTGAAGGAAACCTAGTCAAAACCTGGGAGGTATGCACACAGTGACTGCATGCAACCTCAGCACTTTGTGAAGTTCAGAATCAGAGGGGTGGGAGACTCAGGAAAGGCTTTTTAAGGTAGAAAGGGGAAAGTGAAAGGATGCAGGCTGTGTGAGACTGAAATATCTCGGTCCCAGCCAGCAAGGCACCTGCGTTCAGGATGGTGTATGGGGAGTACAGAGTTCTCACAAAAAAGAAGTGGTGGGATGGGAGGGAGGACAGATAGATTCTTTACTAGGGAAGGAAAAAGTGGGCTGAAAATTTCCTGGTTGTATAAGAGGACTGTGACATGATGTGCTTGCATTTTGGAGATAAGGGTTTTGTGGGGACAGGCCTAGGAGAACGCTCTCTGGCTGGGGAGTCAGCACAACAGGGAACCACAGAGAACCGGGCTGACCTCAGGGCCCCTGCTGGGGGAGGGGCTGCCCGCCATTTTGGTCCTGGGGGCTACTTCTGTCCCTTAGCTGGGGCCTCAGAGCTCCCTTCACATCCCAGTCCTGTTGATACAAGAAAACATATGTGGGGCATGGGAAGGGCTGTGTCCCAGTCTTTGGTTGAGCCCCTGGAATGTGCCCCACCAGACGTGGGTCCTTGGCTTCATGCAGGAAAGGTTTCAAAAGCAACTGTTGAGTAAAGGTAGATTTATTCACAGAGACACATTGAAAGGCAGGAGAAATTCCACGAGGTGTGGGGGTTGGGTGCTCAGATTAAAAGTAGGTACACACTCCACAGACAAAGTGTGGGCCTTCTCCGAAGAGGGAGAGAGAGTGATGACCGCGAGGTGGCGCTGTGTTGCTGGTTTTCATGGGCTTGGTTGTTTTATATGCTAATAATTAGAAGGAGCAGCCTAAGGGCAAGGGGCTGGGATTCCCAGGGATTTGGCCATTTCCCACCCTTTGACCTTTTGTGGCTAGCCTTGGGATGGCCATGGTGCCTTGGGGCGTGTTATTCACCATGTTACTATTACAACGGGTGTATAATGAAGCTCAAGATCTGCTAGAAGTAAAATCTCTTCATCCTGAGCCTCAAGGCCTACTGGGGGTTGAATCCTTCACCATTTTGATGTTAATTGCTGTGGCCTTCATTGAATGGCTGTGCTCTGGCCCCTTCCATCCTGTCTCACTGTGTTGACACAGAGAGAGCAAAGGCCGGGCCCTACCTGTGCTCCTGCATTTAACAAGGAGAGGGGTGGGGTGGGCTGAGGATGACTCTGAGTGGTGAGAAGGATGTTTCAGATTTTCCCACGTGGGACATGGGGACGTGCCAGCAGCCACCGCAGATTTATCTCACGGGCATTATCGCTTGTGTCACTCATCTTTTTCTATTTTTCTTTCTTTTTTTTTTTCAAGTATTTAATCTAAATTTAACATCAGGTTTTCTTAGGAAAGAAATTTCTCTTTTTCTTTTCATTGGGGCTCTTTTGGGGGGGTAGGTAATTAGGTGTATTTATCTGTTAGAGGAGGCCCTGGCGGTTGAACCCGGGACCCCGTGCACGCTAAGAACATGCTCTACCACTGAGCTCTACCACCCGCCCCATCATCTTTTACTTTTTGCTTTAGCTGCCAAGAATCTTACGGCTGAATTTCTAGTTGGCCTTTAACACTTACCCTGACTTCATGGCATTCGTTTTTATGAGTTTTCTTCCCCCTGGTTTCATTTAAGTATTGAATCTCCATTTTCTCTTCACTCTAACTTTTGTCTTTTTGTTGTTATGGTTGTTAAGCTGTGTTAAAAATTGTTTAATTTCTCTTTTAGCAGGAGGCTGAAAGTAAATAAATATGTAAACAAACTTATCACACTTAAATGTTTTATACATTCTAAGCTGTTTATTAGTTACTTAAAAACCGAATTGAATACTGAAGTGATAACATTTTAAAATTATTTTTTAACATTTTATAAAATTATAGCTGATTTACAATATGATATAAGTTTCAGGTGTACAATAGTTGCACAATTTTTATTGTTATGCTCCATTTATAGTTATTGTAAAACATTGGCTATATTCCCTGTGTCGTAAGATACATCCCTGTAGCGTGTTTATGTTACATGGAGCAGTTTGTATAAGAAAGTTGGGTAATACAAAGTCTGGGGCGTGGCTCTGTCTAACCCATGTTCCCGGTCACCCTTCCTGTCAGAGCCCAGGCCCTCACTCCTTTCTGCAGGGGAGCACCTGGAGGCAGCCCTCATCAGCGCTGGCACCACCCTCTGAGTGGCAGTGACAGCAGTGACTGTGTGTGGACGTGCAAAGTGTTGTTCCAGGAGCTTTACATGCATTTCTGCATTTAATAATTAAAGCCCTCCTGTGAGGAATCATTTTAGGTTTTTAATGAATAATACATTTTATTTTGATTTTGAGAGTTCAAACTTCCAGAAAATTTACTGGAATAGTACAATAAAGGCTTAGATACAGTTAACCTAAAAGGGCACTGTTTGCCCTTTTGTGTCTGGCTTATTTTAGTATAAACTTTCAAGGTTCATCCATGTTGTAGCCTCAGTCAGTACTTTAATCTTTTGGTTTTATAATATCCTTTTTCTTTTTTTTTTTCGTTTTTTCTCTATTTAAAAATATTTTCATTGAATTCTAGTCAGTTTATAATGTTGCGTCAGTTTATAATTTTGCATCAGGTTCTTGTGTACAGCACAACACTTCATTTATATAGGAACATACATGTATTCATTTTCATATTCTTTTTCAACATAAGTTACTATAAGTTATTAAATATATTCTCCTGTGCTATACAGTATAAACTTGCTGTTTACTCTATACATACTCAGTATCTGCAAATCTTGAACTCCCAATTTATTTCTTCCCACACCCTCTCCCCTCTGGTAACCATAGTTTGGTTTCTATGTCTTTGTGTCTGTTTCTGTTCTGTAGATAAGTTTATCTTTTTGTTTGTTTGTTTTTTTAGATTCCACATGTGAGCGATCTCATATGGTATTTTTCTTTCTCTTTCTGGCTTACTTCACTTAGAATGACATTCTCCACGTCCATTCATGTTTCTACAAATGGCTTTATTTTATTATTTTTTTATGGCTGAATAGTAGTCTATTGTACAAATATACTACAACCTCTTTATCCAGTCATCTGTCAGTGGACATTTAGGTTGTTTCCATGTCTTGCTATTGTAAATAGTGCTGCTCTGAATATTGGGGTGTAGGTATCTTTTTGAATTACGATTCCTTCTGGATATATGCCCAGGAGTGGGATTGCTGGGTCATATGGGAGGTCAATGTTTTGTCTTTTGAGGAACCTCTGTACTGTTTTCCACAATGGCTCCACCAAACTGCAACCACAGTGTAGGAGAGTTCCCTATTCTCCACAGCCTCTCCAGCATTTATTGTTTGTGAACTTCTGAATGATGGCTATTCTGACTGGTGAGATGTGATATTTGATTGCAGTTTTGATTTGCATTTCTCTGATAAAGATATTGAGCATTTTTTCATGTGCCTATTGGCCATTTGTATGTCTTCATTGGAGAAAAGCTTCTTTAGGCCTTCTGCCCATTTTTGAATTGAATTGTTTGTTTTTCTTTCTTATCAAGTGTAAAAGGTGTTATATATTCTGGGAATTAAGCCCTTGTCAGTCTCATTTTTTGCAACTATTTTCTCCCATTCCATAGGTTGCCTTTTAGTTTTGCTTACTGTTTCCTTTGCTGTGCAAAACCTTGTAAGTTTAATTACATCCCACTTGTATATTTTTGCTTGTATTTCTATTGCTTGAGTAGACTGCTCTAGGAGAACATTGCTGAGATGTATGTCAGATATTTTGCCTATGTTTTCTTCTAAGACGTTTATAGTGTCTTGTCTACGTGTTTAAGTCTTTAAGCCATTTTGAATTTATTTTTGTGTATGCTGTGAGGGAGTAGTCTAACTTCATTCATTTACATGCAGCTGTCCAGTTATCCCTACACCATTTGCTGAAGAGGCTGTTTTACTCCATTGTATGTTCTCACCTCCTTTGTCAAAGATTCAATGACCAAAAGTTTGTGGGCCTATTCTTGGTAATTTTGTTTATCCGTTCATTGATGGATGGATATTGTTTGTAACCTTTGTCTACTCTGAATGATACTGCCATGAATATTGATGTGCAAGTTTTTGTGAGAATATGTTTTCATTCTGTTGGCTGTAGAGTTGGCCCGCCATATCTGTAATTTCCACTTCATGGATCCAGATGGCTGATTGTAAAGGGACTCGAACATCCTTGGATTATGGTATCCAGGGTGGGGGGTTCCTGAAACCAACCCCCCGAGGATACTGAGGGATGACTCTACATGTAGGAGTGGAATTGCTGAGCCATATAACTCTAACCTTTTGAGGAAACACCAGACTTCTCCAAAGAAGCTGCACCATTGTCCCTTTCCACTGGCCGCAAATGAGGTATCTCTGCCTCCTCAACGACACTTGTTATTGTCCATGTTTTGATTAAAACCGTCCTAGTGGGTGTAAAATGAGAACTCATTTTGATTTTGATTTGGCTAGTGATGCTGAGCTTCTTTTCATGTGCTTATCGGCCATTTGTGTATTTATTTAAATCCTTGGCAAATTTAAACATTGGGTCGATTTTCTTTGTATTGTTCAGTTGTAAGCATTTTTTATATATCCTGAATACTAGTCTCTTCTTAGATACATGCTTTGCAAAATTTTTCTCCTATTCTGCAGATTGTCCTTTCACTTTAGTTTTTTTAAGCATTAAAACAATTTCTTTACAGGGGAGGTAATTAGATGTATTGATTTATTTTATTTTTCTTGCTAAGCATGCACTCTGTCACTTGATATACCCCCTTCCCCTGTCATTTCACTTTCTTGATGATGTAATTTGTAACAAAAAGGTTTTAACTTTGATGAAGTCCAGTTTATCTGCTTTTTTCTTCTATCACTTGTGCTCTTCGTATTGTATCTAGGAAACCAAAGCCTATCCTAGGACCACAAAGATTTATACTGTGTCTTCTTTTAGAAAGTTTATAGGTTTAGTTTTTACGTTTCTGTCTGTGATCAATTTTGAATTAATTTTTATTTATTTAAAATATGGGGGTCCAGATTCCAGATTCATTCTTTTGCCTGCAGATACTCAGCACTCCCTGCACCATTTGTTGAATAGACTATTCTTTCAATGGAGTGTTGTTGACACCCTTGTGGAAAACTGACTGTAAATGTAAGTTTTTCCCCCTGGGTTTTTATTATGTCTCATAGATTTATTTACCCAAACTTATGCCAGTACCATTCTGACTTAGTACTATAGCTTTAGTACCCTTTAAAGTGAGTCCTCCAACTTTTCTCTGCTTTTTCAAGATTGTTTTGGCTGACCTGGGCCCCTTGCACTTCCATATGAATTTTGGGATCACTTTTTCAATTTTTGCAAAGAAGTCACCTGGAATATTGATAAGGATTCCACTGAATATGTAACTCACTTTGGGGAGTCTTAACATTTTTAACAATATTGTCTACCATTCCATGAACATGGGATGTGTTCCATATATGTAGATCTTTTAAGTATTATTTTGATGATACATCAAAATATTCAATGTACAAATCTTGTAAATTTTTGTTAAATGTATCTCTCATTTTATTTTTAATGCTGTTGTAAATGGAAAGGCTGAGCTTCTTGAGGGTAGGACTATATATTAATTTGTTTATTTCTAGGATTTCTACACAGCAAATACTCTAGGTTTATATTTGCTACATAAATCTATACGCAACTCTTCCCACCCCCGTGTTATAAGAAACCAAGACCCAGGTTAAGCTACCTGAACACCTATGTGGAAGTGAGAAATGAGAACCTTGGGTGGGGCTTTGTGAAGATGATACTGAGAGCTTATTTAGGATGGCTTCATCTTAAATTCCTTTAAACAACACTTTTGGTGTAGTCAGATACATTAAGATCATGCCCTTTTGATGTGCAGAGGAGCTAAGACTATCATTTTCAAATAATTTCTAGTGAGAGTGTTGTACTTGAAATCAAATTTGCATCAATCTTTGAAGATATATGTTTCAGGAATTTTGACTAAAGAACACCTGTCTTTATTCATTAATGACAACTAAATTCTCAAGCAACATGTAAGAGTTTGAGCAAACTGCCCCAGCCCCGTAGTGCTGGTTGGCTGCAGCTGTAACTGGAGTCAGTGCTTACCTCTCCCAGCACGCTTGGGCTGATCTGCTCAAAGGTGTTCGTCCAAATGTTTGTCTGTAGTCTGTTGGACAAAGCCATAAAACATTGAGTTAAGGTTGCTGGAATGCAATATATTCCTATTAATATTAAGTAAGCACATATTGAGTGCTTACTGTATGTTGGGAATTGTCCCTCAGCCTCACATGTATATTATTTCACTTAAAACTTCATATATTTCCTTGTTATTCTCACTTTACAGATAAGGAGACTGAGAATTAGGTCTTCTGTATTTTGGATGGAGCTCATTATCAATGACAGGAAGTTGTAAGGAAAAAGATATTGATTCATCCTGAGAAAATATTTTTCTGACCGTCAGCAGTGAAGAGGGTGAACACTGAAGAAGGTGATCATTGTTTGAGTGAGACGAGCCCCGGATTGTACGGAGTCAGCATCCCTGTCCTGGACACGGCACGTGTAGATCTGTGTGGTGGGTGAGGCGGCGAGGCCGCGCAGGGAACGCGGATGCCGGGCCATTGGGCTGTGCTCAGGCCTGGTGGGGCTTTCTCCTAAGGGCAGTGGACCGTCATTGACAGATCTTAAGTAGGGGAGTGGGGTGCTCTCGTAGATCACTTTTGTCTTGTAGAATGCTTAGAAACATTTAGAAGGCTCTGCAGGAGGTGATGTGATGAGTCAGATTAGGGTGGCTGCCAGGTGTAGGAGTGTAGAATTTTCAAGTGGTTTTCAGTCCCAGTTTTGTGGCTGAGTAGCTGTGTCACTTTGGATGATGCACTCAAGGAAGTAAACAATTTATCTAATCAATTGAAGAAGTGATGTACCGACCTCCCAGGACTGCTGTGGCGATCCAGTGAGATAACGTGTGCACAGTGTGCAGCGTGGTCCCCAGCACACAGTCAGTGCTGAGTGAGTGCCAGTGAGTACCTGGTAGGTCAGGTGTGGGTGGTGGGACTCGGTGACTGAGGAAATCTGGGCCCTGAAGGTGGGGTCCAGTCACATCTGTGAGTGATGGGCCTGAGCTGGGAGAGGCAGGGAGACCTTGCCCCCCGACCAGGGGCCCTGGGTAGGACGGCTATGGGAGGAGCACCGTGAAGTCAGCTCTTTGCAGGTGGAGCTCGAGTTGCCTTTGAGACATCTAAGTGCATTGTCATGAGCTCAAAGAGGAGGTCTGGGCCCGGGCTGTGAATTTTCCTATAATCTTAATCCCTGAGGACGCCGAGGTATTGATCATTGAACGTGAAGACATACTTTACAGGACAAGTGAATAGTATTATCATCTCTGTCATCAAAGCTCACATCTCTTTATTCATCACAAGTTTGCTATTGGGTACTTACAGAGCTCACTTCACCGCCATCCCCTGGGCTCAGGCTCCACAGTATAGAGCTGGTGAGCCTCCCTCTTTTCCAGAAGAAGACACATTTAGCTGGTAGAATTCTGTACCTCGCCAGACTTAGAATTTTAGTTTGTTTTTTTAATTCTATTTTCTGTTAGCCATCTCCTGACAGGAGAGACGTTTTACCTCATGGGCATATTTCAATTAGCTGTTACTGAGAATTGCTGATCTGATCCATAGTGTAAGTATTATATTAACCTTGTAGAGTATTTATCATTTTTCTGTCTTTGCCCTTTAATTTTGTATGCCCCTTGAAGTCTCTATCCTATTTGGGGCCTTATTTTTTTTAATTAAAAAATGTCTATTTGCAGTTAAGAAAACAAAAGAAAAGAAAAAATACACATGATAGCTAAACTTAGAAAATATCTAGTGTGTTTTCTGTCTCGGCAACGGAGGGTTCTAGAAACTCGTGAAAACCTTCATTACACAAGTTTCTTAAAATGCTGATTAAGAAATAAAACCTTCTTTCTTCATCTTTCAAGCTGCACAGCTAATTGTGAAGAAAGTGAGGGGAAATCCTCAGAAGCCAAGACAAACCAGAAAGCAGGGATTCTGGGTGATACACGAGCCTTAGAAGCCCTGGGGTGCCTGTTGGCTCCTGTACTGAGTTTCAGTTGCCTTGACAGGAGGGTAGGAGGTGAACCCGAGTCCTCTCACACTGGGAGTTGGATGACTGATCATATGTAAGGCCAAGCCCATCCCGAGAAGCTTGGTTTACAAAAGGGTTAACTATGAAAAAAAATTCCTCAAGGTAAGACAGTAAGGAAAGTCAATTTTTTTGGAAGAGGGGAAAAATAACAAATCCAATGTAAGGATATAGTTTAAAGCTCTTCTGGCATGAGAGTAACCACAAACTCCTGGCAGAGAATCACAGCTACTCCTGGAATGAGAAGCTGTGGTTTGAATGAATCAGTGAGCAGCCATTCCGAAAAAGGCCTCCAGAGTCTTGAGGATCAAGATACTTGACTGCAAACACCTGTCTTCCAAGGTCTCAATCAAATAACCAGAAAGGTTTTAAAGGAAAGAAGCCATAATCATAGTTCTATTTCTTAACATTACTGTATGCTAGGAATTCAGAGGTGACTATGGAGTCACCTCTTTTATGGACCTCACTTTCTGTTTGGGGAGACAAACTGACATAGTTGGGGAGCTTGGTGGAGGGAGTTGTTAGTCTGTTGCAATTAGCTAGGAAAGGAGATTAAGAAATCAGTGAAGAGTGGGTGAACTTTTTAGCTGAGGAGAGTCTTGTTCAGTTGGCTTTTAATTGCAGGCTCGATGAGTTTTCACTGGAGGGAATAGAACTTATGGAGGATGGACTTAGCTCAGGCCTCTTTAGAATGGACAAGTGAACCTGGAGAAAGACAGTCAAATCTGTGCAGACATTAAAGTTCACTTGAACGTGCTCCATCCCTGAGCCAAAGATAGGACAAATATGCAGCACTTCTTAAGGACAGAGGAGTGGTTTTTAAGGTTCTCCAAGAATGAAGCCCAGGGAACCGAGATGGCCAGTTGTCAAACTGTGACTTTGCTCTTTGGACGGTGTACCCACCAAGGGTATTGGCCTTTTATACATTTCCATTTCTCTTTAATACATGTCAGGTGATGAGGACGTGGGCACAAGTGTTTGACATCTTGTCGAGGTGACTTTGGGTACCTGCCTAGAAACGCGGGCACGGCTACAGCTGCGTCACACATGTTGCCGCCCATCCCGCTCCCCGTCTCCGTGATCACGTCAGAGTGGTTCCTTGTTGACCTGTCCATCTCCTCTGTGACATCATAACCCATGAAAAGACCGGAGAGTATTAACTTGGCTTTGTTAAAGTCAAAGGAACAGATCTAATATGGAGTCAGATTTGTTCTTTCCTATTTCAGTATTGCCATGGAGAAGACAGTTTGGGCAGCTTTTTGTAGGGTCCTCGAGGATTTCTCTCTCAGCCTCTGGGGGCCTCTATTGAAAACCCTTCATAGCTGTCTGGCCTGCTGGAAAACCACTCCGACTGTTTTGCCCTGAAGATGTATTCAGTTTATAACTCATCTCTACTCCTTGGAAAACAACTCAATAAAAACTCAGTTGGTTTTCCACCAGCCATGGGCAGGGGTGAGGGATACCTTGTTATTATTTCATAAAATAATAATAATAATAAAAATAGTAATAATAAAAATAATAATAGTAACAGTAGTAGTAATAATAATAATAATAATAATAATAATAATAATAATAATAATAATAATAATAATAATAATAAAAGAAGTCTTAAAACAGCACTGGGCACATAGGTGAGAGTCAATAAATGCTTCCTGGCTTAAATCAAAAGTGATGACTCAGTGATTCCATGGCTGCTGTATTTGCTGAGCTAGTTACTCCTTTGCTCCATTACACATTTTTTTAACTGAAAAAGAAATACATGCAAATGGTTAAAAAAAATTCAAACAGAGCACAAAAATACACAAGTGAAAGAAGTTTTCCCTCATCCTCTGTTCTTCCAGCCCTCCCTGGAGATGCCACTGTTTACTATCCTTTGGGTGCTTTTCCAGATATGCTATGCACATTCCCACCTATGTATGTAAATTCCTTTAAAGTTTTAGTTATTTTTAACTTAAAGTGATTTAAATCCTCAAGTGGCTTCTGCCTGGGTAATAGAACAGAACAAATCTGACTCCATATTAGATCTTTTCCTTTGACTTTAACCCTATGCTCTGTCTCCTAGGCTTCATCTTGCTTGTAAAACAATGTTGCTTAGAGCCTGAAATATACAGGAGAACCTATTCTGAAGGCTCTGATCTTTAAGTATATTTAACACATTTTCATTCATAAAAAGATAAGAAATTGCAGAATAGAAAATAACGTTTGTTTTGTTAGAGGTTTACAGAGATTTGACCCAGGCAGATAGCTGCAAGAACAAAGGATTCTAACAAGAAAGAATTCCTACACCAAGAAGATTGCAACAACCAAGCACGTAGGAAAAGAGCCTGAATTCTGACTTGGGGAGATGGTTTTCCAGGACATTAGTTTGCCATCTAGGTCTACAGAAACTTGCTATTCCATGCCCCAACACCTGGTCTCCCAACTTATTGGCCTGTCCTGCACTGAAGAGAATGAATTTGGATTTGGTAGCACTCCTATATACCTAGCAAGCTGGGCACTGGAACTGAGTGTTATGGAAACAACAGGCCAGCCAAGGAACAATCACCACTCGGAGTGTTGGTGTACTCAGATTTATTATGCCGGCGGGCTCAAAGGGGCTTCTGCTCCGAAGTTCTGAGCACCCACCTCCAAGACATACACATGAAGTTTTAAAGGGTTAATTACAAGTAAGGGTGTATTAGCCAATAAGGCTCAAGCAACAAAAAGCAAGGAATCAGCACACTGGTGCTTGTCAACTTGTAATAGACACTTGTTGAGCTTCGATTTACGACTTAGCTTGTTAGCCCAGTAAACTGACACTAAACTTCAGATTTACGAGTTAGCCCAGCAGAATTTAGATCAGTAAACCGACACTTATCACACTTAGATTTGTGACTTAGCTTGTTAGCCCAGCTGGGCTTTTCCTTCACATGAGGACAGCTCTCCCACACCCAGGGAACTACTGTGAGCCCTTGATGGTTCCACTAGGGTGGAGTGTGGTTTACCCAGGACGGATGGGGACTATGCACCAACACTCAGGCAGTCTGCTCTGTCTGGGGCTCTGATCTTGAACCACCCCGCTCCCTGCCAGCCCAACACCTGGGACATTGGAGCTAAGGCAAAGATCGTGCCTGCCTTTTTCCCAGGGTGTAAAAGGGGAATATGTACTCTTCCCAAGGTAGTTCTGAGCGACAACACCTGAGGGTGCTTGGTTCCCAGACCAACAGAAAACCCTGCTCCGCGTGGGGGCAACAGGTGTGATACCCGTAGGGGTTCTGCAGCAGCATCGGATGGAGGGCTGGATCAGGGAGGTAAAACTTGAGCTGCGGGCCTTGAAGTGTTACAGAAGGGTACAGAGGCAGGACTGCCGCCTTCTTCAGGGTGCCACCAGAGGTAAAGCTTTTTCTCTCCATCCCCGCTAGGACCTTACCCTTTCCAGATCCCTCCCTTCTCTCTGCTCTTCCTGTCCATCTGTCTCCCTCCACTTTTTCCCTCCTCCCCTCCCCCTCCCATCTTTTCCCTCCCTCACTGCCCCACCTTCTCTCGCAGAACCCAGAGCGGATTGCTGGCCCTCCTGCGCATGGGCGGTCGGTGTCAGCTGGACCGCGGGTTGGAAGCTCCAGCTCCGAGCCGGGGATTAGCCCCAAAGGCTTCTCAGCTCTGTCGCCCGGCAGGCCTTTAGCTCCTGCCTGGGGCCGGTGCCTCTGGCTGTGGAAGTGCAATGTGGGGTCTCCCGGGAAGGGGTCAGGTGGCTGCGGGAGGGCGGTCCGCGTGTCACAGACCACGAGGGCGCGAGTCAGCCTGTGTTCAGCTGAATTGCTCGGGCCAGACCCCTCTGCCCGCGCCACCTGCCCCAGTGCCCCAGTGCCACAGCTTCCCGGGGCCAGGTGTGCACCTGCCGCCTCTCACCCAGCCGGCCTCCACTCAGTCCGCTGCTGGCGTCCCCTTCCCCTCTCTCGCCCGCGAGTCCTCTCCTCCCGGGCTTCCTCTCCTCGGCCACCGGCCCGTCCCCACAACTGGGCGGGCTGCGTCCCAGGCGGGCGGGGTCTGCGGACCCGGACGGGGCAGCTGGGGCTGGGGCTGGGGATGGCCACCGAGCGGGGCTGCAGCCCGCGTTTCCACCCATTTCCCTGCCCCGCGACTCCGGGGCTGCCCTGGTCTTCCTTTCCCGCTCCCTGAGGAACAGCTCAGTGGCGTCTGAGCTGCTCCCTGGGCTGAGAGACTCTGGCTGTAAAGCCCAGCTACTGGTGGAGTTGGGAAAAGGGATCCTCAGTGCCAAGCGAGCTTCTGTCTCCTCCCTCAGTGTTTCTGCCCCAGGTAAGTACCTTGAACACTTTCAGGTGTTATGATGGCGATGCTTGTTGGTGTCATGTGTTTTTATAGTGAGAGGGATTACAGTGTTGATAGCAGGGCTTGGTTCAGTAAAAAATGAGCTGAAGGCATAAGGCTGTGTCATCCTCCTTCCTTCCCTCTCCCAGGGTGAAACGTGTGACCATCGATTTTAAAAAGACAGTTACATTCCCTAACTAGCCCAGCCCAGCTTGGTGTGTTAACAGGAAGAGCACCACCAGAGGCGTTGGAGACCCAGGGACATTGCAGTCCTAAAGAGCTCCTGGCACAGTTTGGTTTGTTTTGGTTTTTTGTTTTTCTTAAATTGTGGGGCAGACTAAGTAGTATAGAGGGAAAAATAATTGTCAAGAAATATTTTTTCATATAACAGCTTTATTGTGATATTGTTCACACACCATGAATTCCACCCATTTAAATGGTACAATTCAGCAGCTTTTAGCATATTTACACTTGTGCAACAATTATTATTCCAGAACATTTTCATCACATCAGAAAGACCAGTGGAAATGAATGACCAATCCACCTCTCCCCAGTGGTGGTTCTAAAGAAGTTTCTTGCCTATTCTTGACCATAAATTAACTTGTTACATTCCATGAAAAATCTGGTAGGAATTCTAATCAGAATTGCAATGAATCTGTCTATCAAAATAGGAAGAATTAATGTCTTTATGGCATAAACTTCTTCTACCCATGAATATAACTGGGACCCTATATTTTCATCTCTCCAGAGCCTGGCCCATGGGAAGTCCTCACTAATTGTTGGGCTTGTGAATGATGAGATTCTATACATCATTAGTTGCAACTGTAGCCTTTCACAGAAGAGAAAATTAACCTCAGTGAAGCCAAGTGACTCTCTGATGGTCAGAAAGAGTGACAGCCAGAGCTGGAGTGATCTAGTGGACTTGGTGCTTGCAACCAAAATTCTTCAGCAGCTACAGCTAAGGGGATTAGAGTGTTCTTTTATTTTTTCTTAATGGCGTTGCTTTTATTTTTACTTATTTTTTTAAATTAATTTTTATTGAAGTGTAGTCAATTTACAATGTTAGTTTCAGGTGTACAGCAGAGATTCAGTTATAAACATATGCATATGTGTATAAATATGTTTTAGATTGTTTTTAGTACAACTCATTACAAGAAATTGAATATAGTTCCCTGTGCTATATAGTAGGTCCTTTTCATTTATTTTATATTTATTAACGTGTATCTGTTAATCCCCCCTTTCCTGCCTGCTAACCACAGTTGGCTTTCTATGTCCATGAGTCCATTTCTAGGAGCATCATTTTTCTTAGTAATATATGCTGGTTGGCTGCTTTCAGTTTCAGTAATTCCATCTGTGGGTGCTTTTCTTCTGGTGGCCTTTATGTGGTTTGTACACGTGGTAATATAGGTCTGTATTTGGGAGAACTCCAGGCCTCGTGTAGTCCCTGGTACAGAGTTCCCACTGAGTTGATGCTTGAACTGGGAAAAAAACATAGTAAATGTTGGAATTTCCAATATGGTTGAGACTTCCAGGTTTCTATAACCTGCTTAGCCCACCTTAATATTGGCTGCACCCTTACTTGGTAATTTGGTGGAATTCCATTGTATGGTGGTGTAGAGACAGGGCCTTTTATGCTTATTCTCTTTCCTTTTTCTAACATTCATTCTCCTGGGTCTCCCAGATCCTCCCCCAGCAGTGCCCAGGGCTGGCTTGGTGCTGCGCTGAGGATATATTTATTAATAAGGACCTTTCCTCATCTCTTCTGAGCCTCCATTTTTTTCTCTGCACAATGAGGTCTTAGACTAGATATGTGCTTTTCAGTTTCTTTTAAAGCCATGTTTCCTTTGAGAAACAGAAAATGCAAATCACTTCTCCAATCCCAACCCTTTAGATTTTGATACAGCCTCCAAGGAGTGACAAAGCACTTTGTGGAAAATTGATGTGATTGTGATTCCAGGTGGCACAGAAAAGACTCTTCAGAGATTTATTGCAGGGAGAGGGCAGGAAAGGTGCAGTATGTCACACTTTCTAGTGTGAGCACTGGAGCAGTGGCTTGGATTTAAATACGGTGTCTGACGTGGCCTCTCTCTAATCATGTACAATGTGATAAACTTCTCTACCTCAGTTTTTCTTGATGTGTCAAGTTGGCGTGATAATATTTTAGGGCTTTTGTGAAACATTATACACATAATCCATTGGTGTTTCGGTAGAAATAAGACCTGCTAGGGATTCAGGGATTTGTTTAAAAAAAAAAATCTTGTCCATAGCAATCTGTCGGTGTGTATTTTGAATTTCCTGGAGGGTGAGGGTTGAGTCTAAAGTCCATCGTGGGACAGGTGGCCCATAGTTTTCTGTGCACCTGATTGCCCCCTCCTCCCCAGTCCTCTTCCTCAGTCCAGGATTAAGTTCCCTAGTAGATTTACACAGAGGTCTTGTGGAAATGGCTTTTCATTTTATTGTTTCACCAAGAAGGGCTGCCATCATGATCTCTGTGGTCAGGTTTTGAAGGGCTGCCATCATGATGTCTAGTCAGGTGAAGGCTATGCAATTGGGAGTTTCTATTTAATAAAAAGAAAAAAATTACTAATAGAAAATTAGAACAAGGGTGATGACAGGAGCTCTTGGAAGTGGGCACCCTTAGTTTTGTTAGCTTCAGGTGCAGTGGCCTCTTGCCACGAGGACCCATCCTCTTGCTCTGAAGTTGGAGGGAACAATGGGTTGAGTGGGAATGTTAACTGAGTGTATCTCATGTGCTGGGCATTGTCCTATTTGTGCTTTGTGTTCCTTATTTGAGACAGTGAGCTCATTTAACCTCAATAGCCTCTTTAAAAAATTAGACTTTTTATTTTGAGATATAATGTAGATTCCCATGTAGTTGTAAGAGATAATATGGAGAGGGCCTATGGACCCTTTGTATAGTTTTCCTTAATGGTTCCAACTTGCAAGTTTGGGGTACAATTCATTACTGACTCACTAACAATTTGAGGTTTGTTTTATTGCCCTAATTTTATTCACGATTAAACTGGGGCTTAGAGAATCACACAGGCCTGACCAGGTCACCCACATGGTTAGTGTCGAGACGGGTGGAACGTGGGCTTGGGATTTCCAGGCAGTACCATTATGATGGTCTGTGGCAGGGAGCAGCATTCATTTTGCAGGTTTATTCATTCATTCAACAAACATTATTGAGTAACCTCTGTGGGTCAGATGTTTTCATAGGGTTATCTGATTCTTCAGCAGTCCTGAGAATCAGGTATTGTTTATATTTTTTAATCTGAGAAAATTAGCTCTAAGAAGTTATAAACCCCCCAAATGAAATATAGCTCATAAAGGAGCGATACTAAATTTGTACAGTCACCACTTTTTATGCAGGTGGTACCCTAGGCATTTTACATTTGCAAACTTCTGTAATCCAGATATATTCATGTAAGACAAAGATTTTTTTTTTTAATTGAAGTATAGTCAAGTTTACAATGTTGTGTCAATTGCAAGGTTTTTTTTTTGAATTTTGAATTAAAAAATATTTTTTCAGGAGTGTAATTAGGTTTATTTATTTGTTTCATTTTTTAAAATAACGTACTGGTGTTTGAACCCAGGACCTCGTACATGCTAAGCACGTGCTCTACCACTGAACTGTACCCTCCTCCCCAAGGCAAGTTTTCTTATCCATTATTCTGAAGCTTAGTAGTTCAAATAAATTGGATAGAAAACCAGATCTTTTGATCCCACTGTAGTCCTTTTCTTTATATTCTGCTGAAGGAGGTTGGGGAAAGCACTTCCTTTGTTCACTTCCTTATTCAGCATTTTTCAGCAGTGACTTTGCATCAGGGCCTTGGTAGGTGCTTGGAAACAGAAAACAAGAAATGACCCTTCTCTGCAGGGCAGAAAGCCTAGACCAAAAGCTGGGTAATGTGATCCGAGCTACGGTAGCCATTTGAAGACTCTGAGGACAAACTGTACCCCCGGATTTACTTGAGCTTCCCTTGCCTTCTGGTTGGTACACACCAGGTCACCACAACCCAGATGGGCCTGCAGCCCACAGTACAGTATGTACCTCGATCTCCTCTCCCCTCTCGTCAGGGCCTGCAACATGAGCATCCCTGACTACGAGCAGTGTGCTGAGGACCACCAGACTTTCCCCGTGGTGGTCGAACAGGTGGGGATCATCTCAGAGGAGAATTTCTTTTGCATCTATAAGTGAATCACCTTGGTGAGTCAGATCAGTCCGTGCGGCTCCCAGTGGGCAAACTGTATCCACTACAGGCACCACTATGCGCCCAAGAATGGGTGGAGCGACTTCCAGACCCACCGCAAGGTCTTGGGCCTTGTCATCATTACTGACTGCCTCTCGGCCAAGGCTTCGAAAAGCTCCACGTGCAGAGGAGCTGTATGGCACCACGCTCTATGACTCTCAGCTCTTTGACTTTCTGCTGCATGGGGAGGTGGCCGAGCAGCCGCGCACCAAAGTGGCCTTCAATTTACGAGGACTGCAGGGTGGTGGAGAAGAGGATCAAGGACTTCACTGAGTCACTCTTCATCTTGCCCAAGTCCAAGAGGCTGGACTGTGCATCCGACAATTCTGGGGACAAGATCCTCCTTCTCTGCATCCCATTTGAGAAGGAGGACATCATGGGACTGGACACAGAAAGCAGGTAAGTTTACCTGGAGGCCAGTCCACCCTGGCTGTGTGCCGGGTTTCTTCCCTACATCCAGAAAGGGATCAGCAAGGAAGAGGACTCTCTTGTAGCCAAGGGTGGAGGGAGGTCCAGCCCGCCGGTTTACAGACATTTAAAAGTGAATCCGCCTTTGTTTCAGAGAGATCCTTTTAGGGTTATTGTGGACACTTACTCCAGGTTTTCAGCCAGGACCCTGGTGGGACCCCTGGAGTTGCTGTCAAATAGAGTAGCCACAGCCACTGATGCTAGGAGAGCTGGGGAGGAGGCTGCTCTGAGCTGAGATTTGCTGTAGGTCAAATGAACATCAGACGCTGAGACTTGTCTAGTAAAAAGAATGTAAACTATCTTATCACTTCCTATATTGATTACATGTCAAAATGATAGTATTTTACATACAGTAGGTTAAGATTTGTTCTTAAAATCATTTTCTAGTATTTGTTTTTTGTTTCTTGGTTTGTTTCTTTGTTTACCGTTTTAAATGTGGCAACTGGGAAACTTTCTTTACATGGCTCTCATTTCATTTATGTTGGGCAGCCTGTCTTAAGATAGTCTCATCCCTTTGCTTGTAGATGAGATGCTGAATCCCGAGAGGCAGAACGAGGCGCTGGTTGAGCTGGGGCTGGAGCTGGTGTCTCCTGCCTCCCAGGCCCAGCACCTGTTCGGCTCAGGCCCTCTATTTCTGCCCGACAGCCAGCATGCCATGTTAGGACATCAGAATCACCGCCAGGGACCTCCGAATGAACTCCTTATGCAGGGAAAGGCGTATCACGGAGTATGGGAAAGAGCAGGGAAATGTTCATCCTCACTTTGTCCCTGTGATTAAGTCAACGGCCCCACTTTGTCTCGGAATTACAGACGAGCTCTTCTGGGCTGCCTACCACCCCCACCATCTGCTCTGTTTCCCCGTGTATCTATAGTGCTGTCCTTCGTGCAGAAGAGGGTGACATGCCTTTGCCGAGAGGTGGTCCCCCTTTGCTGGGGAGAGTGAGGGAAGCTGTGTGCCCACGGCCTACGGCCTCAGGCCTTGAGTCTGGAGAGTACTCATGGCGGTCTGACAGGTGACGGTCGGAGGACCTGGCACGGCTGCCGGGCCCACTGTGGAGGCGGTGCTCTGTGATTCTTGAAATTAACTAAGATCAGATTCTACTTTCTGTTTGTTGGTAAGTTGGAGGAGAAGATGCCAGAGAATTGATAAAAAGAATGTCCAGACCAGCCCTGTGAGTGATAGGCACAGGGGACCCGAGTCCCCCACGTGTGTGAGGTGCCTAGCGGGCTCTGGATTAATTTTCTGTTCCTCCCGGACATAACTCTATGGCTTAAGGAATGGGCAAGGCATGTCATGGCCTGTACTTGTCCTCACAGGGCCCTGTGATCTTCATGCCCGCACTCCCCTTCTGCTCCTTGGAGACGAGGTGTCAGGTTTAGGAGCCTGGGCACTGCTGAGGGCATAGCTGCCAGCACCGTGCTACACCGAGGCTGGCTCCGTTCACCTCACATGTCACCTCCTGCTGAGCCCCCAGGCGTCAGTCAAGGTAGGTGCATAGGTGCAACATACGCAGAGACCACGTTCTCCCCCTGGACAGATTGGTTGGTGAGCAGTGGAAGCCTAGAGCCCTGCCCCAGCCCCAGGCCAGTGCCTCCTCTTTTGTCATAGGAGGCACTGGTGACATTTTTGCTCAGCAACTGCTTGGCTCTGACTCTGCAGACCCACCAGAGAATGCCAACTTGTTTTTGCCTTTTGAAGTCTGCCCTTGGGATTTGGCGGAGTAGCTGGATGTGTGCTTAGCCCATAGTGGTTGACACTGTCACCATTGTTTACCCAGAACCTCGTGTACCAGGCATGGCTCTCGGCATCAAAATACAGCAGCGCATTAAACCTCCCTCCTGGTGGGTCTGTCTGTTTTGGTACCATAAGGGCTCAGCCAGCATCTTAACGTAAGTGAGATAACGTGGCCAGTGAGCTCGGGTCAAGCACATTCTCCTCCAGTCACTTTTACTGAATTTTTGCTTTTACTATTCCACAGTCATTAATTTTTTAAACAATGCTTTGGTACAGGAACAGCCTAATTCTCTCCTGCTACTCTTGGTGGAAGTGAGTAAAACTGTCCAGCCTGAAATGCGACCACATTTTGTAGCTCAAAATCTGCCTAGACGCATATAGGTGGAGTTTTGGTTAGGGGCGCTGATCATGTTGGGGTCCCTCGGCAGCGCCACTCCCCTCAGGCCCCTGCCTTCCCCGGAGCAGGAGGTGAGTGTGGGTCTCACCGTCCCAGCATCCCTGGCCTCACACACTCACATAAATTCTTGTATATGCTGTCAAAATCATTTTTGTTCTTGTGTGTTTCTAATTTTCTCTTGTTCCTCTTTTCCTTTTTCTTTATTCTTTTTCTCTTGTACTGCCAAGTGAGCATGTTGTTGCGTCTGAAAATGTGGGCTGTGCACACCCTGAATTGGAAATATCCAGATTGCCCTCCGTACTGTCTCCATCGCTTTAAAGAGCAAAAACTTAACACTTGCCTTGATCCATGTATTATCCTAGTCATTTTTTATTTTCTAATTTTTTGGAATATTTGCTTTGTTAGCACATCACCCACTGGTGTTTGATACCTGTTAAAATCCTTGCTTTGAGGAACCTGTTTGGTCCTCCTTATATTTGGTGACAAATGCACCCTTATTAAATTTGTTTGATTGTTTTGAAGAAGTGAGATGCGAATTGATTTAGGCGGCTGCTGAGGGATTATTTTCATGGAGTATTTTAACTTGTGAAGTCAAAGTCTGCAGCATCTTGCTCGATTCCTGCTTTTACACAAACGTGCTCTTCACGCGGTTCCTGGCTGTCACTGTGTGACGTGCGTGATGGCACTTCCTGACCAGCGGTCACTGGTGAGAGAGTGGCAGGCTCATGGGTGTGCAGCTGCAGGGGACGCTGTTGGAGGAAGCAGTCACCGTTTACTTATTTAATTTTTTTTTTTTGCATTCTACATCCCTGTGCCATTTACTTTACTTTGCCTTCATAAAGTGGCTTAGGGGGGTCTAAAATCCATGCCACTCTTGTGTTCCCTTTACGAGGCTGGTTTTTCTGAGTATCAGGAAAACATGGCCTTCTCCTAAGTAGCTGGCTCACCTGGATCTTGTTGACACAGCGACCGCTAAAGGGGACCGTAGCTTCCTCTCTTCTCCAGCCAGTGGGCATTCAGAGCCGGGTCTGTGCTTTGCCTCAGCAGCCGTGCATGCCTCCCTGCAACGGCCTTTACTTTTAACCCATGTTGGCATAAATAGCTGACTCCGTGTCTGTTGCAGCTGATGTACACCACTGACGGCCGTGTAGTTAGTTTGCGGTAGGGAGTCTGCAACACCCCAGCCAACCTTGAAGGAAGATGTTTTGGCCGACCTTGGACCTTGGATTCTCACCCCCATCATGCTTCATCTCACTCGGTGGAAGGGTTTGGCCACCACCATCATGCTGAACATGAGGCCTTGTTTCTCCTTTCATGCTCTGGTCCAAATGTGGACACTTCATTTATCACTGAATTTGTATCGCTTGAGACAGGCCATAATATCTGAATGAGCCCATCACATTCTGGGTGGGGAACAGAACAGAAGTAAGTGTCACAATTAGATGGAGTCTAGGCTGTCCGTGTTGGCTAATGCTGGCTGGGATCTGTGATGGCCGGGGTGTGCCCTGGACACAGGCCTTTCCCGTGGCTCCCGAGAGCCCAGGGGTTGGAGTGAGAACAGCCTTGCCTGGGTTCCTCCATCCTCATCTGCTCACTGGCAAGTGTGTCTGCTAATTAGGAGCTCCCCCAGACCTCGGGCCCTTCAAAGCTCAGACCACGGGAGAACCTTGAGTCCCTTCTCCTGGGCCTCCTTTGTGAGAATCCAGTGCCTTCTGAGGTGACCAGCGGCAGGAGATGCCTCCCCCTCCAGGGAGCACCCTACGGAGGACTGTTAGTCAGTGTACCATGCTGTGAACTTGGGGGGTTACGGCCATGGTCCCTGTAGAACCACATTTGAGATGGGCTTAGTGACGGAAATAATAGGACTGATTCCAGGGCAGGGATTAGGGGAGGGAACATTGGAAATTGAATGTGACCTCAAACACATAGTTGGGTGCTGGGGCTGTTACTAAAATGGGGAGTCTGGGAGGTACCTGCCAGGAATCGAATTCCAGATTAAATGGTGAACATGAGGCATTTTTAAGATGCCATTTGTCATCCAAGTTAGGACTTCAAAGAGGCACTCGTGTCTATGAGATTGTGGCTCAAGTGAAGGAGCCGGAATATAGATACACGTTGGGAATCGTCATTCTTAGCTGGTGTTCATAGCCTTCCATAAGAATTACATCATCTCGAGAGCTGCAGACTGAGGCTGAGGCGGGGCAGGGCCCTGCCTGGGTTGGAGGAAAGCCCAGACCATGCAGCTTTGGTGTGTCAGTCAGCGGCATTTGCGATTTTCAGCCTAATGCCATTTATCTTTAAGGGGCTGGGGTGTGTGCAGGGCCAGCCAGGAAGAAATCTGAAGGGAGGGTCGTGGCCACGTGTGTGTCTTGGGAAGATGCAGAGTCTGCAGGGTCCTGGAGGGTAGAGTTCTTAGAAGCTGGAGTTGGAGTGAGGAGTGGGCAGAAGGTAGTCACACTCACCTGTGAGGGAGGGTGGAGTCCTTGGGAGTCCACACCCTACCGGACTCGCTTTCCCATGAACAGAAGGCAATCATACAGAGTATCTGAAGTGAGAAAGGATGGGTGCTGGGAGGGGAGCCAACCTGGAGAATGGTGCTTGGAAAGGTCTGGAATAGTCTCCCTGGAAAATAGAGTTAAAAATACCCAGAATCTTAAGAACGTTGATAGTGACTGGGGAGGAAGCAGTTTTTCTGGCCTCCTAAGGGTAAGTCATGTATCCGGGGATACACAGAAAAATCGGGCATTCTGTTCCGTGGTTTTGATCCTTACCGGGGGAACAGTGCAAGTTTAAAGGGGGAGAAGGGCAGCGGAGGGAAACTAGCCAGGCCCCGTGTCAGGTACCAGTCGGCCACCCTACTTGCGTGTTGAATTCACATCCATGCTTCCCAGGTGGGCGGTGGCAGCCCCCTTTTGCAGATCGGGAAGCATTCTCAGAGGGTTAAGGAATTGGTCCGTTTAGTGGCTAGTAAATGCTGCAGCAGAATTCAAGCAAGGCCTTGTCAGACTTCAAGGGCATGTTTTCTCTACTAATTCCGGTACCTCCCTGTTGAACCTGGAATGGTGAATTGGGTCAGTTTTGGAGCCTTTCAGAAAAAGTACGATTTAAGTGCCTCAGGACTGTTTCACAAAGCTCAGCGTTCTTTGATTTTTCTGAAGCACCGCAGTGCTTTTCGCCCCAGAGTTGTTAGGTTTTCTCCATTCTCGATGACGTGGTTGCAAATCACGTACAGGTGCAAAACCAGACTTAGCAGCTTCTGAAGGGAAACTCTCCAGTTCTCCCTTGATAGGCTTTCTTCCACGGGATGTAACTGTGCTACAGCGTAGGCCTGAGTTTTACTTATGGAGTGAGGGTTTAATATCCAAAGTTAGCATAAAATGGTCAGATGAAGAAAATCGACGTTGACAATTTATTTTTGGGTTTCATTAGACAAGATATACTATCAATTAATGACCCATATAGCAAATGAAATTGACTACAGAACATTGCATTTCTTACTTTCTATTTAGAGTTCTCTTACAGAATAAGGTTGCCTGCTTTGGAACATCATCTCCACCACCACGGCACCTATCAGTGTGTTGGTGTGATTGCATTTACGCAGTGAATGTAATCTGATCTTCCTCAGCCCCAAAAACTCCAGTGAAGAATCACGGGCTGTAGCCATCTCTTGGTCACGCAAATACTTCTAAAATTATATGATGCCAGAAAAGAAGGAAGAGAGAGAGAGAGATTGCCTTTATCAAAGTTCCTTTCAATTCTAACTGCAAACTGTTGTTGAGCAGCTCTGGTTTCCTTTGGATATGAATATATACATTTCTTTGCATGTAATCTGGGTTTTGGACTAGAACACCAATTTCTTGCTGTCCACAAGCCACAAAAACAGTAGCCAAATTGCACACGTGTGAAATTGTTTATACTTTTTCCTGAGAAAGTATCCTTGAATTTGGGACTTGGGCTGTGATTTTTGCTTTTTGCTTCCCGCACCCCTCTTGTAATCTCTCACTCCTTCCCACGTGGCCCCCAAGATTTCGTGGTCTCAAAGGAGCGGGCAAACACCCAGTTGGTCACCATGTACTGCTGCTATAGATGAAGCCCAACCAAGACCTAAAGGACATTATCAGAGAGGACTTCCTGGAAGAAATGGACTCTACATTCATTTGTGAGGACAGAGTGTCAGCCAGGAGAAGTAGTCAAGAATGTGGCTCAGGTGGCAGGTGCAGCCCGGGCAGATGCCTGGAGGCTTTTGGCGTGGGGAAACGGGGAGAGTGCCCTGTGTGGTCCAGGGTGGAAGGTGCCCCTGCTGGTGAGGACACTGGAGAGAGTCCGGGATGGAGGGCTTTGGAAGAGCTTGGGTTTTACTAGAACTGACACAGTAGTCAGTGAAGGGTGTCATCAGAAAGTGACACTCAGGAAAGGTAATTCTGGTTTTTCTTCTGATATTCTACAGACACAAGGGTCGGGACGGGTGAGAGTAGGTATATCTGTCTCTTTGAGACCCACCCCGTCAATCATTTATTCATAAAACGTGCACTTCTGTGTGTCTAGGGGAGAGAGGGTGGAGCCACATTAGTAAGCAAAATGTGTTTGCTTCTTGTGAGCTTAGCATTGTCAGAAGTTGACTTAGCCTAGAATGTTCTAGGAATAGAGGAACAAATTGTGGTAGTTGGAAGGAGGGAAGGCTTCCTTGGGAAACAGTCAAAATGAGCCTGGAGACAAGTGGGAAGTAGGAGCAAGTCAGGGGGCCCCTGAGGTCACTGGGGACCTGTGTACTGAGGTGAGGCTGGGCAAGCAGTGTCTGGGGTGGGGCTAGAATTCCACCAGGGAGCCTCTGAAGGGTTTGAAGTGGGGGTGATGTAATCAAATTTGTGATTTGGGAAGACTGCTGTGGCTCTGTGTGTGTGTGTGTGTGTAGCAGGGAAGAGGGGAAGGGTGCCACCAACAGGGGGGGTCATTAGAAGAACATTCACAGGCTGGGAGAGAGGCGTCGGGACTGCTTGGGGACGGCAGGGGCAGTGTGGATGCCGGATTTCCTTATGGGGAGGGCTTGTTAGCAGGGCGACCCTAGAGGCGACTTTTGGCTGGAAGAAAACAGATGGAGGCTGCCAGGTGGACTTTCCTCTTCTCTCATTCCCTGCCTTGTGTGATGATCTTAGCTCAGCCAAATTTTGGAAAAGAAGAGCTAAGTTCCAGGGTAGCCCAGGACTTTGTTGAGCTCGTTCGAGTGAGATCTGATAGGATTTAGGTTTGTGTTCAGATCTGCATGTTCACTTAGCTAGAAACGTCCCGTCATTTCGATTTCTATAGGGGTTTTTATTCTTGATAAAGATTGCTTTCTTGGTGAGAGGAAATTTAATACAGCTGTTGGCTTTCTCAAAAAAAATCATATCTTTTAAGAACTTTAATATTCAAAACAACAGGAATATATTAAAATGTTAAAGTAAGTCTTTGGTGCAGTTTCTTTGCTTTCTGAGCTAGTGTGGAGTTAGAGCCTTTGCATTACTTAAGAGCACATACTTGTCAGTATTTAAAGAGCTGTTAGTGAGCGCCCCAGGCCCCACCTCTCAAAACATCATTAAAGTTTGCTCTGAAATAGTGAGGTCATAAAGGTCTTATTTGCAGAAACCAAACAGTTGGTTTATAATATGCAGCATAGCTCCCTTTATAAAATAATAATAGGTTCAAAATTAAGAAAGTGGAGGATAATTGATTTTTTTAAAGCTGAAACATAAACTTTCTTGTGCTAATGTTGCAACTGGAAATTTTGAAAAGAAAAATCCTACTGTAATATCATCTACGTGGAATACATATATGACTTTCACTTTTGAAAAGTAACTGCGCGGTGGTTTTTGAAGTCAGGAGAATTCCAGCTCAGATACTGGCAGTGATGGTTGCTGGCTTTTAATGGAAGGGCCTAAATTTGCCTTCTTAGCATTTTTATTTTTTTTTTGGAGTGAAAAGTTTGAGTAGTGCTTTGCCAGCATGATTTTGGGGCAATTTGAGGGCAGATGTCGTGTACCAGCAATGAGATATTTCCATGCATTTTATTTTCCGGACATCACCAGGGCACATGTGGGGTTTGTGCCTGCAGGCTGGAATGCTGCTGGACTCCCTGATCCATCACCGTTATGTCCTGGAGCTGCTCCGGACAGTGAATGATTTTCTGTGGCTTCTAGGTAATGTGGTCTGAGGCAGATGATCAGATGTGCAGTTAAAGTACTATTACTTGAAATAAGAGTAACCTAGAAACATGGCTCTAACAATACAGGGTGAGGGAGAATTGGCTGAGCTGCTTGCAGTGGGGAGTCTTCTCAGGTGACTCCCTCACCGTGATTCTTGCCAGTATCCGCCCCAGTCCTGCACGGTAGTCCTGCCGAAGCAAGCATGTTCTTTGCTCAGAAACGCACTGAATTTCCTTGTGCCTCTGTTTGTTGGCTTGTTTTTTGAAAGCACGTCTTGCCCTTTGCTTAAATGCCATCCATGGTAGTCACTTCTTACACTCATTCTACTGGACTTCGTCCATAAATAGCTGCTGAATGGAAGAACAGAATGTAGTATCTCCATGTAGTGGAACATTATTCACATGTAAGAGTGAATAAAAAAAAAAAACAAATAAAGAGGAAAATGAAAAAGGCCACCTGTTCTGGGAACTCCTCCCTGACTGTTCAACCCGCACTTTTCCCTTTGAAACCCAATCACTTATGCTCCACCGTACTCTTTTTGATAGTACTTACTACCTTCTAATAAACTTTAACGTTTTCAAAAAAAAAAAAAGAGAGAGAGAGAGATGCTGATACCACTTCAAAATGGACAAGCCTTGAAAACAGCATTTTAAGTGAAAGGAAGCAGACACAAACGGCCACATATTGTTGATTTCAGTGATCTGAAATGCCCAGAAAAGGCACATGCAGAGGCAGAGAGCAGGTGATGGTTGAAAGGGGCTGGGTGGAGGGGGATTAGGGAGTGACTGTTAGTGACAGGAGGTTTCTTCTGGGGTGATGAAGTGTTCAGGAAATAGATGGTGGTGAGGGCTGCACAACTGTGAGTGTGCAGAAGACTGCTGAGCTCTGTCTCTGGGAGTGCCTGTTGTTGGGGCGGCTTTATTTTGTTCTCATCGTGCAATGAGAAGACTCATCTGCTGCTGTGGCCGTTCTACTCCCGTGAGTGGTGAGGGTCAGAGACTTTGTAGAGTCATGTTTCTTTTTTTTTTGCCCCTTGCTGAGTGTAGGCAAAAAAGGTTTAAGCCTGAGAAAGTGCTCCATCTGCAGAAATGTCTTTTAGTTTTGCATGGTGTAAAAATCTTGAGAGCTTTTTAATCGTTGAGGACAGCCTGTGGGGGGAAACAGCCCGTGAATCCTGGGTGAGTCCCGGAAGAGCTGCGCGTCCCTCCCTGACACGGGTGGGGATTTCACCCCCGTTCAGGCAGTGAAGGGCCCAGACCCGAGAGCGGAGTTGACAGTCGTGAATATTTACATGAATCCGCTGCTTCATCTTGGATATTAATTTCAAGCTGAGTCAGTTTGTGGCGGCAGCCTCATCCTACATCAGGAATTTATAGTATCTGCTCTTTGAGGTGAAGACCTGACAGACTTGACTATTTAACAGTCTCCCTTGAATTGATATCTCAGATTACTTTGTCAAAAGGAAAACAGCAGAAATACAGACGTCCTTTAATGCCAATGTGACCTGGAAAGGTTTAGTCTCTGTGCCTCAGTGGCCTTATCTGCGGGTGGGGATGATGATAACAGTGCTTCCCTCAGAGGGGCTGGTGAGGGGAGAGTTAGAAGCACACATGGAGGACTTACACGAGATGCTCATGAATGACCGAATTTAGTGCTCTCAGCCTGGTCAGGCCTCAGGAGCAGAGATGTCAGAACAGAGCAGTCCTAGCGGGAGCTCGATCCGTGTTGGCAGGTGTTACGATCAGTATCACCTCTGTGGGTTATCAGGTAGTTTTAAGACTTGGTAATATGAATTCATGAATAATGTTAGAAGACTAGACATCTCAGATCCTGTTTACATAGTTCTCAAGATTTCCTCTGAGAAATGGATGTTTTCTCCCCATTTAAATCTGAGATGAGTCTCTAAAAAATTCTGTATTCCTCCATCTTTTTGCTTTAATTCTCCATTTCTTAAAAAAGAAAGTTTTTAAATGGAGTTACTGGGGACTGAAGTGAGGGCCTCATGCATGCTAAGCACATACTCTCCCAAATGAGGTATAATCTCCCAAATGATTTTTTTTTAATTTACTTTCTTAGTATTCAGAAGTTAGAGGCCTCTAATTCTTTTTCTGGAGACTTGTCCATGAACCTGTAAATCTATAATTAATGGACAAAACTTGGTTTATTAAAAACATCAATAGAACTTTCTGCAATCCATCCAAAAGGAAATGCTGATTGAATTAAAATGTTTCTCCTTTAAGGTGATTTCTCCTTTTTGGTCTAGCTTAATTTATTAACAGCCATCCTCATCATCATAATGACCAAACTCGCTCTGAGTGGACACCTACCTAACACTAAAATGCTTTCCTCATGTTTTACTTCATAGCAGGTGTTTGAGGGTAGGTATCAGTGTCTCCTTTTTTGCAGCTGAGGGATTGAGAGATGGAGCAGCTTGTCCTAAATCACACCCAGCTGGCGGTGGCTAGCTCGGTGCTGGAACCCAGGCTGCACAGGATGCATTCTTAATTGCTCCTCTAATCAGCCTCCCGTTGAGTGGTTACCCGAACTGCTGTGACTCCATAAATGGCCGATTTTTGTGATCTCAGCCTTATGAGGCCTTCAAAGGAGAGACACCAGTGAGAATGTGAGACAGAGTGTCATAAATTAAAATTGTACATTTTCACAAATGTTTAATTCTCAGGTAATTACTTAAAAAGTTAATTTTTTTAATTTAGTGGTCTGTTAGCACAAAAAACAAAACATTAAAAACAATTATAGTGCCAAAGAGAAGTGGGCTTTGAAAGTCCAACCACTGTTAATGATGTTACTTGTTTTTCTCTAGTGGCCCTTATTGACAGAAATACTTACAAAGACTGAATTGGTTTTATGTAGTCTTAATATGGAAGAAAAGATTGTCAGTGAATATTATAAGTAAAATCTTTACTCTTTTCTTTCTTGATGGTGAATATGTAAGTTGTTTTCATGGCTTAAGTACATTTCCTTATTTGTGAAATTTGAGTAATATCGTTTAACTTGTCTGACTGTGAGAGTTAGACGCCTTGTATACAAAGAACCCAAGATGTGCTTAATAAAAATGTGCTGTCAGAATGACAGATATTTTAGAAGGATCAACTCTGAATACTAAAGAGTGTCGCTTATTTCTGATGCATATTCAATATTTATAATATTCATATATATGATATATTTGAATATGGTTTAAAGTAACAAGGATTCATTTTTTTTTTTAGTGTAGTATGAAGTTTTAATGAAATCTGTATCATACTAGTGAGACAGGGACTAGTTAAATTGCCTTAATCAGACGACCTTGAATATTATTTACACAGAATATGTATTGTTACAACTCAGAATTCATATTGCCGTGTAACCATCCACACAGACATTTAAATTCGTGGGATTCTGACCAGATTCATTAAGTTTAGTAAAATCCACATTGATCATTTTCAGGGAATAAGCTTCTCTCTTTTGTGATTAAGCAAAATTTTGATTTTTTTTCCTGCACTCTTAACAGGTTTAAAATATCAAAACATTGATTTAACAAGTCACTTTTTTAATAGAATAAAGCTCATGCTGTTTTATTATGTAAATAAATGTTTTTGTATTTCATCAATCTTGTATGATATCCTGGCTCTTTGAGAATTATTTTGCATGATACTTAGATAACCTAATGTTGGAAAAATACAAACGTGACTTTTATGAATATAGGCCTAGTACAGATCTGTTGGTTTATGCTACAGTGCAAGACATGAGGCCTGGGAGAGCTTTGCTGCCGATTGCAGGACAGAACACATGTCTCAGTTTCCCCTCCTGTAAAATGAAGTGGCTGGACTGGATTCTTTCCTCTTCTAAGATGAGTTTCCACGAACCTATGTCTTTTGTTTATATTCAGGAGTATTAGCAATATCAGATTAAATACTAAATACCCTTCCCTTCCCCCGAAGCAAAGTGCAGTATGTGCTACATAAGCTTTTATTTATCTGATTCTCTTTTCTGATCCTACAGGCAATTTTTGTGTTGCATCTTTCCCGGCAACCTGGAAGGTCATTTTAGCCATAGGTGGCGCTGTTGCACCTTCTAACAGTCTTAATATTCCTTTTGCAAAAGAAGGCTTAACAAATGTTATTTTGTTTTGATTCCGTTGCTTAGTGCTTCAGAATAGCACAATGTCCATTATGTCTGTCTACCTGGAAAAATTATTCTGCTTATGTCTTAGACTTATTCTGTCATCTCGCTGTGAACATTTCAGACTTGCTGTGCAAACAATGGCAAAATCGGTCTTTTCTTCCAGTGTTAGCAACCAGTGAGCCGGAATTTTATAAAGCAGCTAAGAGCGGCCTCTGGAGCACCTTAAAGCTGAAAAGTGTACTGAGTTCCCTGAGTATTGACCCAGCAGCTGTGTATCATTTGTTGGGAGGTGATTTTGTACATATAAGAAGGGGTGTAGTTTTTTGTCTTGGGTTTGCGTGCACGTGCTGCCACTGAGCCACGTGAGCCTGAGTCAGTTTGCTCTGAGTTTTTCCCTCGTCTGTGAGATGGGGACGCTCGTATCTGCTTTGCAGAATTGTGAGAATTAGAAATTATGTAAAGTGTTTACCACAGTGGGTATGTCAAGAGGGCTCATAAACTTTAGCTGCTTTTTTGTGTGAAGCCATCATTTGAGAGTCTTTGGCAATTACTAAGAAACAGGAATATAAGAAAAGCTGGTTTTATGCTGAGAGATATTTGAGGAGGTTCCTTAGTTCCTATACCCATAATTAAGCATCAGCAGAGTCAGAACTGTTACACAGTCGCCCTGAACCAACGTTAAGCCACAGAATTCTTTGTTACTTCATATATTTTGGGGCTTAAAGGGATCCAATACTTATACACATGTTGTCTCCAGCAGCCAACTGAGAGATGACACATAAGAGTAGGCAGGCGATAAATGTCTTATTTGTTACTGATGAAGCCACGTTCTCCATGAACTTCAGGGCTGTGGGAAAATGCGTGTCATGATACTGTGTCCCAGAATTAGAGACTCACCCTGTCCCATGTAGCTCTGTGACACAGCGAACCTTCCCTTGAGAGGACCTGCCCATTCATGCACAAGGCTGTCCTGCCATGGAGCCGAGCATCCCAAGTGCTTCCCAATGGTGATCAACACTGGAGGGAAAGGAAGGGTTTCAAATGCCCTGCTTGTCTTCCCGGACTCACACCTCACTCTGTTAGTGTGACGAGGGCTATCTGTTGGCCAGGGGCCAGGGGTGTGAATGGAGAAGCACTCTCCATGGCCCAGAGGAGTGGTTAGGAGGCATTCCCTCCCTCGGTTTAAACAGGTGGTGGGATGGAAGAGAAGGTTCCTCCCCAAGAGTTTATAAAAGGAGAAATAAGGATTTTCTTTGGGACTTAGACTAGCCAGGAAACACATAAGATGATTAGAAGGGAGACTTGTAAATCACTTTGATATTAAGTTGACATTTGTTGAACACCCAAAATGTGCTACATTCTTTTCTGAGAGTTTTACAGAAATGAATCCTTCAATCTTCTCAACAAGCGAGTAAGGAAGGTTTGATTGTTATCCCAGTTTTACAGTGTGGAAATTGAGGCACACAGAGGGTAAGTTGGCCAAAATCACAGAAATAGTAAGTGGCAGAGCTGGTATTTAAACCCTGGCTTACTGGTTTGAGGCTCCCAGAGATGGGCTTTGGGTGTTTAGAGTTATCTGCATCCCTGAATCTTTGTACCTCTGTGCATATGTTAGCCCAGAAAGGACAGGGAAAGGAGAGTTACACAGATGCTCATAGTCATGTCTTGGCCACTGTCCACAGAGAGTGCATCGTGATTGGCGTTATTTGTTTTCCAGGCAGTAGATCAGTTCTTATAACAGAAATTTAGTCCATTGAGTTAATCTAGAAACCCTTCCTGCTCTGTTTCTGTCCATGCTTGCCATGTGACTGCCTCCCCGTGATTAGGCCATTGAGAAAATGTACTCATGGTTGAACTCTGATATTTCAGTCTGGTTCATAGTTTCACGTCTTCTGTTACATTAATAAGTTAAGTTTCTGGTTTTCTTTCATCAGTGTGTCATGAGTTTGGTTAATGTGAAACAAGTCCATGGGAGCCCAGGGGTGATGACGGTATAATTTCTGAGCACGTTGTGGCACTTCTACCCTTGCAGACCTGGCGGGAGTATGTCCGCCTTCCTCACTGATTTCCCCCAACAGCAGGGTCCTCTCCCACCCCCGCATGTGAGGCTGGGAGCTCTCTGAGTAGGCCAGTCAGAGGCCAAGTCCACCAATCAGAAAATGATGAAGTACCTGGAAGTGGTTTTAATAGAAGAAAAGGGTTTCCAGGTAGTCCAATGGGCTGTTCGAGTCCGTTTGGTGAAAAGCTGTCCAGTGTCTGTGGTTGAGGTGCTTCTTTGCTGTTGAAAAGCCTGGATTAGATGAAGGGATTTTAAAAAGCAGAAAGGAGTGATTTCAGGTGGTACGTCCACACCGGTGAGAAGTGATGGATGACCACCTGTGTGAGGCATAGACAGGGTCTTACAAACTTCTTAAAATAACTTTAAAAGCTCTTCCATATGAGTGCATTTCATATGGGGTCCAGTTCATCACTGGTCACCCTGAGAGGGCAAATAATTGATGATGGCAGAAAGGACACAGAGGCATCAAAAAGGTCTCAGTCATTTTCCCTTTTTAAAGGATGTGGCAAAGTGTAATATATTTGAGCTGGTTTTTCACTGAAAAATTTTTAGTGTTTTCTGCGACTCCCCAATGCCCCAAGGTTCCATGCAGCTGGGTGTCCCCTCAGAGCAGGTCTGTCAGAGCTTGCCCTGGGTAGACGCGGTGTCACGGGGAGCAGGACGGTCAGGGTCCGCAGCTCCTCCGAGCTCCGTCTCCTCATCCGCAGTGCCGGGATTCTCATCCATGTCTACTTAGTAGTGTTGCAGAGAATCACACGTGATGGTTATCAGGTGTGATTTGTGATTGTCTCTGTGATTGGCATATAGTCAATATTTGAAAGAAACACTTTTTTTTTACTATAATTGTAGCACATAGATTGCAGTGCTTTTTAGTCTGCTTTTTTTTTATATAACTTTATTCTTATTTTTAAATATGCACTTATTTTTATTTATTTTTTTGGAGGTACTGGGGACTGAATCCAGGACATTGTTCATGCTAAGCAGGTGCTCTACAACTGAGTAATACACACCCTCCTTGTCTGCACTTGAAAATAAATATTTCAATACACAAAATAGCTCTTAAACACCATCATGGGACCTAGTCACTGTATAGAGAGTTGAACACGTATGCTTTTTCAATAAGAATAAATGTTGTTGAGACATACATTTCTGAATCTGTTAATGTGCTTAAAAACGATCATAGGTAGTGATAAACACGAATCTTTGATCCAGCACTTCTTAGGGTCTGTTTTGCCATCAAGTGAAATTACATTCTACAGAGAAAGCTAATTGGATCTCTTTGATATTTGGATGGTTTAGCAGATGATCAAGGCTTTCAAAAGCTGACAGATTTGTATTTTAAACTAACTACAAAGTTATCTTCTAGAAGTTGGAATTCCTAAACTTGTGAAGTGCCCAGTAATCCAGGGGGTATGTGTCTGTGTCTGTGTGAACGTTTGTGTGTGTGACTTCAGGAATCTAGAAATAAGTTTCATATGGACTTCTGATACCTTTCTCCTACAGTTTAAGGTATAGGCATATATTTACACAAATAAATTGATATTCTTTTGTCATTTGGCATATTGGTGGGAATAAGAGTTTCTCATACTTGTTTCAGAAGGGTTGGGGAGCATGAGCTCAGAAAACGGGAGGAGAAAGAGGCAGGGAGGCACTTCACACTTTGTGCAGGATATGAGAAACAGTAGCTTTTTTTTCTCTTTTTTCTTAAGCAAACTGGCACTGAATTGTAACCGACTATTACCCAGAATTGCTTTTCTGATCAGATACAAGTGCCTCAGATTTTTCAAGGCAACATGAATGATGAAATGTGTTTTAGCAGTTATCATTAAAAGTAGTTTTATTTTTCAAGTAAAAGGCTATAGCCTGTTCTTCCAGCGGTACATGAAGTCCTCATTGATCTATGTACATGATCTATGTGCTTAGTTTCTTTGTTTTTTTTTTTTTTTTAAGTGCTTGTTTCATTGTGGTGTGAATGAATGTTTAAAATTTCTGGATTTTGATCTTTAGAACATGCTGATTTATCAGAGCTGTTAAAAACCTGATTGTTCTTTGGTCCTTGTTTGTTGGGGCACCCTATTGATTTCTGTTGTCTGTTAAAGCGGGAAATGCTTCCTCTAGCCTGCAGATCATTAAGTGAATGGTTTGCAGTGTGCCTTTAAAATTATTTGAATGCATTGAGCATGTTTGTCCAGTGAATTCTGAATTAACTCATTCTATTGACTTTGCTTTGGTTCTGTGGCTTTTGCTCCTCTCCACAAGAATTTGAATTCTCTGTTGCATTTTGTATACGTGTTCTTAACAGGGGAAGAAATTTTGCATTTTTTACAGAGGTGGCTTTTCCTATCCCCTCTGAATGCCTTCTATAATTGATACAATAGTAATCTGTTATTGCAGTGCATAATTCTTTCATAAACTATTTTTTGGCATAATCAGAAACAATGACAAAGTATGATAATAAAAAATATGAAAACCTTCCTTCCTTTGAAGAATAGAAATCAGGTGGTCAGGCTCACGCATGCTTTGTGCCTGACACACTTACTCTCATGTCATTGTGTATCATGATTCGGAGATGGAGTTGCTCCAGGTTTATAGATTTTTGTTTTAACATTTGTGTTGAATTCTTTCTCCAGGCTGATGTTTCCTGTTGCTTTTGTGGAAAGAGTAGAAGGGAAACAAATCCTTTGTTTTGTTTTCAGGAGGCCTGAGTTGATGAGAAAAGGGTTGAGGGTGGGCTGAGGAAAAGAGTGACACTCCCTCTCCTCCCGGCTGAAATTGATAAACAAAGAAATCAATTAAGTGTATCGGTATTTGACCAATAGAAGTTAGAGAGCCCAAAATGGCTAGATATGCCCAATGGAAATTACTGAATTCACCTGCAGAATTATGTGCTTTACCAAGTAGAAGCAACTTAGAGCAATCAGAAAAATCAGTAATATGATGAGATATAAAAGGAATATTATATCTTTTATTTCTGAAACTTTTCTACGGTAAGTTGTGTAGAGCTAAAATTAAGTTTCAAGCACCAGGAGTTAAGAGTGTGGGTAGTTCTGTAGGATCGTTATTCACGGATGTGCCTAGACCCTGCTAGAGTGGCTGAAGATGGCAGGAAAAGACCCAGAGGCAGGATTTGTCATCCTAGGGTGTCCTCCATAATGGTTCCATGTGGGACCCCATGATTGGTTTAACAAATTGTAACACACTCCAGCCTCCTGTGAACTTTAAGAAGAAAAATATATGCTTAAAAACTGCTTTGCAAGCAAGTGCCTGTACATCCTCACTCCAGTCTCCTTGCCTTAAAAAGCAGAGACAATGCTTTGCTTGCATAGTTGAGCTTTTAGATAGCACTCTGCTGGTTGCAAAGCAAGGACCGAGGCCCTCAGCTATAAACGCTGAGCTTGTGTGCTGTTAGATAGTCTATGATCCACAGAACAAGGACCTGGCTGGTCTGGTGGTCTGCTTTGTAATTCACATGTCTAAAAATGTATCTTGCTCCCCTCACCCCATGACTTCCCTAAAGATACACTAATCCTTTGTACTCATTGTGTATTCTACAATCTCTGCTTCATACTGTCTTTCCCGAAGTTCCTATTACTATCACACAACTGTTAATGAATTTTTCCTTTGATTATACACAATAAATAAGGGTGCAATTGAGAGGCTCGTGGAGTTGGCTCCCTACTCCCTCTCGATTTATTGACTTTTTCCACAGAGACTTGAATAATCATTCCATGTCGGTAAGAATTCTGCCAGCCAACCCACAGTTCCAGGTGAGAAGGATGCAGGTTTATCTCTCCTACCCGATGGAGAGAGAGGAGAGAATTGAGATATGCTCCCCCATGGTCCCTTCCTGTCCCACGGCCACTGCAGTTCACCTGCAGCCTTCTGGCCTCTGCTCAGAGGGCCTCTGTCCCAGGACTGACTGCAGCTTTTTCTTCCCTTGTCAACATTTCCTGTGCCTTTCAGAAGTTGGTCTCTTCTCTGCAATTCAACCCTGGTAGATGTGATGGTGGTCAGCGTGCTGGTGGGCAGTCCTTTGGGGACTCCCAGGAGACATGCTGATTCTCCTGAGTCTCTCAATCGGGGTTACAGAACAGTCGAGCACCGAAGGAAGCCCATTCACGTGAGGTCAACAGAGCATTTTATCACTTTCATTTTATTTTTAAATTTTCAGTGGAGAAATTATTTGTAGCAAACTGTTCCAGATAGTCGGCCGCCTGCTTTCCTCACCACCATTTCCTTGTTGGCTCTGGTGCTTGTTTTAAGAACCAGGTTTCTTCTCTGGTCATTTGTAGCAGCTGGGCTTGCCGAATCCTTGATCTGCATTTGAAGCAGAATGCTTCTTCCTGATGTGAAACAGATTTTCCTATTTCTGAATATTTCGTGTACACTCAGCAACTGTTTCAAGTGAAATGCTCTTGTCCAATTTCGGTTAACTCACATTTGCTGATCTCCTACTTTCATGCTGAGGGCAGTTTCTTCTTCCTCTAATAAAAGTTAGCAATTTGCATTTACTAGGGAAGGTACTGGCCCGAGGTGCTTTTTTTCTTACCGGTTTTAATACAATTCAACCATTTAAATATACAGTCGTTTTTACTCTATGCCCAGAATTGTGCATCCCATTTAATCTTAGAATATTTTCATTCCCCCAACAGGAAGCCCCGTATGCATAAGCAGTCATTCCCATCTTCCCCATCCTCCCCCAGCCCCAAGGAGCCACTCTTCTCTCTCTGTGGATTTGCCTGTGCTGGACATTTCATTTAAATCGAGTCACTTCATATAAGTGAAACCGTCTATTGTGACTGACTTATTTCACACTGAGTAACGTTATCAAAGTTTGTCCACGTTGTGGCCTGGGTCAGTACTCTATGCTTTGCTATTGCTGAATAATATTCCACTGTATGGCTGGGCCCCACTGTTTACCCATTCATCAGGTGATAGGCAATTGTGTTGTTTCTGCTTTTTGGCTGTGATGAGTAATGTCGCCATGAATATTCCTGTAGGAGTTTTTATGTGGATATTTGTTTTCAGTTCTCTTACGTCTGTGCCCAGACAGCAGAGTTGCTGGGTCATTCAGAAACCAAATGTTCAACTCTCTGAGGACCTGCCAGGCTGTTTTCCAAAGTGGCCACGCTGTGTTACGTCCTCACCAGAAAGGGCTGTGCGCTCCGCTTCCTCTGTGTCATTATTAGTGCTTGTTACACTTTTTTTTTTATTATAAGCTATTGTTGTGAGTGTGAAGCGGTTTCTCCTAGTGATTTTGACTTGATTTCCCTTACAGCTAAAGATATTGAACATCGTTTCTTTGTGCTTATTGGCCATTTGTATATTTTCCTTGAAAAATACCATTTCAGATCCTTTATTCACCTTTTAATTGAGTTGCCTTTTTATTGTTGAGTTGTAGGAGGTACTTTTTTTTTTATAGATACAAATTCCTTATCAGATAAATGATTTGAAAAAAATTTCTCCTGTGTGTTGTTTTTTCACTTTCTGGATGGTGCCCTTTGAAGCAAAGTTTTAAATTTTGATGAACTCCAATTTATCTCTGTTTTCTTTGTTCCTTGTGCTTTTGGGGTATTATTTAAAATCTGAGGTATTTTATTTAAAATTTTATATATAAAATAACTTAATTCGTAGGACCGTTCTAGGAGATGGGTGCGGTTGTTGTCCCCAGTGTATGGATAGAAGACTGAGATGCAGAAAATTTCTCTGAAATATCAGTTTCACAGCTACCCAGTGCTGTGGGAGTTCAGGCACTCATGTTCGTCCCAAACATCTGTGATCCTCACCACTATGCTCCACTACTGCCTGGAATCGTTAATGAAAACGTCTTTCCTTTTTTGATTCCTTGTTAGTTTGTTTTCTCATTGGGGACCTCATCTCCTCATTTTCCTTTCGGATATCAGTGTAGATTTATTTTATGTTTCATGTAGTCAGAAGTATTTCTATCAGTTAACTTCTTTATTACTCACTCTCCAGTGATGATTGTTGCTAGTTGACCTAATCAAGTCATGCTTAAGTCTTTCCTTCTCATGACACTAAAAACAGTCATGACTTACAGAATGCTAAAAGCAGAAAGTACTTGATTGATTTTATTTTGCTACCCAATCAAACCAATCAAATAAAAACCCGCTGTTGACACAGATTATAAGCCCTCCAGGATAGGGTCACTGTCTTCCTTGTGTTTCATTTATTTGGTCACAGTGTCTGGATAGTGCCTTGCTGTTCAGCAGTTTTGTTAGGAAACGGTGCTCGTGAATCATTGTAAGGACAGAATTTTGACAACAGACTGTGTTGTTCATTTCACAAGGGAAAAGATAATATAGAAATACTGCTCAGATCTATTTTAATATTAAGCTTGGAATTTTGAGAACAATTCAAGAAACCATACAAAGATTTTTCACTAATTTTAGATCTATCTTAAACACATTATGGTTGCATAGCAGAGTAACTTATCAAGTAGATTTGACAAGAGGAGTGTATTATTGATTTTTTGTTTTATTTGAAATATTCTATCTGGGATAAAGTAATCAGTGCCTATAAATGAACAAATATGTTTGTATTTCTATGCAACATGGGAGCAGACTTCATATGTTTCTATATAATATATATGACTGTGTGTTTTAATCTGTCAGTGTTTTTATAGTTTTTCAGCAATGTTGTAACATTAGAATTCTAAGAAATTCACTCCCGATACTACTGCAGTTTGTACTGTGTATCCTGTCTTATGTATGGGATTCCACTGTCCCCTAAGTGAGGAATTTCCTCTCCTATTGAGTTAGAAGCAGATTTAAAGGAACTGTGATTTCTAGGCGTTTGCTCTCCATGTGTTTGCACTTGGGTGTCAATCACAATTTTCCCTTTCTTGAGTTTTCATTTTTCAATTAGAATTTTTGAAAATAACTATTAATATGTTTCACTAGTCTCCCTAGTAACTTGATGTTTTTGTGCTTTTCAGTTTTCAAATTATGAAAATTGTAAATGCACACTTGTTTTTAAGTAGTCCTTTTTCACTAGATATTTGTTTACCTCTTTATAGTTAAAATAATTTTTTTCCCAATGAATGAATCACTGTGCATATTTTACAAGATACCTTTCTTTTTATTTTTCTTATTCTAACAGGTATATTCATTGTAGAGAATTTTGAAAATAAGGATAAACCCAGTAATAACTTAAAAATGGCCTCTAATCTCACCTGGAGATACAGTTGTAAGGTTTGAAATTGAGAATTACAAGTCCTCTCATTTTTTTCTTTTTTTCAAGTACGTTTTGGTTACTGAGTCCCTCGAATTCCCATATGAATAGTAGCAGCAGCTAGTCAGTTACTGCAGAGGAGCCCGCTGGGATTGTGATTGAGACCACGTTGAGTATACAGATCGCTCTGGGGAGCACTGCCATCCCAAGAGCGCTGTCATCTGATCCAGGAATGTGCGTGGTGTGTCTGTCCAGGTATTTAGGTCTTCTTTAATTTTTTTCAACAATGCGTAGAGTTTACATAGTATTATTTTACCTTATTTTTTTGCCTTTATACTGAGTACAATTTGCAAGGTACCAGGATCAGAATTGTATTATAGCCCCGCCACTTGCTGCCACCATGTACGCTGCACTCTTGCTTTGCCCTGTGTAAAATCTTGCACAAAATAGGACCTAAGTAACTCTCTCTTGAATGAATGATTATATGATAGCTGGATGATGCTGGAGAGTCCTTGTGATGATGTCTTTTTCCCAGACTTTCCCCTCTTCTTAACTATGCCTTTTCTCTTCCTTTCCTCCAGCCTCGGTTTCAGCCTGCCTGTGGCATTGATTTTCCCTGAGTGTGGACTCTTCCTTTAACTAGTTCACGATAATGTTTCATGCGGGCTATGAAAACTTGCTAGATGTCAAGAAATAGCAAATTCACTGCATGCTAGTATTTTTAGTCTGTGGTATTATATTATCCATTGAAATTAAATCAGGCTGACACCCTGAGCTCTTTTCTCCTTCCTACGGGTGATACTTCTCTGGTTGCTGTCTGTGCCCTTCCTCCAGACATGGTTTTGGAGTTGAGTAAGTCACCATCAGTGGAGCTCTCTCTTTAAAGATGAAGAGAACATTTGCTCCTTCTCCCTGGTTGGGGACTGGATGAGATGAGGTAACAGATAAAGAATGGAGCCCCATCTCATTCTGACCCCCGCTCTTTCCGTTCCTTTCTCCAGGGGAAAAGAGTACAATTCAAAAATATAAAGATTGTGAGCTAATGAGATAGACAAGACAACCGAACATTTGTTAAATATCCTTTCATGCCGGAAACAAATGTATTATACACACAAAAAGCACACAAAGCACGGTAGTACTGCGGTTACAAACGTGGGTCCGAGTTCGAGTCCTGCTCTGGAGTGACCAGTCCTGTGAGATGGAGAACTGGTAGGTCGGCTTAGCCTCTCCCGGACTTGTTTTCTGTCCTGCAGAGATGGGGCTCGCTAGGCGTCCCTCTCCCGTAGAGGTGCTGTGGGGTGTAAATGGCGCGCGTGGGCAGCCCGAGCACAGCTGCTCATTCCTCGTAAGGGCAGGATAGCATCGCTTTTGCGATGACAGCTTTATGACCGTCCCGTGTAGACTCTTAGTGCTCCGAAGGGATGCCTTGTGGTTTGGAGATGGGATTCTCACTTCTGTAAATACCCAAGGATTGTGTTATTGGGCCGTGCTGATTTGAATCTATTCTTTAGAAAGTACATATTGTAGATATATTTTTCAAGCATGCATGCTTTTTTCTTTTATTATTTATAGTTCTACCCTCTCATCTCTTGGTGTGACTTTTCATGGAATCCAGGAAACAGTCCTAAGCCACCTGCCTCTTCACACTTCTCCGTGGTGGTTTTCTTCCCTGACTAGAAGAGGGTTCTGCATAGGAAATTTTCTTTGTTCCCCTTTTCTTGGAGTCACTCTGTCTCCCCAACTCTCACCTGTCCATCTGTCCATTTCTCTACCCACTGATTCTTCTGACTTGTTCCAAAAAGCATTTCAGGCAGCTTACAGAAGAACAGATACCAAATAAACAGGTGAGAAAATGGGGCCAAGTTCAGACAGTGAGGCTAGGAGGTGAGCCTGTGTGAGAGTTGCAGGCGTGAGACACACGCCTCAGGCCTGTGACTTATAAGATCGACAGCAACAGTGTGCCTGAGGCTCCCAGCAGACACAGGGAAACAGGGTTTGTGGGAGATGCTCACTGGCTGTGAAATAAATAAGTGGCTTAGGAGATGCCCAGCCTTTCCAGCTACTAAGGCTTAGGAGAATATTTTGAGTTTCTTCCAAAATCAGAGTATTGCATCTTTTCTTTTTTCAGAGTTCTATGTATAGTTGGTTACATTCTATACCTGGAAATTTCTCCAAAACTGCTTCCCACGTGAGTCCATGGCTCGGGAATGGGGTGGTTCTGCTCATTGACGGGTGTAGGCCAGAAACAGAAAATGACAGCCTCAAAGGAGCCT